>NW_026267163.1:823505-828927 GCF_000697945.3 Frankliniella occidentalis
TCCCAGATGCACACCTATTAGGGCCGCCTTTGCAAACAGAGATAAGGCGGGCGACACCTTTCTTGCACCCTCCTTCCTCCTCGCTAAAGACCAGCCAGGCGGCCCCGCCCTGCCCCGCCCCGCCCCGCCCCGCCCGTCACTCAGTCGTAACACCATCATTACAGAACGCCGGCAGCGAGGGGCAGGTGGGCCCACAGCCCACAGGGTGGGGTGGCCCTTAGAGGTCAGGCGACGCCGCGGGCCAAGGGGTCACAGGCCGAACACAAGGCTAAACCCGCAGGATGAAACCAACAGCGAAGAAGGAGGGTATGACACACGCGGCACGGGCAGGGCACTGGCCTCGGCACTGGCCCTCCACAGGAGGAGGTAAACACCGCGAACACGCGCCCCCCACACGACGGCCCGGCAACAAGAGGTGTAATTAATACGTTGACTCGGCGGAGCCTCCGGCGGCCCGTTCAAGGGCCTCTCGATGAGCCTAGTGATCCGACATTGATCTCAACGACAGCGTCGGGCGCATCGAACTGCTCAGAGGGGGCACGTCGAGGGGGCGCCCCTATGGGGGACCCCGGCCGTGCTCAAAGCGGCGCCGGGGCCGCCGCTCCCCTTCGAGGAGCCCCTCCCCGACCCCCTTCACCAGAGCATTGTCCTGAGACACGCATGTGATTAGACACACTCATTAGCGCACAGCCATCGCCACCGCTCGTTTGGCCGACCTCCAAGACGACGGCGGCGGGGAGGTGGGTGACGGGGTGGGACCCCCTCCTCCCACCGGCACCGGGAGGGGCGAGGCAGGCCTATCCTCCTCCTGCATCTAATTGAATCCCGCCGCCGCTAAACTTCCTTTATTTAAAAATGCCCCCCCCCCCCTCCTTTCCCTGCTCTCAGCGCTGCTGTTCCCCTAGTCAACTTTGTGGTGGGTTTCTCTCCCCGCCACACCCCTTCCTCCTCACCTGTCCTGCTCAACTATGTCCCACACTCCTAGAGGATTGTATTCGCACTTCACTCTCCCTCTCCTCGACGTGCACAAATAGCCGCACATTCTTTACAAGTTGCGGTGAGCCTGCCCTGTCCTCCCCCCCCTCCCCAACCCCTTTTCCCCGATACCGTTCGATCGACCCACCACTCGCGTACACTTACACAGACGCACAGGGAGGCGCGCGCGCGCGGCTATTGCTCTCCTCCAATGATGCCAACACCACAGACTGCCTCTGCCGCTTCTGCTCTCAATTCAGCGTGCTTTGTAAACCGCCAGCAGCAGCAGCGGCAGCGGCGAGGTAAGCTGCAGATGAGCTAGGGCCGTGTATATAGGCCATCAGGCGCCGCTCTAGTGGAGGGTGGGACGGGGGGTGGGGGGTTCTGCTGGGCGGTGCGCATTGCGCTATCTACTCTGCATGCTGCAAGCAGCAGGCTGGCAGGCGGGGGCCGCGCCGGCCGCGCCGGCAGGGCTCGAGCGCTGCGCCCGGCTCTAGCATGCTCACACTGGCGTTGCCCGGCCGCCCCAGGCTCCTCTCTAGTCGCCCTGCCTCTAGCGGGCCAGTATCGCTAGCGGGCTTCTCCAACAAGCTCCTCCAGCAGGCTTCTCTAGAAGGCTCCCCCGGCAAGCTACACCCAGAAAATGGTATCCTTGAAACAAGGCGAAATGCCCTGATTCAACGATATTTTTACCACAAAAAATACAAAGACAATTATTTTTAGCTTACGGCAAATATTGTCAAAATAAATTAAAAATTTCCCCAGACCAACTTAATTTCCTTGAGTACAATGGAAATGCCTTAAACCAAGGTCAAAAATAGACTTCACCAACACTACCCTGGCTTTTCCAGCAGGATCTAAGGGACCACACTAGTCCTTACAAAAGACTTAACTAATACCAGGCAGTCCTCTCCAGGCAGGCCTATGCTGCCCCTGCTCCTCCAGCAGGCTCACAGGGACCAGTCACTGGCTCCAATAGACTTCTTCACGATCAGGATGTCCCCTCGTCTCCAGGCAGGCCTATACTGCCCCGACTCCTCCAGCAGGCTCACACTACCGCTGCCCCAGCTCCAGGAGGCCGTTTGGGACGCCAGCCAAACACGCGTGACCCGAGGTCCGGGGAAGCAGGATCGCCCAGCAGCAAACGGGCTTCAACTTAAAGACTTGAGGGGGAGCCGGGCAAAAGCGCCATTGGCACTGCATCTCCCTTCGAACACGATCGCGGATATAGCGGTGGACCGGATAAGCCCACTGGCGGCCGTGGCTCACTTCCGAGAGCCAGCTATACGCCACCGGCGCCACGCACCGCCCGCCTCGGCGCAGCGCCCGGCAGCGCCCCGGGGAGGGGCCTGCGTGGAGCAGTTTGCAAGTTTGCAGTCGCGGGGACGGCAAGCCTCCCCTCCATGTGTAACCCCCTCCCCCTCTACACACACACGCACACAGCTTCCCAATATTTCAGAGGAAACTGGCGAGCGGCAAGCGCTATCTAGCCCCTGCTAGCTCTCGCTTTTGAATGCAAACAACGAACAGCTACATAGCAACTCGAACAGGAGTGGAGCGAGGCGAGCAGAGAGAGCCAGCTATAGAAAGGTACCGACACTCACGCTGTACACTCTTTTCAGTTCAACTATTAGGCGGTCGATTGGATAAGGTGTAATCTGTTACACCTTACCCGGATAAACTTCACTTTAAAAATATTTTGTGATTTCCCAACCTTTTTTCGATACGAACCAACTGTGAAATCACATCACTCCTCTGTGATCAGAAAAAGTGCATTTTTCTTTCTCATAGTTCTGCACCAATCGTAATCCTTTCTAATGTTAATCAATTGTTAACATCGAAGAAGAGTTGTGATTTCCCCCAAAATCACAAAGAGCTCGGGCAACTTTTTTCACAACGAATTCTTCCGTGGATTTCTGACTTTTTTTTGTTGTGAACAGTCTAGTCGGCCGGTACGGCTGCACTCTCATATTCCTTGTGAACGTTTCCGTTTCCAGGTATAAACAGATATCAGAGCACGCGGCGTCAGCCCCGTCCACCTACGGGCTCTGAGTGCGCCATCACTCGCGTGCCGTTCACGCCACGGCATCTCTGGCGAAAGGCCACATTATTCCAGCCAGTGGCCGCAGATGGGGAGCGGGGCGTTGGGAGTTGACAACCATAGCGCAGCGCACACCGCCGCCCCGTGCGCCACAGACAGCTAGCGCTAGCTAGCCGCGCGGGGAGCTAAAAGGCGCGCGCGACCCAAATTCATTCCAAGCGCTTTCACAGCAACACTCGAGCGTTTGATGCGTCCCTCCAACGACGCCAATTGGTTCCCGTTGGCCCGCGGAGGAGGGATTTGCATTGATCTCGCCCTCGTTCCCTTCAGCGTGTGGGGCGACGCCGGGCGGGGCTGGCGGGGCTGGCGGGGCTGGCGGGGCTGGCGGGGCTGGGGGGCTGGTAGGGCTAGTGTCCGCGAGACTCCCGACGGCGGGTTTGGGCCGCGACAGAGACGGCGAGGTGAGGTGAGGCGGGGAGGGGACAATAAAGTGCCCGCTGCGCTCAGCTCCGCTCAGCTCCGCTCAGCTCCGCTCAGCTCCGCCACGACTGCCGTCTGCGGTGACCTGTATCGGGACAGTAAGAGGAATAGTAAAACGGAAACGGCGACGCTGCGCCATGATCGCGTCGCGAAGCACGCGATCCTCGCGAGGAGCTGCTCCAAATAAATCGACAAAATATTTCTGTATTTGTTCCCCTCTCAACTTCCAGTTTTTGGTGTGTTTTTTCCTCCCCTGAACAGCGGCCCAGGCCCAGCCCCATACTGGCGTCTCTGTTGGTCCTCAATAACCCCCCCCCCCCCCTCCCTCAGTATGGTACTGACCACGCGTGCCGCCGTTGTTACGAAAATGACGCCATTCTGCGGTCCGCCGAGGGAAAATTCGGAGAACGTCGCGCGCGTCGTGGCGTCCGGGGGCGACCAGCAGCAGGAGGTCAAGAGGACGACCCATTTCCACACTGATGGCGAAAAAACTGCCCCCCCCCCTCCATCCCTTTCCCTCCGCCAACCACTGCAATCAGCGCCACGCCCGTCGCACAGAAAAGGAGAGGGAGGGAGAGAGTAAGAGAAAGAGAGAGAGAGAGAGAGCAAACTACACGCTGGGAAGTTTGACACTAAAACCCAATGAGAAGTAAGTAAGACCAAAAGAAAAGGATTGGCGCAGCGCGGACGCGCGGGGGTTCAGGTTCAGCAGGACGCAAGAAAAACGGGGCGACACGAAAAAAAAGCGCGCAGGACGAGATAAAACACGAAATAAAAAAAAAAACAGAGAAAAAGAATCGAACACAGACAAACACGACCGTACGGCCACGGTCCACTTCGACATTATGCGTGCAGGTGAAGGCAGCAGTGGTAGCGATAGACGAAGTGTCGCATGAGGGATGTTCCACCCCGAGTCACGTACACGCGAGTGTGTGTGAGTAAGTGTGCTTGTGTGTGTGAATGCGCCCGGAATCAAAATTGAAGCTGATGCTGCTGCAGCAGCCGTCGCCACATATCCGGCACTGACTCTGGCAAACGGAAATCACGCCAAACACGCAACCCCCACGAGCTGAGCCCGGCCCGGCTCCGCCCCGTCCTGTGCTGTGCTGCCACGGCCTCTGCGGGAGGGGAGGGCATAGGACGAGGACGGGGTTCCAAACCGCGGCTGGCGCGGGGCGACGCGCTCCCGCTGGAATGTCGCAGCGCGCACCCCGTCGTCCCCCCCTGCACCCCCCTCTCTTGCTAAAAAGTGCGTGGTGATATATAACTTGGGGAGAGAAAAGTTGCACGCAGAATGTTGTCAGTTATTTGAGGCCGTGCCCGGAGGGCCACGGCCCACGGCCCCTCGCCGCCCGGGCTGCTGTGTGCGGCTGGACGCGGCCGCGGCGGCTGCGCCATTTAGGCCGGAAGGGGCAAGGGAGAGAACGAGAGGGGGGGGAGGGGGTTGCTCTGCTGGAGGAGGAAAGAAAAGGGCAAGAAAAGAGGAAAAACGGCAGGAATTCAAAAAGGAAAAAAAAAACACGCAAAAAGTGGACGGGAAGAGGTTTTCCACGGGGTGAAGTGGGACAGGACAAAGCGTGCCGTGAGCTAGGGCATCTCGTTCTGCCCCCCTCTCCCATTCCCCTTGCACCCAGTTAGCCCTCACTCACTCTACGCGTCCGGTTGGGCAAGCATTTAATTCGTTTTAACACGGCACCAGGGCACGCATGGTAAATATCAGCCGGGGATTTAACAGAGCGCTGGTTGCCCCCCCCCCCCTCTCTTCTCCTTTCACCTTCCACTACTTTACACCTGTCCGCTCGACCCCCTCCCTGCGCCACACACACACACACACTCCAAGAGACAAATTCACTCGGTATGTATGGTCGCATTGTAACCTCCTCCCCCAACCCCCACCCCCTTCATCCCCCGGAAGCAGCAGGGGGG
>NW_026267163.1:828977-831266 GCF_000697945.3 Frankliniella occidentalis
CCGGCAGCAGACTCGTCACCGATCTCGCGGACTGACTTTCCTCTGCCCAGCAGCGGGAGACTCGTCACCAAGATCAGACTGCCTTTCCTCCGAGGAGGAAATCACTTGCACAGCAAACATTTTTCAGAGAAGTTCGGGGGGGGGGCTGACGGGGAGGCCAAGATGGCGAGGCAGTAGTAGCGTAATCTTCGCGAAGATCCGCAGCAACGGGTTGACAAATGTTTCGCTGAGAATTTCGACGGCCACTCCGGGAGAGTGAGCGAGAGAGACGCAAGGAGGAGAGGAGGATGGAGGAGGAAACTGAGGGGGTAGAGAGGGGGGCAGACGGCGGCGCTAGCAGTGGCCGGGGGCAACTTCCTTGGCAGAGGGCCTGCTAGGCCGGGCTCGAGAAGGGGAAGCTCCCACCACCCCCCGCCGCTCCCACACCACCCCCGCCCCGCGAGCGGAGCTGAGCGCGGTGATCAAGTGTGTCTCATTTCCACCTCGGGCCAAACACTTCACAATGGGGTCGCCGCCTCCGTCCGTCCTCCCCTCCTCCATCCGACTACCTCCTACCCACCTACCTCACCTCTCTCTCTTTCTCTCCCTCTTTCACTCCTCGACATTCGTTCATTGGCCCAGTTGGCGCCGGCTGACCCACAAACGGACCAATCAGATCCGTTTGGCGGGCGATCCATCAGAGGCAAAGGTTTCACTCGGCGTCACGTGGCGACCAATGAATGCGCCATTAGAGCGGTCGGACCAATCAGTGAAGGAATAGGGAATCGAAAAATTTCTGGAGGCGCACCACCAGCTTTAGACGTCAAACGAAAAAATCATTGGCGTCTCGTGCGAATAAGTGGTTCGAATGCTTAAAACTCATTTGTCTTTTGAAAATTGCCAGACGTTGATACGTAAGATACTTTATTATTTTCTGTCGATATCTCTAGTTTCTTTGTAAGTTTCGATGGAACATCCCTCGAAACATAATGACGTCGAAAGGACGAGCATAAGGGGGACGGGTCCAACTCAAAAATGGCATGTAAGTACCAGAAAATATACAAGGAATAGATAGACACAGAAACCCGCACGTCAATAATACAAGAAATAAATGCTGAGCGCGCCGAAAACAAAAATATACGAGTTGGCGTTGGCCCCCCTCTTGGACGTGCATACTCTCATCCCGATTGGCGACCAAAAATTTCGACTTTGAACACCAAAAAAGGCGATTTGTTTCACGCAGTGCACCGAATCACTTGTTCCACTCACCTGTCAGTATCTGCAGCAAGACGAGGGCGTAGACGACGCTGGCCGGAGAGAAGAGCCGCGACGGCGGTGCCGACGCCATTGCGGTCCAGCACCTGAGCCAGTCAGTCCTGCCGCAGCAGGTCCTCCAGGTCCTCCAGGTCCTCCAGGTCCCGCCGCCGGGGGCCGCCCAGCCCCATATCACAAGCACACGCGAGTCTATCGACAGCGGGCGAGAGAGAGGTGCCTGCTCCGCGCGGCTCGTGCACGACTCTCTCTAACGCGTTTCGATAACGGAAAGCGCGCGCGAGGGCGCGGGAACGCGAACAACGCACAGCAGCACACACGGTGAGGAATTATCCAGGAGAGTCCAGGAGAGCTGGGCTGGAGGGAGCGCGACCTGGGAACAGACACAACGGGGTAAAGAATGGGCCACAAGCGAGTATCGGCGCTCGCATCCATCCACGGCCGTCCAAATGATTTTCCTTCTTAAAGGCCCTTGCTGTGCGGGGTTGTGGTGGTTGTGGTGGTGGAGGTGGCACTTGCTTGTGGTGGGGGAGGGCGCTGCTCGGTGGTGGATGGAGGCCGCGCTGAAAGAGAAATGAGCGAGGGAGCGACAGCCCGCAATCCCCGCTCAAGGCCGCGGCAAGATTCTCTATCTGAGTGAGGAGGAGAGTCTGGCAATGACGCGCTTCGTTCATCCAGTTTCCGAGGGGGTTGCGGGGCGGGGCGGCGGCGCGGAAGTCAGAGAAGCACACACACACACACACACACAGGTCCTGAAGAGGTTGGGTAAGCGGTAAGGAGAAAGGGGGGGGGGGAGTCCCCTTGCAGCAAACCCCACGACACCGCGGGACGGCTCGGTGGCGATCTGACACAGCACAAAACTGTTCCGGGAAAACTGTGGCTGCGCCCACAGCGCAGCAGCGTCGCGACGCTCATCGGCGAGGGCGCCGCCCCGAGCGCGGCGAAAGGGCAGGAGGGGCGCCGTTGTTAATGGCGGCGTCCACAGAGCAGGAGAGGAGGGGGGGAGGTAGAAAACGAAGTGGGTTTGAAAGAGGGGGG
>NW_026267163.1:831316-832944 GCF_000697945.3 Frankliniella occidentalis
CGTCACCAAGCTCAGACTGACTTTCATCTGCACAGCAGCAAACAGACTCGTCACCGAGCACAGACTCACTTGTTCCGAGCACAACCGCAGCAGACGGTAAAGTCTCACACATTCTCCCAGTCTCAGACTCCCCCGTTCGCTCCCACGCGGACACAGCGGCAGCGGACTCGATCTCAGGGGGGGAGAGAAAACGAAGTGGGTTAGAAAGAGGGGGGGGGTCTTATGTGAATAAGAACCCCCTCACCACCACTGCTCTCCCCCGCCCGAACCACCACCACCACCCACCCCCTGCGATCCGGGATGAATAATAGAAGAAGGGGTGGTTTCCTTTTTGCTCCAGCGATTGACCACCACCACCACCACCCTCCCTCCCTCCATCCCCTCCCCGGCAGGTGGCCGGCTGGGTAATGACCAGGCGGGCGGTGGCGGCGACAGCGCCGGGCAGACGGGGCTGGCAGGCGGGCAGGCGGGGCGGCGCGGGGCCCACGGAATTAGAACTGACCCCCGCGCCGGCCAGCGCCGGCCAGCGCCAGCACGGCCCCTTTGTATTTCCGCTCCGGTTCGGTCTGGTCCGGCTCGGCTCTCGGCTCGGGGACCACCGCACCGATCGTCCCGGCCCCCGCCCCCGCCCCCGAAGGAACCCCCCGCCCCCCCCCCCCCCCCGCCCCCCCCGCCCCGCCGGCCCTGAGATGAAATTAGGTCTCGGTGGACGGCTCAGCGCCGCGGCCTCGGCTCGGCAGGGCCATGTAAACCCTCCCCGACCACGAAACCTGTCCTGTTCGCCTGTCACTGACCCGGAGCCAGCCCGACCCATCCCATCGCTCGCCCCATCTTTCCTCGAACACCCTCTTCCCCTCCCAACTCCTCGCCTCCCCATCCTCTGTCACGCTATCGCCAACCTCACGCCTACCCTCCCACCTTTCCTGCCGTCCCGGCAGTTCAGCTATCAGACCTTGGGAGGAAATTTCAAAAAAAATTGAATTTTCAGAGGAATCTGCAATGAGGGGCGGGTCACTTCCGTTCGACATGCACAAGATTCTATGGATGCTTATTGATTCCCAATGATTCCGTGTGTTCCTATCAATTCCCGAATGTTTCTAGCAGAAAACGCATTTTTGGATTTGTTCTTCTTGAACGTAGGTACTTTCCCATATTTTAGTAATTAAAATTGACTGTCTTTTAATTATTATCATATTTACAATAACCCTTATGCATTTTGCTGTACATAAACAGGCAGTATTCTGAAAAGCCATGTAAGGTTTTGCACAATTTTATGCATAAATACGTATAATTTAAACATAGTTATACATAGTTATACATAAATATTGTGCGCACAATTATGGCTATTTAAAATTTTAATTTTGTTTCCCCTTTAAAATACACAGGGGTCAAGGGTGTGCAGGTTCCACTTTACAACTTAAGGAGTATATGACAACGCTACAGACTGGCTGGCACAAACGCGCCGGGCAAAACAGCAAAACCACAGCCTGGACCAGGGCCTGGCGCTCAAACAGAGAGAAGACGTACTACAGAGGAGGGGAACGGTGAAGGGGTTGGGGAAGGGCGCCGGCGAAGTAAAAAAAAGACGATGAAGAATGACGTGCGGGGGAAATCATCAGCATAAAGAG
>NW_026267163.1:833619-836089 GCF_000697945.3 Frankliniella occidentalis
AACAGGCGGCACCACTCTGCGCCATCCGCGCTCCAGATAAGCCCTTGGGCCGCTCCAGCGCGCGCCGTGGCGTGGCGTAGCGTAGCGCGGCGGCGACCACCGGCAGCAGACTCGTCACCGATCTCGCGGACTGACTTTCCTCTGCCCAGCAGCGGGAGACTCGTCACCAAGATCAGACTGCCTTTCCTCCGAGGGGGAAATCACTTGCACAGCAAACATTTTTCAGAGAAGTTCCCCCCCCCCCTGTTGAATCCGGGAAGTACTTTTTCCGGTTGCTGCAAATATTATCACATGTATAGACGTGTATAGATATGACGAAAAATGGCATCCGGAAAATTGCTTCTCGGATTCAACCAACTTCCCGGATAATTATTTGCTGTGTTGCGAAATAGTTTGTACGACTTTCCCCTGAAATAGTCCGAAATAAAGGCGAATTATAGCGAAATAGACCCGAAATAGTTGGGAAATAGTGGCGAAATACCCCCGAAATACTGCGAAAAACCGCGAAGTGCGCCAAAATAATCCGAAATAGCCGAGAAATGACCGAAATGGCTGGAGAAATACCACCTAATATCCCGTACGCTACGAACCCAAGTGATTAACCCCTCGTTCTCCTCTGCACAGCATCAACAAACGCGTCAACGATCTCAGACTCACAGTTCCCTGCCCAACAGCAGCAGACTCGTCACCAATCTCGGACTGTCTTTCCTCTGCCCAACAGCAGCAGACTCGTCACCAAGCTCAGACTGACTTTCATCTGCACAGCAGCAAACAGACTCGTCACCGAGCACAGACTCACTTGTTCCGAGCACAACCGCAGCAGACTCTCTATAGTCTCACACATTCTCCCAGTCTCAGACTCCCCCGTTCGCTCCCACGCGGACACAGCGGCAGCGGACTCGATCTCAAACTCATTACTCTCCGGGCCTTGCGCGGGGGATGGATTCCCCAGCGTGGTAATTGATAACGCCGCTGCCACGTCTCATATCTGCCGCGGGGGACCGCCGCGCCTAGCCGAGGCCGAGCAATTTGTCCGCAGCGCCCCGCCCCGCCCCGCCGCGCCCGTCACGTCCCAGCAGCCCCTGATTTGACTAGCAGCGGCAGCGGCACGCGCATTATTGTTGTTTGTCCGAGCGGGAGGCGCGCCGCGCAGCAGGACAGATGCTGCGGAGCCGGCAGAGCGGTCCAGAGCCCTTGCTCATCCCCCGGAGAAAAAAGATCATTCTTCAAATTATACTTTTTCGATAGAATTTTAGAATTTTAAAAATAGAAGTGGGCATGTTTTTTTTTATGCCTGTACTGTCGTATATATCCGTCGCATCTCGAGTAGAAGTAAAGTAATCCCAAAGAGGAGCAGAAGAAGCCGGCTCGGCTTGTGAAGGTCGCGGGGGTGGTCGCGGGGGAATGCTGGGCGGGGCGGGGCGGGGCGGGCGCGCCCCTGTGACGAGGTGAGCACGCGGCACGTCAGCGGCACACACGCCGCTACTCGAGGAGATGATATCCATCCAGTCTGTCATCTCGACATTTCTACACGTGTCACGCGTGCGCGCGCGCGCTCCAAGTCACGGGGGAGCCGCGCCCCGCACCGCTCGCCCCTCCAGCTCCTTCTCTCTCGCCCTCTCTCTCCCCGCCCGCAGTCTCTCTCGCACTCATCTCGCCGCGACTCAAATTTCACGCACCGCGGATGGCGCGCGCGCGATACGGCTGTTTTGTGTTATTGTCCGACAACCCCTTCCAGCCGGCGGGGCAGGGAGGGGTGGGGTTGGGGAGGGGGTGGTCGACGCAGGAGGCCAGCAGGTCGTGTGTAATATCCGATCCGAGGCGGCGACACTTCATCCAATTGTTGTTGTCGTTGCTGTTCTTGTTGCGAGGTGAGGCGGAGGTAATCCACGACGGGTCCACACGCCAGCTCCACCACCACCACCACCACGATCACTATCTTCACAAATCACTTTCACCACAAGCAACACCTCAACCACCACCACAACCACACCACATTGCGCACTGACCGCACACGGCACCACAACCACAACAACACAAACAAGTGCCGGCGAAGGGCATGACAGTCCGTGCACGCGCGCGTCCGGCCACGCACGCGTGCACACGCGCACGCACGCACAGGCTACAGCAGGTGACACCCACCCTGCCGACGTCGCTGAGGTTAGAGATCGCTCGCCACACGCACACACACACACACGCACGCACACAGCGGCGGGCTGACGACGCGCGGACGGAACAGGCGTCGCGCTCGGCGCTCGGCTCGCACTCTACTGGGCGGCTGGCGGCGCGGGCGCGCGGGCGCGAGCAGGCCCGCGGGGAGGAGGGGGTCCTGGAGGATGCGCGCGCAGCCCGGCCGCGGCACAGCCCGGGTACAGCCCGGCCGGCTCGATGGCGCGACCGCCAGGCGGCAGCACTGGGCGGCGCCCGCGCTCGGCTCGGCTCGGCTCGGCTCGGCGCCGAGGCCGCGGGC
>NW_026267163.1:837088-838849 GCF_000697945.3 Frankliniella occidentalis
TCTTCTGCCAACTAAATTAGGCGTATCTTCAGCTGCAGACGTCGTGAAGCTGACATCGGGTAGGTGCGCCAAATATAGACGAAATTGGATACACTGTAAAGCCAGAAACGCCATTACGAAAACTATTAGCCAACAGTACCTTTCTTTCTTTCGAGGGGGCAATAACTCCCTTTTGATGTGTACACACGATTCCCGAAATACTTGATTCCCAGTGATGCCCGCCCGCTTATATTTATTTCTGAGGTTTTCCTCAGTAGAAAACGCATATTTCGACTAATTTGTACCAGTTCTACTAGTTTCCCGCGATTTCTGTTGATTACGATCTACTTTTATTCTGATGATTCCCCGTCAGGTGTACACGTATGATTCCCGGAGTTCTTGCCCCCCTCGCTTGTTATTTTTTTTCAAAAGAGGTGGCGGTATGTGCACTGTGTGCCTCGTTGTAATGCGGGGGCCCCCACGTACCCGGTACGGTCTAATCACTGCGCTGGGGAGCCTGGCCCCGCCTGGCCCCGCCTGGCCCCGCCTGGCCCCGCCTGGCCCCGCCTGGTCCCGCCTGGTCCCGCCTGGCCCCGCCTGGCCCCGCCTGGTCCCGCCTGGTCCCGCCTGGTCCCGCCTGGTCCCGCCTGGCCCCGCCTGGTCCCGCCGCCGTCTGCGCTACTTTCTTTCGTAATCACCCCGACCGACCCCCGGCGCAGCCTGCGCAGCTTGCGCAGCTACGTGTCCCCGACTGACTAATCAGCAGCGCCTAACGCTGCTGCTCCTCGCAGGGCGCCCTTTCCCTTTCACCATTCACTGATGAACGATGGGGACAGGATGAACAGGGTCGTCAAGGTCGTCAGCAAAAGACTCTGACAAACAAATGGTCCAGGGAGGAGGCTGGTGCTGGTGTGACAGACTATGGGGATCCCGCGTGATAAAGGATGAGCGCGGGTGAGAAAGAGAGGGTCGAGCGGTTCGTCGCTTCGGCGGGGGTGGGGCGGGCGGCGGGGCCGTGCGGCAGCGGGGCAAAGCTTGGCAGAGCTTGTTGGGTTCCGATCCCCGAATTAGCTAATGATCAAAGAATGGTAAGGGGGAGCAAGGAGCGCGAGAAGACCAGACACACAGAGTCGGAGAAAACGAAAGAGGAGGCAGGAGAAAGAGGAGGAGGTCGACAGAGACACGGGAGGGACAGATCATGATTAAAGGACGCGCCATCGGGGCAGGTGCAGCGCGCGGCGGGGCGGGGTGGGGGGGCAGACAACAAAGGGACGTGCGGCGCACAGTCGTGCAGCGGGGCGCCCTCACGGCACGGGGCCGCGAGCCACGGCGCGGCGGCGACACTGATACCGCAGCAGCAGCGGCGGGGGCCCTGCACCCTGCAGGCCGCGCAGCGTTAGCAAGTCGTCACCTGGGCGGCGCGCCCAGTGATGTGGAGAGGGGCGTGACGGGGCCGCGACGGGTGGCACGACCATGATCATGTGACACGGTGGGGCTTCGTATCCCCCCCCCCCCCCTTCCGACACCCCACGGCTCGCGGTCGGCGCACGCACTGACCCGACTGACAGCGCTGTCGAGCGCCACGGTGGACTCTACTTTTGTTTTTTATTTAATTTTTTTCATTTCCCCTGTTGTTGTTTTTATATATGTATATTTTTTATTTTTCTCGCTCCACTCTGCTCCTCGGGTGTTTCGCGCTCTCGCGCGCACAGGAGCACGCCCACGCCACCCTCGCTGGTACACGCGCTCTCGTCGTCGGGCCGTGCCGCCGTACTCGCGCAC
>NW_026267163.1:845043-845327 GCF_000697945.3 Frankliniella occidentalis
CCCCCCGGCGGACCCTCATCACCCACGATAAACTTGGAGAAGCAGGGGTAGGAGTAGGAGGAGCAGGAAGAGCAGGGGTAGGAGTAGGAGCAGCAGGAAGAGCAGGACGGGCAGCAGGAAGAGCAGTAGGTGGAGAGGAGCTGGGGTAGGAGTAGGAAGCAGGAAGAGCAGAGGAAACAAAAGCAGGAAAAGCAGGAAGGGCAGCAGGAAAAGCAGCAGGGCGGGCAGCAGAATGGGCAGCAGGATGGGCAGTAGGAAGAGCAGGAGGAGGAGCTAGTAGCAGG
>NW_026267163.1:847882-851826 GCF_000697945.3 Frankliniella occidentalis
CCCCCGACCCCGCCCCCGCCGGAGCGTGCCACGCCACGCAAACTGAGACGTCGCACGAAAGGCTTGTATGCACACGTGTCCACGGGGTGATAAACACTGCCACCTAATAGGGCGGCGTCACCCCTCGAGAGGTCTCTGCGGGAGTGGAAAACAAGGCACGCCCAAAACATTCTCACAAATTAATCAAATTTTCAGTTGGTAACTGCTTGACAATTTCAACGCGGGTTTCATTGGAACTTATCAGGTCGTTTTCTCAGATTCAATTTAATTTCGTCCAGACGCCCAAGAAATCCGGGCAAATCAAACAAAACAAAAAGCTTCGCCGTCGAATGTTGTGAGGAAGTGCGCAACGACAGCAGTGCGCTCTGGCAGCATGGCACGCCAATAAGTTGAAACTCGACGACTCGACTCGGGGGACGGGCGAAGCGCGACCGGGGCGTGGCGTGGCGTGGCGTGGCGTGAAGCCGACTGCTGCAGGGAATGGCGTCGAGCCCGGATTACACCTCGGCGACGACGGCCGGGAGGTCCGGTCCGGCGGCGGCGGGTAACTCGGCGGGAAAAGTGGGTGATCCAAGCGGCAAAGTGCGCGAGCGGCGACTTTTCCGCAATGGGGTAACACCTTCCCCGGGTAAAGAGGCTGCTGCGCACCGCCACAGCCCCGAGCAAGAGGGACTCGTGGTTGGTGAAGGCCCCGCGCCGTGCTGCTGCACAAAGACACGGAGGCAAAATTGTATATTTCTCTCCATATAGGTGAATTGGCCAGGCCAGCCGGGCCCGGGCCGGTCACGAGCGACAAGGGCTCGCTGGGCACGATACCCGGTTACTTGTTGAGCAATCCATCACATCGCCGAGCCGCCCGGGTACAATCTTGACAAAGGGCACACGTGATAGCGGAACCGCTTTTATAAAACCTGAGCAGGGCGCCGCGGACGCGGGGCGGGGCGGGGCTCGCGCGCCCCGATCGGGGGGCAAAAAAACCACCTCAAAGTCCCCCCGCCAAGGTCAAGGACTCGCTTTACTTTTTTTTTTTTCATCCTTCCACCACCTAAAGCATGTATTTACCAACGAGGGTAAGTCGGGTTAAGTAAACGCTCTTGACAGGACGTAACCCTGGCCAGACACTTGCTGTTTTTTTTTTATTATTCATCCTACCTTTTTTTTATTATTCTTATCTAAAGCCTCGCCGGTTTGCATAGGGCCATATTAGTCTGCGTCAATCGAGCATCGATGCCGATAATCACTCGAAGAGGCGCGAAGGAAAGGGGAGCGCGGGGAAAGAAGTGGAAGTGGGGCCGCCGCCGGGGGGGAAGACGCGGAAGCTATCAATCTAATTTTGTCAGTTTGCGGCGGGTGGCCGTTCCCTTCCCTTCCCTCGCTTAGCCGCCGCGCCCTAGACCCCACAAGTTGAGCCAAAGGGCCCATTCCATGAAAATTTTACAAATCGTGATGTAATAACGGATCTGAGAGAGGGAGAAACAGACGTTACAATAACGCGGCGTCCAGACCCATCAACCAGTTTGTATTGTTTATCAACCTTGCTGCAGTTCCCTCGATAATTTCCATCCACCAACTCGTGTCGTTGTGACGTTGGCCCGCGTGCAGTTCGGTCCTTACGTTCAGTCACCTATTACTTTCCGAAGTTCCCCCCGCGCGGTGGTTTGGCCACGCGGTCACCCCCTGCGGGGTGGGGCGGGCCCAGTCACCGCGATCGATCCGAGCGACAGTCGTAACGCACCGCGGGACTGACGACCGACGACCCCCCGGCGGACCCTCATCACCCACGATAAACTTGTATAAGGCGGGGGGGGGGGGGGGGTAGCAACGGCACATATGGACTCCCCGACAAATCGTAGGCCACGACGATGACTCATTGATTTCTTACATATTTCATGCCGAAGGTGGGCAAGGCAACACTGTAAAATACCCTCGACGCGGTGAATCCTTTCAAACGGGGAAATAAAAACTGTCACTGACTTCGGAGAAAGTGAAAGGGTTCGAGAATAAAAACTGTAGAAGATGCGAAAAGTTCAACGATTTTTTGCTGAGTTTCAAATTATTCGAAAAAGTATTGAACTGTACCGTACAATACGACAAAGCCAAGTGTCTGATTCAAACGTTTTGTGAAAGCGGCCAACCTAACAAAGTGTACTTAAATATAAGTATGAAAACTCTGTGGACAGTGAAATTAGCAATGACAAAATGCATATAAAGCGATATAAATTAACACCTAACTTGGCCAAACGTGCATGACATTCTGCTAGTTATTTTTTTTTATTTTTATTTTTTCGGTCACATCTTCATTACTGCTCATCATTTAATCCTACCTTACCAACTCTCAAGCCTTCTCTATAAAAACAGGTTTTCGGCAAGCACAATTACAATTTGCAAAAAGTTCGCAAAAAAAGTAAAAATTACCCGGAAAGAATTGAGGGGTAGTGGAGCGGCACCTGAGGGGCGCACGAGCGCTCCGGGGCGCTCTGGAATAGGCCAGGCAGGCGCGGTATCGCAACGGCAAGGGAGGAGGGGGGGGGGATGAAGACAGAAAAGGCGAGATCAAGCAGGAAGTGGAAGATTCGGCACGTCACCAATCGACAGAACGTGCCTTCCACCAGACGTCAGTCTAACCTTTGTGGCTTCAGCCCCCTGCCTCCTGCAGCGGGGCATGGCGGCGGCGGGGCGGGCCGTGCGTACTGGAGGCGGCAGTCGGACCCCCGCGCCCCTGCCAGCCCCTGCTAGCCCAGCCCAGCCCCACGGACGGACTTTGAGTAGCACAAAGCCGCACGGAAAGCCAACTACCTCGGGCGGGAGGCGGCTGGAGGAGCAGGGGGAGCGCGAGGAGACGGTTATGGTGGTCCTCCTCCAGGTTGCACACCCCCCCCTCCCCCTCCTCCAACCTCCCCTTTCCCTTTCCCTTTCGCCGGCACCCGCGTGCATTGATTCTGCCCGTCGTCGAGTGTGGCAATCTCGGCGCTGTAAAATGACGCAGTAAAGAGTCGCGCGCTCCCCCCCCCCCCTCACAACCCCTCGGGCGAGGCGCGGAGGCAGAGGCGCTCGCCGATGCTATCCGCCCCGCGCGCCTCCAGCCTCCCCTAATTCGCACACCTCTAGGGCGATAACCCTTTAGCGGCGGCCCCCGCGTGCTCTTTGTCACCACCGCGCCCGCTCGCTCTCTCCTCCTCCTCCTCTTCCTCTCTCCTCTGCGTCTCCTCCTCCTCCCCCTCTCTCCTTCTCTCCCGCGCGCGCTATCGCTTTTGCGATGGGATGCCGATTGCATGGGTGCCGCCGCTCTTTCTCTCATTATGGCCAATTTCAAATCGACGTTCCGAGTCGCGTCGAGCTAGCAGGCGGGGGGAGGCCTACCGCTACACCGCCCAAGGCCGCCCCGCCCCGCCCGCCTCACAAAGTAACTCGACAATTCTTTTTATTCCTTTTCCCGGCGCGTTGGGTCGTGCTTAAACACAGCCAACTCCTCCTCCTCCTCCTCCTCCTCCTCCGGGGGCCTAGCTCCCGCGATCCTCTCGCCACAAAGGCAGGGCCATGATCGCGTAGGGTTCAAGATCCTCGACGGGGCGCGAGCGACCTCCACACCGTACTGTCGAAAAAAGTGTGAGATGTAAATGAGAATACGACCACGGCTAGTTATTTTTACATCCATTTTCCTCACAGAGTTTTTGTCCTCCTTTAAACGCATTCGCATTAAAATGACAAGAAATACACGATGATATGATACTAGATACTACTGTATTTAGCCATGATATTCTCCTTTTCATCCACAAGTTTGTGCAGTGCAAGTCCTTGGTTGGGTCAGTGGACCCTCGACAGCTCGATACCGAGTGCACTGGTTCGACCGCGCGGACTCGACTTCCAGAGACCGGAGACCTTTGAAGCAGCCCCGGAATCCGAAACCTGGTGTCGGCGCCGAGGAGGCCTGCTTGGGCTGCTGG
>NW_026267163.1:852882-856385 GCF_000697945.3 Frankliniella occidentalis
GGAGGACGTCGTGGAGGAGGACGTCGTGGAGGAGGACGTCGTGGAGGAGGACGTCGCGGAGGAGGTCGTAGAGCTGGTCGTTGCGGGGCTAGGCGTCGTGGAAGTAGGCGTCGTCGAGGTAGGCGTCGTCGAGGTAGGCGTCGTCGAGGTAGGCGTCGTCGAGGTAGGCGTCGTCGAGGTGGGTGTCACGAATCTGGTCGACAAAGAGAAACCATCAAGGATGCCGCCGTCTCTATGATAAGGCCGACGACGACGCCAGGAGGAGGTCACTGTTCTAAACGACGCAGGGAAGGACCGGACGAGCGTGAAGAGAAGCAGAAAGACGAGGAAAAAGAAGGGAAAGGATGGAGGGCGAGAGGATTAGAAGCAAGATTAAACCCCCCGCAGCCGGCAGCGACATCCCTCCCGCACCATCATGTGAGATCAGCTGATGGCAAAAACGCGCCGCCGCTAATTGGACGGCCGGCGCCGCCGAAACAGGAACTGGCCAGAGCGGCAGGAGGCGCGGCCGCCCCCGCGCCGCCCCCGCGCCGCCCTCGCGCCGCCCTCGCGCCGCCCCCGCGCCGCCCCCGCGCCGCCGCTGCAGCGCGCTGCTCGAGTTTCAGCGACAACTTGCCCATGTTCAGGGGGTGGGCGGAGGGGTCGAATGCACTCACGCCGCCGGGGCTGAATAAGGAAGGCACCACTCGCGGGCCGCCGGGCCGGGGCGCACGGAGGTTCGCACGTGACGCCGCCGTGTTCGGCGCATGCAGAGCGACAGCAGACACCCCCCTCGCGGCGGCCGGGGAAACACGAGAAACAATTTGCTCGTAATGCATTTTTTCGCTGCCGCCCCCTTTTCCTCTCCGCCTCCCACCGGCGCGCCAAAGGGCGGTAGTAGCGGCGGCGGCGGCAGGGCGTAGTGCGTCGCAGGTCGGGGGGTGGGGTTCCCTCCTGACTCTGTCGCGGAAACCAACCGGCAGGTCAGACGAATGCAAGTAGGCTTTCTCAGGCGAGCGATAGCCCACACTCAACACTTTCTCTGTACAGTCCCCGGGAGGTGCTCGTACTAAGTTGTCAGCAAGCACTTCAAGGTGTCAGCTCTCTCGTCAACGAACGAATAAATATCGCAGCTCAAAATCTGCCTGCTCTACAAGAATGCACACTAAAATCCACTGAACATTTAAACTCACGACAACCGATTTTTGTGTGCATGCGTAGCACGTAACACAGAACCCAGAAAGATGTAAAAGAAAGTGTTCATAAGATTTTAGCGTGTTGTTACTGACCTGCTATCTTTGTCATTCCCTGTGCGAGCAGCTAAGATGGCCGCGGCGCGGCCACTTTGGATGAGAGGTTATGGCTGTTTGAAGTCCCGTCCGCATCTTTCGACCAGCATGGCATCTGAGCAACACAGTTTCAGACGGATAAAGAAAACAACTCCAATTATCAGTCTTCTATTGAAATGGGGTTATAAATGCTAGAAAAACTCCACAACGCAATAAAGAGCCTACAAATACGGAAAGCAACAACCATCAACACTACCATCGAGGGAATTGAAATATCTCTCTGAACAATTATCCGTTCATAGGGCACGTACCTAAGCTCACTTGTGGCGAACGCGGTGGACGGTTCAATCCAGTTCATTGTCTCACTAGAACAGGCTGACGTTGCGGGTGTTTCACGGTAGATAACCTCTACACCCTTGCCCTGCCCCCGGCCTTCGAAACGTTCAACTCATAATGTCGCCTGCACTACGGGCTACGCCACCTTACTTAGACTCACGGTTATGTATGGTGTTTGTTGAATATTCTGAGAACACGTTTAGTCTATGTTTGTTGAACTTTCAATATCAAAATTACTGCGGAGTAGGTAGGCTATGCCCGGCCGCGAACAGTCCAACTGCATCCAGCCAAGGCGAGTGCGCAAATGGAGGGAAATGGTGAAGACAAAAAGAAAGAAGGTGACCAGCGGCGGAGTGCAGACGACACGACTCTACTTGTTATGTTTTGCTTTACAGCTGTAGGTGGAAAGTTTGTCGTCCGCGTCTACTTGTTTATGTCTGCTTTTATGAGATATTATATATTATAGTTTATTATATTATATGTTACTTTTTAATTTTAGTTTTGATACCAGAGAGATATTTAGAAAGAAGTTGCCCTGGTCATTAAAAGGTTTGGCAGTCCGTTTCAGGTTAGTACAAACAAACTTCATATTATTGATGAAAACTAGATCCTGTCTTTCTGAAATGTCAATGCTCTTAGCATCACCATTGTTGATGTTGTAAAATGAACTGATATTTGGTTAAGGTCTGGTCGTAGATCCTGCTTGCTGTACAGTAGACCCACGTTTGTTTGTTTTTAATCACTAGAAAGTTGTTAAAAATTTTTAACGGAAGTTCTTTTAAGTTAGAAATAAGATTTCCCCACTGACTTTGAACTATTGTGATCAATCCTAATTTATTAGATAGTATTGAAACAATGCGTGATATTGGTTTATCGTATGGTTCGTAATCAATATCTGCTGCCTAACATTTTACGTGAAAGCAGCAACGTTGATCAACCCCGTTCATGAACCGACCAACCCCTGTCACATTTTCTCCTCCAGTGCAACAGACGCTGTGTTGCTGCACTCTAATTGTGATTATTATTGTGATGCCCATCACTATGGCCTTGTGTGTGCACCCCCAGGGCAGGCCCAGCCCAGCCTCACCCGCCACTGGGATAATCACCTACTACCCCCTCCCCCGCCCACCTCCCCCTCCGCCACCCCACCCACGCACACCCACACACACCAACACAGACACACACCAACACACACACAGCGACCACGAAATGGCGCAGTTTAGAGACGGTCCCCGGGTCCTGGGCAGGCGACACCCGGCCTGTGATTACCATTAGGTGGTGTGGGGGAGGCGCTGCGCGCGCGCGGGCGCGGCGAGGGGGAGCACGGGGGGAGGAGGAAGTGCATGGGAAAATAAGACATTAAGTACCCCGCCGGGCCTGCGCCTGCGCCGGCTGACACACTGACACGCACGCAGCCTCCCTTCTTATTACCCTCAAAAGAGCGGCGGCCGGCGCGTCGCGCCCGGCGGAACAAACACTAAAGGAATGGCGCAGCTTTCGACACGAGGACGGCGACGGCGGCGACGTCCTGGTGGCGGGGGAGCAGCGGGGACGGCCCTCGCGCGCGCCCTCGCCGACAGCGCCTCATGGGACCCTTACTTATTGCCTCCGCGAGGGGCCTGCCCCGCCGCCGCCGCTGCTGCTGCTGCTGCCTTTGAAATACGTTAATAATTCCACGTCTCCGGGACACACCCAATGACACATTCGAGTGGCCTCGCCCCGCTCCGCCGCCCTCTTTTCGCGCGCAAGAATGCAATACGAGTGCAAAGCGGCTCTCCTCCTTTTCTTTTCCCCTTTTTCTTTCTTTCCCGCTTTTCCCCTCAGTCACTTGCTTCGCCCCGCCGTGCCTCACACCCAATCACGCAGACATGCGTGTTCGCACGCGCCCCGCCCCGCCCC
>NW_026267163.1:856985-858797 GCF_000697945.3 Frankliniella occidentalis
GGGGGGAGTGCAGGCAGGCGGCAGGGGTGGCGTCGGAGGGGAGGCGGCGGGGCGGCCGGAGGCGCGTACAAGGGTGACAACGTCGTTACCCCGCTGATAGGCGGTGCTGAACACACAGACCCGCCGCCTTCGTTCTGCCTAATGCTAAAGTTTGGGCTCCAACTATAAAGAGCCGGGCGTCCTGCGGGTAGCAGCGGCCAGGGCCGCGTTGCCTCCACCACCGTCATGATACGTGTAATAAGCTATTTCAGGGAAATGGGAAAGAAGAAAAGCACGAGTAACGAGGAGGCCTCTGATTCGTCGCTTATGTGGAGGGGGAAACCTGGCGACGAATCACGGGCCACCTTGTTATACGTGCTGTTTCTTTCCCATTTCTCTAAAGTAGCTTATTATTATTTTAGAGAGACCTTCGGATTTGTGCAGAATGACAAGCAATGGGTTTCGCTTTGGTGTGATGTTTTTTTTTTATCCCCCCCCCCCCCGCAACCGTTGAGTTCTGCTGTCAGTCACATCGACACACATGCGCCCTGCTGGATGAGCATCAGGAAGCCCCGTAGAGGGCGACTCTCTCCCCGCCCTGCTCCCGCGGTCAAGGCCTACACGCGCTCCGCCCCGCTGCCGGCGCGCCGGTCGTGACGACGGTGACCCGAACGGATCCCGAATGAAACCCGACTGTTATTTGTCGCGTGGAACACGCCGGCCAATCATGGCCCAGTGTGTCGGGCTTTTCATTAAACGGGCATTAGCCTGTCGCCCGGGCTGTCGCGCGACCAAATGGCGTGATGGACACGATCCACGGCGGGGGGAAAAAAATAATGGACTATCAGAAAATAAATTAAACAGTGTAATGTGTGCGGTGCACAGCGCTCGCTAATCGCAGCGCCAAAACCATTAGGACGCACTCTCATCTCAGAATGGCGTTGGCACTTTTATTGGTAATTTATGGACTCTCACGAACCAATAGCATTGTAAGTAGTAAGCGCTTTCTGTGCAAATCAAACTTAGCTTATCTCGACCCTTCCTGAGTGTGTCTCCGGCTGCGAAACTGGGTCAAGAAAGTACCAGCAGTTGCGCACGACCAGATTTCTTTCTCGTTGATAAAAATGTCCGGCTTGGAATAATGGAATACGTATCAGAGCTCCTCCACCAGGACAACGGACTTTTTTTTTTCCTTGCGAATTATCCGCTAATTGGGTTATGAGGCAGAGACGGTGTCTGCGAGGGCTCTCTCTCTCTCTCTCTCTCTCTCTCTCTCTCTTTTTCTCTCTCTTTCTCTGTCTCTCTCCCTCTCTCTCGGCACCTGCAGGACCCGGAGGACGCAGAGAAAGGCTCGCATAATTAAATCCACCGCGGGACACGCATTCCTTTGTCCTCTCTCCTTCTTTCAGTCTAAGTCACGGCGACACCCAGCCGAGCTAGGAGCCCGGCCAACACTCCCCGCCCTCGCGTCTTAGTCTCAGATCTTTGTCTCTCCCGCCGAGATCTCTCCCGATCCGTCTCTGTCCTCCGCCCAGCTTCCCCTGCTCCCTCCTCCGTGGACCGCGTCTTCTCTCTCGCTCGCTCTCGCACTATACTACTTCCTCCCTCACTCCCTTCCGCCGCCGCCGCTCTCGTCGTCGGCCCAAAGTGTTCGGATCAAGCTAATCCCCATTATTGAATTTAAATGAGGTGCATAGGAGCTCGGCCTGTTTACTTTGTCCCTTTTGAAAAGCGCGGTGGATTTAGCCGAGGGGGATGAGGAAGTAGCATTCTCGTGGATTGAACAGCGAATTGATGGGGTGGCAGCACTACGCTACGCCACGAGGCGTTGGG
>NW_026267163.1:859557-861047 GCF_000697945.3 Frankliniella occidentalis
GAGGGGACAGAGATTGAGGGAGGGAGAGCGGGCCGTAGTGAAATATCGCATTCTAATTTGAGCAGCGGGTCCCGTGACGGCTCTTTGTGATCGTGCCGACTTCGCTCAACGCCCTGCCCCGCGTCGCGCGCCCCTCCTACTCGCTCTCTCTCTGTCTCTCTCTGTCTCTGTCTCTCTCTCTCTCTCTCTCTCCTCCCGTCCCCCTTCCCTCGCTCGCTCGCGTCCCGACCCCTCTCGCCGCCGCCGTGCTCACCTGTGTTGGTATGTTTGCCCTTCCCTGTTTGACTCGTCTGCCAGTTCCTGACTGGAGTTGGAAAACAATCGGACTTACTGCCCGGCTGAACTCGACACGCACTGGCCCGACCCGGCCCGACCAGCGTCATGGCTTTGCTTTGGTCGGGCGCAGGGGCAGGCAGAGGGAGGGTCTGTGAGGTTTCGAGGACCAGGACAGTCCCCTTAGAGGTCATACTCTCCTATAGATGCACTGCATTCTTCTTCAGCACGCGTGCTAGGAAGTGTGAGCGTGAGCCTATCGTCTGTAGCCCTGGCGCCTTACGACCCCCGAGCGAGCAGGCAACCCGCACGCACGAGTGCACTCGGTACAGTATCGCTGACGTGTAGGTTGGCTCAATCAGTCACCTGGTGCATCAAATCCTCATTATGCAAAGTGGTCCTGCCAAAGGCTTTGACAGCGGCCTCGCCTGTCGCCCGGTGCCCTCTGACCCCTGGTCAGAAGGGGTTGCCATAGTTAGGGGCGAGTTCTAAAATGACGCACCCCCGCACATACTCTTTGCGCTCACGTTCAATTCAGGTGGTGTTGGAAAAAGCGCGCCACCCTGCGCGGCGGCGGTCCGCCCGCTCGACACGCCTCCCGGGCGCGGCCCATGACCGCGAGGGCCTCGGCGCGGGCCCGCGGCCGCGGCGGTGATCTCCGGGCGCGGGTGTCCGGCACGCCCGGGAGCCATTGTCCGGACCAACACCGGGATGAAGAGGGAAAAAAATATATAGAGGGATTGAATAAAAAAAAAAGCGGCAGACGCCGCACGCGGCGGAGCGGGGGGAGGTCAAAAGAGCGAGCGAGCGAGAGAGAGAAAGAGAGAGAGACTAGGATCTCTTCTAAACCATAAATAATAAGAGCTATTAATTCGCGATTTACGTGCGTAAGCCATTCAGCCACAGCGGAGGATTGTCGCGGCCGCCCGCTCCGCCCCGCCCGATCCCGCTGGGCCATCGGCCGGCCAGCCGCCAGCCGCCCGTCTCCTTTCTCTATTATTTATCCCCATCTTCTCTTCGCGTTCCAATTCCCTCCCCCACCGGCACCCTCCCCCCGGCCCATTCTCTGTGGCTCGCAAACAACGCTCCAGCCAGGCCAGCCAGGCCACGCCGGTGGGTCAGGGGGTCCAGCCGAGAGGCCAGAGGCGAAGGCCATCGGAACCCAGAGCCGCCGCGGCGTGTTTGTATGTGGGTCACGCTAGCGCACCTGCCAGGCG
>NW_026267163.1:863312-864589 GCF_000697945.3 Frankliniella occidentalis
CCCCACCCCACCCCACCACGCCCCGCCACGGCTCATGAAGAAGAAGACGCGTGCCCGACGACCACGAGACGATTCGTGACCCCGCATTAGGCCTCGCGGTGCTGGCGCCAGGGGCAGATCTAGTGGTCCGGGATGGGGGGTGGGTGCGCTATTCAGCTGCGGGAATCCAGACAAGGCCGGTATGAGGGAGGTGGTAAGGGGTGGGGGGTTATGAGCACTACACGTATTGACCCGGGCGCGCTTCTGCTATGCTTGCTCACCGGTCACAGCAGTGTGCCTGGTGCTCACCACTCACCACCACTTTGGACTGGTCTGGTCTCTCAAATTGAACTCGCGGGGACGACGCCGGCGGCGGCGGGAAGTGAGGGGTGCATTCAAGGCTTACATTCTACTTTTTCAAGTTCCAAACTTAGAAAAAGTATTAGGCCACCACGGTCAAACACTTCGGCTGTTGTATCTAAAACTGTGTTTGGGTGGAGCGTCTAAACCGTGGAGTCGCCAACTGCTCGCATAATACTTCGTACACGGGTCCTATAATACCTTTAAAATACTCCATAATACGTCACAAAATACCCCGAAATACAAATAATACCTTATAATACCTGATAGTAGTCTATAATACCTCATAATATAAAATTATATGACATATAATCCCTTAAAACGTGCCATAATACCACATAATACTACAGGGTGGCCGCTCTGCCCCGTAGTTTTAAACCGGTACACCAGCCCGCCCGCACGTACCACTTCCGTCCCCTATCCCACCTCCCCGCTCCGTCTGTGAGCAGGCCTAGTCTACCTTTTCAAAACTACGGGGCAGAGCGGCCACCCTGTATAATACTCCGTCCACTACTGAGGTACCCCTCGCTCTAAACACCCAGCGAGCTCGTCAGAACGTCTTATGGTCTCTCGGGCAAATTAAACACCATTCTATAGTTACGACAGCCAAAGTACGGTGTTTTTCTAATTGATTTGCTTAACTTTGCACCGCTCGCTCAAGCGTTTTTTTCGTTTGTCATCGTATGGACGCGACTTCCGGTGTTTCAGTCCTCCGAGACGTGCGGCTCGGCGTGTGGCCTGCTGGGAGGTGGCGGGCGCGCCCCATTACCGTAATGACGGCCTGGCTGGAGTGGGTCAATCAAGCGAATTCGCAGCCGCCCCGCCCCGCGCCGCCCCGCCCCAATTGATGAGGGGGCGTAAGGTGACAGGTGGATAGACATGTCAAGGCAAACACGTAAGCGGCGGCGCCTGGAGAGCGTCGGGAGGTGGGATTGGGT
>NW_026267163.1:866066-867299 GCF_000697945.3 Frankliniella occidentalis
GTGGAAAAAAACTGCTGAAGCGGAACGCAAGAGAGTCAAGGCCAGGTCACGGGGCGCGTGCCCGCCACCATTACCGCCCATCACGGCGTAAGTGGGGCCGCTCCCTGCTCATCCCAGGTCAATTCTATCCGATCAATTGCTGCGCTGCCCCAACCACCTCTGATACTGACCGAAAGTGGCCCGTTTTCATTGTTCTCCCTTCTGCGCATTACTCCTATGCGTTTTACCGTGCCGGAACTGGAGGTGGTCAAGTTCCCGCGCAATAAGTGATGGGGTTGACCTGGATCGCCACCCTGACGCCCTTGCTTGCTTTCAGATCCTTCTCCCCCGCTCGAGGCTCGGGCAGGAGGCCCCGGGGAGCGTGGTAACAGCTCTGCGCAGTGTCACCTTGCTTCGAGCTCCCCCCGGGCCATCACAGTCAAACCGAGTCAAACACAAGGCAGACGGCACGGCACCACATAATAAAGGCTTTGGTTGAGCGGAGGCAGATGGGCGCGGCGGCGGAGGAGGGAAGACCAGCAGCAGCCGCCTGCCTCTCTGGCTTCACGGGCCGTTGGGGCGGAGCAGGGCGTCTGTCGCCACGAGACGCGGGGGCGCTTGCGGAGATCATCATGAAGTACGTAAGTGTAGTAGTGACACATATACTCG
The DNA here is from genome assembly GCF_000697945.3 of Frankliniella occidentalis. Taxonomy (NCBI): domain Eukaryota; kingdom Metazoa; phylum Arthropoda; class Insecta; order Thysanoptera; family Thripidae; genus Frankliniella; species Frankliniella occidentalis. The sequence continues at coordinate 866,715 of NW_026267163.1, forward strand.
CACGCACACAGCACCGTCGTAACCATCCCGGACGGCGAACCCAAAGTAATTTATGGGTGAGTGGAAATTTACCAGGTCATTGCGTTCCGTGGAGGTTATATTATTCGAATGAGCTGGTTCGAATTGAGCTGCTCGGCGGCCATAGAGGAGCACGACGCCGCGGCACCGCGTGTAGCATCCCCGCCGCGCGCCGCAGAGCCGCGCGGCCTCGACGCACCACATGCTCTCAAACAATGCACCCCCCCCCCCCTTGGACGTCCACCCCTATAAAAGTCATTGGCGGTCCCTCTCCCCTCCCTTCCCCTCGCGCTCGGTGCCCGCTCCACCCCTTGTACATGTGACACCTCTTGATGGCCCGCGCGCGTTTCGACAACACGATCCTCCAACGCGCACCGGGACCCCCGAGGCTCCCCTCCCGTCCTCCCCGCTCCGCGAGAGGAGGCGACGAGAAAAAGGTTAATAGTCGGCTAATGAATCCGCCTGCTTTGTTTCACGTGCGCTGGTCTCTGCGCTGGTCGCGCCCCAAGGAACAGACGCGTGCGCGCGTGCGGACTGTTTCCGCAGAGAGTGTCCGAGCGAGCTCTG
>NW_026267163.1:867680-870238 GCF_000697945.3 Frankliniella occidentalis
ACACTGCGGTGGTGTGAGGACGAAAGTACAGCCACGCACAGAGTGTAATCGCCTTCCCCGCCCCGCCCCGCCCCGGCCTCCGACCCTGGCACAAGGCCTCCTCTCTAAGCCGAGCCCAGGACGCGCCCGGCGGAGTCTTAAGGCTAAGGCACCATTAACCAGAGCTTACGGAAGGAAAGGCGCCAAAACTTCTTCAACTTGTACCACTGTAAATCTCGACGCCTCAATCTGTTCCGGGCCATGGAGGCCGAGGAGAAGAAGAGGCCCTCAGAGAGCGCCGACCGAGGAAGCAGCGAAGGCCGTGAAGGCTGTGGAGGCCGTGCAGCCCGTGCAGCAAGCTAGCGGTCAGGCAGGCAGTGGTGGTCGTGGAACAAGGCTGTAGAACACGGGCAGGTTGAGGAGGCCGTAGAACTACTCGCGGAGCACCGTAGCACACATTGGGTCCCGCAGAGCATGGTCAGCATGCCGTGGAGGCCGTAGAGGCCGTGGAGGCCATGGAGGCCGTGGAGGCCGTGGAGGCCGTGCAGCAAACCCTATGCTCAGGCAGTAGTGGTCGTCGTGAAGCAGGCCGTAGAACAGAAGCCGGGCTGTGCAAGCCGTAGAACTGCCCGCGGAGAACACACCCGTGGAGCACGATCAGCAAGCCGTGGAGGCCGTGGTGCCGCCGTGGTGCCGCCGTGGTGCCGCCGTGGCGCACCCCACCCCCTTGGCAGTGTATGGGCACTAACAAGGGCCTAATAGCGGCCCGCTTGTCCCCCCCTGTCCGTCCCGTCCACTCCGCGACGCGGTAACAAGTTTAAGTCGCGCTCTGCTCTGCGGCGCTGCTCACCATGCAAACAGCCAGAGCCCCGCCCCGCCACGCCACGCCACCACGCCCCGCCACTATGCATACCGCCGGCCGCACCCGCGCCAGCGTCATACCCGATGCAAAGGACACACAAGGCCTCGGGGCGGGACGGCGGCGGCGGCGGCGGCGGCGGCGGCGGCTCTCAGACAGATTTTCATAAAACTATTATACCCACGCGCGTACTAAGCGTCGAGCCTCACGCCCAGCGGCCGGGTCCCAGCCGCGCCCGCGGTGCACTGCAAAGCGCCTGCAAGGGCACAGCAAAGAGGCGTATGGCGGGGCGGGGCGGGGAGGGCGCTGTGATAATATTTGGAGGGAGGACCATAGCCCAGTCTGTATGGCGATCACATTCGGCTCCACCAGGGGCTGCAGGCATGCGAGGCGGCCGGGGTGGGCCGGGCGCACCTCCGGGTCACGTGGGCTGCTCCGGCATTCCCCTGCCCGCCCCGCCGCCACGTGGACAGAGAGCAATGTGGATATCGGCAGCGCGGCGCAGACACACTCTCACGCCATCTTTTATTAAATTCCCGGCCGCCGCGGATCGGCTTGTCCGCCCCGCCTCGGTCCGCCCTGCCCTGCCCGGCGCGTCGGACCCGGCACCGCTCCGGCGGGGCGGGGCGGGGCAGGGCGGGGTGGGCCAGACGGCTGCTATTTACTCCCTGGGCGAAAGAGGCCGCGAGGCCGTGCTCCTATCAATGCAATGCCCGCCATTAGTCCGCCCAGCCGACTCAACGGCAGGCGGCGTCTCGCGCCTTTGCGCTCGCCACTGAGAGCGATTACCATACCGTCGTCGGCTCCCCGAGTGCCGGTTATTTCAGGACTGCACGGACCAAAAGGGAAACTGCATGAATACTAGATACAAGGGGAGGGGGACTTTTCCTTCTGGTATAGACAGTCTTTAGGGGACTCTAAAAAGTATTTAGAGTTACTTGAGGTGTTTGTTTCAAACTGATTGCGACTGCTCCTTTGGTATAGTTATTACGCGTTTTCCGCCCAGGCCCTCCCTCTCTTAAGTAGCCCCCTATACAAGAGCAGCCTTCGCTTTCGCCCCCTCCCTCTCCCCCTTTGCTCGCACACCAACACAGAGGCAGTGTTGTGTCCCGTTATCGTATCGAGAGGAAACTCTTGAGAGATCCATAAAGATGTTGCCATATTTTGGCCGCATTTTATCGACGGCCGCCTAGCGCCCTACGCACGACGCTGCACGCTGGCGCTCTCTCTCTCTCTCTCTCTCTCTCTCTCTCTCACGTGACCTCGAGTCGAGTGGACATGGATGTGCAGCTCCGTGAAAATTCTCAAAAAAGTTTAAGTTAGAGAGATAGTTGAAGTATATCTTTGTGATCATCAAGTGCAGCTTGTCCTACTCCACCTAAAAAATAGTTGAATTGGTTGTGTAGGATCGAGATAGTTGAAAACTGGGCGTTTCGCCGCAAGCGCATTGAGTAAGGAGAGGTTAGGTCTGACCTGTCACGGCCGGCCAATAAGAACGATCCTACCAGCATCAGCTGTTGCTGTAAACAAAAGCACAGAGCAGAAGACAACTATCAAGTAACATGCCGTACCACTGTACGACATGTACAGAAGAACTTCCGTTCTCCCATGTAATCTGCAAATCTGCAAAGGGCTGCAGACTGCACTTCGGGGACTGCTCTGGCATCAAGGAAAGTTCATGGAATAAAACTGACAAGTCAAAATGGAAATGCCCTGCCTG
>NW_026267163.1:875244-879000 GCF_000697945.3 Frankliniella occidentalis
CCGCCTAGCGCCCTACGCACGACGCTGCACGCTGCCTCTCCCCCACACACACACACACACACACACACACACACACACACACACACACACACACACACACACACATTACTAAGTGCCAAAGGCAGCCCGAAGCGGTGCTCAAGTTGTGCCCCCTGGAGTCCCACTCCCCTCCCACACCTTCTAACACGTGTCTCAGGTATTCCGACTGAGGCGCGCTGTCACGCTCCCCTGCGCGCGGCCTGGCCTCGGCCGGGCCTCGGCCGGGCCTTCGGCCTCCGCGGGCGCACACAAGTGGACTGGGGCGGCCTGCCTCCGGCTCGTCCTGCTCGGCCACCTCCGGAGCACTTACCCGCCGTGCAGGCCCGAGCCCCAGGGGGGCTCCCAGGGGGCTCCCAGGGGGGCCTGTGCCAGGCCTCGCCGGGTAAGAGCCCTCGTAGGGGCCTCGGGCGGCGGTGGCGGTGCGAGGGGCGTGCGAGGGGTGCGGGTGGGGGGCGTACCCCCACATGTCGTCCGACCCCTACCCCCTACCCCCCACACACCAAATTTCCATTTCAAACGTGCATCCTCGCCCAGAACAAACAAGGACCAGACACAGACACCAGCGCATTAACATACCCACAGACACTGTACCCGCGGCGCGCTGCGGCGAACGGGCTCCGGGATGTCAAGGCTCCGGGGACGGGCCCGGCCGGCCGCACCCCGGGCCGGGCCCGCACGGCCCGCGCAGGACCCACACTGTGTATCTTTGCTCGTGCAAGGCCAATGTGTTTACGGTCCACCCCCGGTCCTCCGCCGCCCCTCTGGCACTGCCCCCTCAGCACCTGAACGTCGTGGGGCGGCGGGTTGCGGGAACTCGGCCTTCATCTCACCGCGTAGTATGAATATTAGAGCCGGCCCCCGTGCCTCCGAGCCTTCGCCGCCCCCTCACGACAATCCTACTCAGCCAGCGACCCCCCTCCCCCACCCCTACCCCCGGCACCTTACCTCCCTATAATCCCATCATCATCCACGGCCCAAGGTCGACGAAGGCACTACCCGTTGGCAACACCACCTCCGCCACACAGAGAAGAGCATACAGTTAGGTTTGTGTCCACCGCCAATCCCCACAGCATCCCGTTGGCTGGACCATGGTCTGTGGGCCGTATGGTCCCTGGCCGGTTCCAGCAAGAGATGAGCGGACCTCACCGGAGAGAGCTGGCCCGGTGGGTGGTGGTGAGCCTGCCCGGTGCTTCACGGGCACCCCGAGCACACACATACACACTCACATAGACAAGTAGTGAGGTCCGGTGTAGTCCAGTATAGGGCGCGGCGCTGGGAACCGCGGTGGGCGCCTGCTGCAACAAGTTTTGTTTGCCCGAGCAACCTCAGCCCGGGTGTACCGCGCCGTGAGCATAGCCGCCCCGCCCCGCCCCGCCGCACACCTACCCGGCACGGCACACACGTCGCGTACACCCACACCCAAAAGGGGATCAATACACCGTACGGCCATTACCGTGCGCCCGAATGCCGCCGCCGCGGCGAATGGGGCCAAGCGATGCACACACACGCACACACACACACACACACACACACACACACACACACACACACAAAAGTCTGGGAACGGCTCACAGGCCCACATGCACACGAAGAAAGATTGGCGGAAACGAATTATGTTACTATGTCGGCGGTGGAGCTGTTCGGGAACATGGCGCGCAGGTTCCGCTCCCCTCTCCCGACCCCCTCCCTCTCCTCCCCACCCCGCGCCTCGCGCCGCGCGCAGACGATGGACCGTGAAATGAGCGGCGGCGGCATAGAGAGAGAGACAGGGGGAGTTGTAACTACAGGCGACGCGCCGCGACGCGCCCGACGAGGACGACGACGCCCCGCGCGCCACAGCAGCAGCAGCAGCGCCGGCCCGCGGGCCTCAAAAGAAAACGCTGACAGCCTCGTCTAGACAGATCACCACAATTCATAAATAAGTTGGCGCTCGCCCCAGTGTGCCCCACCACCGTGGGGCAGCGGGGGGCAGGGCGGGGCGCAGCGGGGGCAGCGTCTTAACGGCCTGTTTGCACGATGGATGGCGAGGGCGCAGACTGGATGGACTGGGCCACGCCCGGGCCACGCCCCGCCGGGTCCCGCCGAGCCTTTGAAAAGGTGATTTGTCTCTTTTAAAGTGGGTTTATCTAAGTGAAAGCGATTCAAATTCATCATATTAGCTAGGGGACGTTAAAACAGAGTGTCTAGTTTTAATCCTTTGTTTGAGGTGTTACTGCTGTATACTTTACATTTTCATACCTCATTTTTTAAGACGGTGAAGTGGTAAAGAAATGAATTTGCAAGTCGCGAAACACCGCTGTCTTGACGTTTTCAGAGCCCTTGCCCATCTTTTAAAAATGTTAGCGCCTATAGTGCAAGAAAATGAACTCCGAAATAAAAAAAAATCAAAGGAAGCGGAAATCACTCAGATCAGTTTTGTCCGTAGGCAAGGCAGCCAAATTTTCCTCGCAACACACTGGTGTTTAGTGGGGCTGCACCTACTATATGCCTGTCTTACTAGGCCACATTCACACCTGTGCAAGGGATTGCCGAGTTGGCAGGCGCTCGATGCATCCCACTACTTGTGTATTTTAATGCTAAATTTGCCTGGCAACACTGATTCAGAGCCCTCTCCCGGACACAAACGAATAAAACCTAATCAAACTTGCTCAGTTTGTTCCTTTTCCTCCCTTCTTTTACTCCTTTAAACTGTACACTTTGTCACGCTTCCTTTAAGTGTCAGTTCGTGCCTCCAGGCTAGCCGTTTATAGACAGGAATTATTCGGTACTTGACGCCGTGATGACGGGTATTCGTCCTTAGCGTGTTCACCTCCGCCGCCACCGTGTAGGCCGGCGTGTAGAACGAGACGTGGAGCGGCCCGTTATGGTGCTGCGTCACGCACGCTAGCTCTGCTGCGCGCAAGGTGGCGACAGCGTGTGTCATATGTCACGCGGTGAAGAAGGCGCAGGCGCGATGTGTTAAGGTCTAGTTAATGCTTTGCCGGGCTGCATGCTAGCACCCCCCTCCCCCATCCTTTCCACCTCACCTACACACCACCCCTTCCCCCCCACCGTGGCACTTCCCCCTACAACAGCATGTCATGATTTATAATCATAGCTGTTTAATGATGCGTGTGCTCGTCCCGTGACGCCACCAGGCCTGCCGAGCCGAGCCCGGGCCCGGGCCACGGCGGCAGCAGAGTTTATTCTCTGTTTAGCATCGTGTACAGTACCGCCGGCCCGCGCGCGCAGAATCACGAAAAAGCCTGTGATGGAAGAAAAGGCCCCCCCGGCGCCCATCGCGGGTCCGGACGGAGCGGGCAGGGGGGCGGGCAGGGAGGGGCGAACGGGCCGAGCTGCAACCTGAGAGCAGGGGGGGCGGGGATGAGGTAGGAGTGGGCAGAGATTGCATGCGCCAGGAAATGGAAACGCATGATCGACTGGACAGCGCTCCCTTCCCTTGCGTAAGCCGCACCTGCGCGCGCGCCGAACCGCCCCGCCACCAAGAGAATGGAAAATGTGTTTTATTCGAGAATATTTTGCGGATCGAGGGCGGCGGCCTCCTGCGGGGCCTGTGCGAGTGTTGGACCGTTCTAGCTCGCTCTCCCTTCCTCTTTCTCGCTCCCTCTTTCTCTCTATCTCTCCCCATAGAACACCAGGTGCGCGAGGAGGTCAGTCCAGCCCGAGGATCCTACCGTAAGGACTCCGTAAGGGCCACCACAAACCAGAACCGTGTGT
>NW_026267163.1:880071-881408 GCF_000697945.3 Frankliniella occidentalis
GAGGTCCACGGCCAGGGTGGCGTGGCGTTAGCGACTGGTGCTGGTGCTCTGGCAGCGCGGCGCAGAGAGGCGGTCGTACCCGCCGCGGTACCCCGACCACGTACCCACTCCTCCCTTTGAGCTGTTCGCCGCACCTGACTGCGGTGAAGCACCTGCCGCCTCACAAAGAATTTTTATTTTTCATTTTATTTTTTGCCCTCAGAGAGGTCCGCCCCCACCAGCGCGCCCCTACCACCGTGGTTCTGCCTCCCCTTCCCTCCCCAGCCGCGAGCAGCACGACGGGCTCGATGGGCTGCCTACCGCTACGGCGCTCCGAGAGGCGCGGCCAGCCAACTTGATCCACTACATCTAGCGCGCTGACGCCGCCGCCCTGTCGCCCTGCCTGCAGCGCCGCCTCCGACCCCTCGGCGCAGCTGCACGGAGTATGGCCCCGGGGCCGCCCAGCCGGCCCCGGTCGCGGCGCAGCCCGCTGGAACCCATCTGTCATCGAAGACTGAACCCTTCATCTTCGTCGCTGTGCAGACCAGGACCCCTCACTCACGCCCCTTCCTTCCTCCCCTGCCTTCCCCGACCTCCCCCCACACGCAGTTTTCACTAACGTCAATTTTTTATTTCATTTCGAGCAGAAGGCACAAGGCGCACACCTCATTGCTTTGGCAACCAACCAGACGTGTGGATGGGCAGGCATCGAGTCATGAGGTTCTTCTGATAGAGTTTGCAATCGGACGGTCAAACCCCGGCGCGCTTGACCGACGCACGCTGGCTGCTCTGTCCGACCCGACCCGAACTCAGGTTCAGGTGACGATCACCGTGCGTGCGGGAGAGACAGCTAGTGCCTTAAGCGCGCCGGGCTTACTGTCCGACCGACTGCAAACTCTATCTTCTGAAAATGACAGTGCCAAAGTAAGTAACAGTTGGTGTATAGACCTTCTGAGCCGCTCGGAGCACATGAGCTTGCAGGCTGGGTTACAATTCCAGATTTATCTTAAAATTAGACGCAATTCAAAAAACGAAAAACACTTGCAGCTAGATTTTGTTACGCTGAATCCAAAAATGTAATAACTTTTTTCATTTGACCATGTATTTCGGCGTATATTCGATTATAAGTGACTGAGCCCGGCGCAACGGCTTGCGGGCCAGGCATAGTCACTTATAATCGAATATACGCCGAAATACGTGGTCAAATGAGAAAAGTGGTTACATTTTCGGATTCAGCGTAACGAAATCTAGCTGCAAGTGTTTTTCGTTTTTTGAATTGCGTCCGAATTTAAGAGAAATCTGGGTGTTGCCAGCTCACGCGCTCCAAGCGGCTCAGAAGGTCTATTGAGGCGTGCGCA
>NW_026267163.1:882401-885053 GCF_000697945.3 Frankliniella occidentalis
TTTATAAGATTTATTTAAGCGCTCAAAATATCATCTTCGTGCTCCTATGCCCTAATTTTTTTTCGCGCTCGCTACGCTCGCGGTTTTTTGATGAGGAAGTGCGTAAATTCAGCTTCAGTGCAGCTCCCTGCTTTTACGGATGCTTTATAAGATTTATTTAAGCGCTCAAAATAGCATATTCGTGCTTCTATGCCCCAAAATTTTTTCGCGCTCGCTTCGCTCGCGGCTATGGAGGGATTTAATATTAGGGCAACTGGTACAACTCCTAACTGCTGTTGTTCGGTGACACGGAAATGGTCTGGAAAAACTGTCCCTCCCGGGCTTAAATAACATGATCTCAAAGTCTACTATGCGCTATATCTAGCCAATATTTAGAGCTCAAGCAAAAAAAAAACATTATTTTTAAAATAAATGCAGCGTTAGATTCTTCATAGCGTGTCGCTCCTTTCCGCATGTCTAAAAGACACAGGAACAACATAAAATTGTAATGGTAAGAAAGCATAAAAATGCAAAAATATCCCAATAAAACAAGTAAAATGTTTCTATCATTTATCAAGCAGTAAGTACACTCGAGTGCCTTGCCTCACTAGGTCTGGCATCTGGCCCTTTCTCCTTAAGTCTTAAGACTCAAGACTCTTGTCGCGTCGGTCACGGAGGTAATTCGTTTCCGTCCAGAATTTTTCTCGCTCGCTTCGCTCGCGATTTCTTTGATCTTTAACGATCTTTCTACTGTGAGCCGTCCAAAACCAAACCACTACACGAGTGTCGTGTCTTTGTGTTTTGTGTAGTGAATAGCATAACAGAAGTACTGAGTCGTTTCGATAATTGCACATTTTGACTGATAAATTGCATCTGCCTCCTGAGAGATAAGCAACTCAGTAAGTACCATGACGGTCCCGCATAACCACCATTCACCTTTCACTAGATCTGTGCATAAGTAGAGTAACTTAGTATGTATTATGTATTAAGAAGAAAAAAAATGAAAGGGGAGGTCAGATGATGAAAAGGGAGGGTGTCAGCGTACTCTGACCCACCTCGGCGAGATCGTTTGGGCGCCCCTGTGGTCACAAGAAGTAAAGAGAGAACTGGCGAGAGGGAGGGGAGAGAGGGAGAGAGAGGGGGGGGGGCGAGGGAAGAGGGAAAGAGATTTTCCTCGCGTACAGTAACAAAACAAGTGCAAGGGTAGGTGCAGGGTGATGTGACTGCGGAGGGCACGCGCGTCGCACTCGGGCGGGCGGCGGCGGCGTGGATGAGACGACGACCAAAGCAAACGGATAAATAGTTGCAAACGTCGAGCCTGTCTACTCACGCCATGTCCCCCAAGGGCTCCACCTCACTCTCCTGTTTACTCATTTCATTATTTCGTCTCCGAGGAGACGGCGGATAGCGGCGGTTGTGTGGGTGAGAAAAGGGGGGGGGGCAGCCCCGCACAAACTGGAAGGACCGCCGCTACTTTGTTGCAACACTCTTGTTCCGCTACGCGGGCGCACAGACCTCGGCTCACACAATCACAAGCCACTGCTTAAAATAAACGCGCACGACGCAAGTGCCTTGCAACGAAGGCAAGTCTAATAGTCCAGGCAGTATAGACAAACAACTGGCCTTACCTAGAACAAAACAAAAAAATTAAAGACAAAGGTTTGATGGGGATGGGCTAGTTAGGTAGGTATCGGGGTGTACTATTACATATCAAACTTTCTCTGGACAACCAGACTTCGTGGAGACGTTGTCGAGACAGTAAGTAGCCGAACGTGTTGTTGTTAAAGGGGTGGGATATCACAAAATATTTTTAACAGTGTGACGAGAGCTCATTGGTGGATTTTAAACGTAAACCTGGCGGGATTTCGCGCCTCTCCTGCTCGTGGATTGTACCCCGTGTTTCGGAGCGTTTGCCTCCTCACATGGGCCGCACGGGGCCTTACGGGTCGGGTGGGTAGGCGAACCACTCGCACCGTGCTCAGAAACACGGGGTATACAACAACAACGCGCCATAGGGCAGAGATCAATAGGTAGTAAAAACGCTCCAACTGTTTTCTCTCGGTCGACCTGCTCCGCTATTTATTCAGCCATTTTCATTTATTCATTCCGAGCGCCACACAACAAGCGGGGTGAGGCGAGGCGGGGCGGGGCGAGGCGAGGCGGGGTGGGCGAGGCAAGGGGAGTGACGAGAGGCGCGCGCACGGCAGGTAGGCGTGGGGCCCCGCCCCGCCCCGCTACGACGGCACGGCCTCCGGACGACAGGAGGAGAAGACGGATCAACGAAGCAAGGGGACGTCGTGTTTCCTCAACTTTGTTGTTGTCGAGAGCCACCCCGCCTTTCCTTACACCGCCCCGTCTCCCTCTCTCACTCACTCCCCCCTCCCTCTCTCACCGACCGCCCCTGCTGCATCAATCACTAAAGCGAGATGTGTTTTCATCCCGTCATGATAAAATGTGCCCCAACCTGGCGGGGCGGAGCGGCTGGAGCCTCGGCTGGAGCAGCGAGCTGCCCTACTTCTCCTGGAGCGCGGCCGCGCAGCCCGCCCAGGGCCCAGGGCCACGTTTGCAATGCTAAAACGACGCGGATATAAAACTGTCTCGCTTTAAAGGACACCGTGTTTCACTACCCACGGCACAGAATGCGCGCATGAACAGTCGCCCTCGCGCGCGCGC
>NW_026267163.1:885588-888738 GCF_000697945.3 Frankliniella occidentalis
CGGGCTGTGCGCTGCGCCTTTCCCCCGCGTGATGAGATTGGCAAGGATTACCCCCCGGCGCCGGGCTACCTTCGCTATTTGATTTGCGACCTTTCTACCCTGCTGGCGAGGAGACGCCAACGCCAGATATGCAGCAGTCGCGTTTATTAGCTTTTGACAAAATGCCACACAATGTTGTGTTGTGTGTTGGATATGTGTGTACTCCGGGATACTCTAAAGGTCCGCTGCAACAACAAAAGAGGGCCGCCAGAAAAATGAGCAGTACAAGGTAGGTGTTCTAAGCCGTACCTGTTTCTGGTTGCACTGCACTGTGCGGGATGGATACTTGCACGGCGCCTTAGGGCGCCATGGGGAGAGCGGGTAAGCAAGCCCACCCGCACGCTTGCATGTGGTTCAGTACACTAGAAAAACAAAGTCCCAGCCTGATACAAGGCCATTCAACTGGCGTTAGTGATAAGTGATAATTACTTCACCGAACTCTCAGACTTGTAAAAGTCTCTAACTTTCACGCGAAATTTCCAACGTCTTTACGTTACGTTCTATAACAAACATTATTATATACGTTACTTTAAGTTACGGACCCCTGGTACAAACACAAACTGGACACTGGACAAAACTACGCAGGGATGTGGCGGTTCCATATTGCTGGCCCCAGCAGCTTTATTGTTTCTCTCCTTCCGCGTACCCCCTCATGAGCATGTCGTCTGTCCCTCTACACACTCTGTTCCCCGAAGCTTTTGCAGCGCGTCGAGCTTTACCTCCCTCGCCGTGCATAGGTGGGACAGGCTGCTGCTGCTTCTGCTGCTGCTGCTTCTGCTGCTGCTGCTTCTGCTGCTGCTTCTTCTGCTGCTGCTTCTGCTGCTGCTGCTGCTGCTGCTGCTGCTGCTGCTGCTGCTGCTGCTGCTGCTGCTGCTGCTGCTGTGGTTATTGGGTTTGCCGGAGCTGTCACGCACTTGGCGGCGGGCCCGCGGGCCGCCCAGCCCCGGCCGGGTACGCCCGTGTAACAGCCATTCACTCGCATTCGCGTATGGCCCGGATGGTACGAAAGAAAAAAAATAAAATAAAAATCCTGTCCTCTGCCAGTGACGCGCTGTCATCTCATCAAATTGCGGATCCGACCAACGAGACAGCCGGCGGCGGAGTGTGCGCCACAACACGGCGCGGGGAATAAAATACTGCCTGCCGGTGTGGAGCGGGAGGGGGGGGGGAGGGTTCAAATGCGGCACCATCACAATAACGCGGCCGCACGGCACAAAACGGGCTCACAAATGTCCGCCATACAAATTTCATGTTATTTTATAATCCCGCCGCTCCGCGCCGCCCTGAAAAGGAAAGAAGAACAATAAAAATAGAGCGAGAAGGAAACGGCGCGCGGCCGTCCTGCTCTGCCTGTGCGCCGCTGTGCGCCGCTGTGCGCCGCTGTGCGCCGCACATGCTCGCGCTGCTTGACGACAATGAATTTATCACGCCCCGCGGGCCGCGTTCGAAAAAATAAAAATAAAAAAAGTAGGGAAGCGTTCGTTGTTATTGTTTGTTTTGGCCTGTCTGTCTGGCTGGTTTGTTTGCCACCGCGGCGTCCGCGGCCGGCAAAGGTATGTGCCTCCGTTCGGAATTCTCAACATCGTCGCACGAGCCGTCATCATGACTGGGATGTTACGCGACGCGCTGCAGAAGCGATTCTGTGTGAGAGGAAAGGAATCGCGCGACAAAGTTAAAATCTGGGTGGAAAGGGCAAGGGGGTGGGCAGAGCCAGCGCGGTACAAGGGTTGGTCATCTCTAGTGAGCCGCCTGAAGGGTTAGGCCTACGCCCAGAAAAATCGTTTCTTGTTTTAAGTAAATTTGTTCTTGTTTCAAGTGCACGCTGACGCAAGATCAAATTTACTCTTGAAACAAGCTGATATTTTCTTTCGAATGAGAGAAAAATCTTATACCAAACACAACAATTTCCCTTGTTTCAATGGTGAATTTAATCTTGTGTCAGCCTGCGCTTGAATTAAGAAACTACATTTCTGGGTGTGTAGGAAATCTGTGCCACAAAAACCCTGTAAATAGGCAACCTACTACGGTGCACCGCCCCTCTGTCAGCCGGACCTTATACCGCGCCTAACCAGAGCCGACAACGGAACGTGACGCGAAAATGAGTAGTCTGCAAGTAGTCGAGGCGAGGGGCGTGGCGTTGCTCGACGGGTAGTTCTGCCGCGGCGGGCAGAGGCAGCGATGCTCTGCGCCAAACAGAACAGGGAAGAGCGGGGCGAGGCGGAGTGTCCGAACGGTGCGGCCGCAGGGTGGCAAGCCCCCCCCCCCCCTATTCGACTGGGACACAATGGTCCTAGCTAAGTCTGCGCTCCACACGGAGTGCGGCGGAGGCTGCAGCTGAGCCTTGCGAATGGGGCGGCGGGGGCGGCGGGGGCGGCAGGTGAGACACCCGCTAGTGATAACGTATCGACGCCGCCCCCGGCTCGCAATGCCTCCCGCGGGCCGGCCAGGACCCCGCATACCGTGGACAGCAGCACAAAGAGGAGAGCGGCCCGGACCCACTCGTGCATCATCCCTACCCGCCCAAACGAGAGCAGCCGGCAGCATGCGGCAGCACCGCTCGCACACCACAAATAATAATTTGCGCGCCAACTTCAATAAGAAAACTTTTGCCGAGCGAGCAAGGTTTACGGCGGAGAGGGCGGCGGGCTACGCACGGCCGTGAAAGAGGCCGCGCCGAGCCGCAAGCTCACCACTCGAGTTTTTCTCTTTTATCGCTATTTTTTTGTCCACCTGACCTTCACTATGCAGCGCGATTCTTCTTTTTCAAGCCCACCTGAATGTAAGGTAAGTACCGGGGCTTAAGTATTGCGGCACTATGGGCAAGAAGGGGAAGGACGGGTCACTGATTCCGTGGGGGCAACATACTACAAATGACTCAGGGGAGGATGGGGGCGTGGTATCGGGCGTGGTTCTGTTGGGGGCGAACGGCGCTCCCAGTGCTGGAGGTCTCACAACAGGAGCGCCGCACCGCGCGAGCCAACTCGGATGAACTCAACGGTCGAGTGACCCAATTACATCCAAACTTGGGCACACGCGTGTTGGGTGTCTCGGGCGGGCGCGGCTGCCGCCGGCACACCCGCTTCTGTAATTGCGATGATCGGGGGGAAAGGG
>NW_026267163.1:888798-890261 GCF_000697945.3 Frankliniella occidentalis
GAGCAAGAATCATGCCATGGGAATTATAGGAATCGCCCAGAAAGTGCGTGAGTTCGGCATACGCTGTCAGGAACCTGCCCTCTGGCAAGCTTCACGGAGGTCTTAGCACTCAAAAGCGCCTGGTAGGTAGACAATGTCTTGCCCGTAGTACATGCGTGTATTGCGGGTTGGCCTACCTCGCGTCTCGCAGGCGCCGAGCTTCAGTAATGATTCTAAAAATAAAAAGGACGATCATGTGTTATCGGTCTACGCAGTTCTGGCCAGCTGTAGGTGCGACGTTGATTCCAGATGAAATGACGTAATTCACGCAGACTCGACCGTAGGATTTACGGAGTCGGCTTGTGCAATCTAAGGCGCTGTGCTTGAAAAAAAAGTATGTTTACGCCATATTATACAATTAATGTGTTGACAATTTGTGCCCCCCCCCCAAACTGCTCGTCGATAAATTTCAAGAAGATATATAGAGCTCGTAATTTTACAATTTTAGATTGTAATTTTTTGGCACGCTTTATGGAAAATTTTCCCGACGACCTGCAACTACTTTTCACGGTGTGTTTTGTCAATGTTCCCATGGAACTCCCACAAAGTCAGGCCGCACGCCGGCTGCAGTCAGTCGGTACAACAAACCAAGTTTGGGGCCCTTGCTCTGCTGATATTTTCGAGGGTGCAAAGTTGGAAAAAGTGGGGGCGTAAAAGTTTGAGCCAATAAATTCTTTGACCACTCTATCCGAGCCGTTATTGTTTCGCGTTTGAAATTCATTCGTCACCTACAAGCGGAAGGGGAGGGAGGGGCTGGGGTTCCCATAATAAGGTCAGTGAATTTGGAGACATGTGGGACGCTGAGTTGCTCCATCGCATCGTTCTAGTTCGGTCATATGATAAAATCGTTGTTTTATCCGAGCACCCCCTTCCCCTCTCCGCCCCCTCCTACATCTCCCTCTCTCCCTACTAAGATGGTGACAATTAAAGATTTTCGCGCGTTCGTTTTATTACTTCCTCCTTATTCCTGTCTCCGGCCTCCTCCCTCTCTGCGGATCAACATCTTGCCGGAGCAGTCTGCCGGCGCGGGCTGCGTCCGCGTCGCTCGCGTCCGTCTGCCTCCTCCGGGCGGTCTCCGCGCCACCCGCACGCAGCCCGTCCCCTATAAAGCGGCAATTCCAAACGCCATATCTTCACGTTAGGACACCAGCCCAGTGCGCGCAGTGGCGTAGCAGGCGGCGGGCGAGAAAGAGAGAGAGAGAGAGAGAGAGGAAGAGGGAAGATTCCCGCCACTGTCCATTACAGTCCTTATCGGAGTGCCAGCCGCCAGCCTGGCCAAAGTAGTGTGCGACATCCACAAAAGGGGGAATTCTTACACAACCTCCGCAAGCGAGGGGTGCCCAACTGAGGTAATCAGGTGTACACAGAGTAGGTAATCCCTGGTAATCACCGGTAATCATTGGTAATCGCCAGTAATCCTTGGT
>NW_026267163.1:891006-895002 GCF_000697945.3 Frankliniella occidentalis
TCTCGTTTCGGTGGGCAGGGCGCAGGCCTTCCTCCTCGAAACTCCTAATCTGGGCGATGGCGCGGCGGCGCTCTCGAACCAAGGGAAGTGATGCTCGGAAATAAATACGGAGTCAGTGGACAAGAAAATCCGAACCATATAGGGATGATCGACCAGCCATGAAATGCGCATGAAAATGTATGGCGGCGGTCATGGGCCGTCGAGTCGCCTCAGCCGTGTGGTAAGTGGAGGGCCTGTGCGGGCGAGGTCGAGGTTGGGGGGCTCAGCCCGGGCTTATGTCCAGCAGTGGTCGGTCCAGCGGAGCTCCCCCTGGGGGGCCCCGGAGCCCCCGCCCGGCACCGCTGGCGCGCACCCTTGGTCGGTGACAAGAAGTACCCTCCGGCGGCAGGGCAGTATTTTCGGTCCAGGATGGGTGTCGTCCCGGGTACTCGTTGTGGTTAACCCTCCTCGAGGGGACGGGGAGGTAGCTCTCGTCCCCGCCACACAGAGCGGTCGCCGGACGGCCCCGCGACCGGACGAGCACACGCACCACCGCACAATCGCAGAGGTCGTGCGAGTGAGAAGCTGATACCAACGCTAAGCACACTTAAAAGCCAAAGTATTCAGCTGACAAACACACTTCTTCTCTAACTGGTTGAGTCAAGATTCCTGCAGGAATATTAGCGCACGTACATCGACAATTATAAACGTGACGCTCCTCTAAAGTTAACACAGTGGTTCACACGACTTGCAGTTATTGCAACACTTTCACATTGGAAAATCAAGTGTGTGTGAATGTCGTACACTCATAGGCGAGTGAACACCCATTCATATGCTTAAAATTGTGAATTTTCCTTATGTGCACTCATGCGTACAAATGGCGTTTTACACACCTACAAGTGTGCCACATTCGCACACTTGGGTGTCCGGTGTGTGTTTAGTCACCTGTAACGCACGTGACCATACAGAGGTATCCAGTCGCGCCCACAGTCCGCATCAGCCATCTGCCCCGCGCACAGTCTGTTCTGATGAGCGGCTGAGAGGTCCCAGTCCCACCCGTGACCCGACCCCTTAGAGCCCTCCCATTTTATTCGGCGCGAGCGCGAGAGCCAATCCAGCCGAAGTTACTGCCGCCATTCCGTTATAGACCATAACTCCCCGAGTGGCCGCCCCGCCCCGCCCCGAGTGTACAAGTCCCGTACGAGCGACCAGGCGAGCGTATTGCAGTCCGTAGTGCAGCGCAGCCACACTGTGTGGCCAACCAGCCACAAGTAGTAGTAGTATTCGGAAAGACCTTTGCCAAAACGATACGCCGAAATTCCGGGTTATTGGAGTACAAAATGACGATTTTTCTGTAAAAATAATCGTACAGATCTTAGAGCAAGAAACGCCTACAAAAAAAAAGGAAAATCGAAAATGTATGCATGTATGCATGCATATATGTGTATATACCAGGTGGATAATTAAACCCGGTCACTTCTGTAGTGTAGTTATGCTGTACCGCATTCCTACGTGCATGCGGGTTGCCTACTCGCTCGTAACGCGCCGTGAACAGTGGGCGGGCAATACGCAAGCCCGCCCGCACTCGTGCGTGTGCCTCAGTATAACTAGAAGAGTATATAATAATTTCAATGACAAGCGGGATTTCCGGTATCGTAGAAGTGTGCCACACGCATAACTACTATACAGGGAGTAAAGAGTCATGTCTGGGCGCTGGGAGGGCGGCTCGCTTGCAGGTTGCAGTACTCCCTCCCACCCTCCAAATGCGCTCTGCCCCGTCCAAGGTATAGGGGTGGAGCAGGCGAGCAGCGCGACTCGGCGACTCGGCACGAGGACGACACGCCTTGCAAACGTAAAAGTTTCCTTACGGCGTCGTTTACACTCGGGGGGCAAACAGCCAATTATTGCCCCATAAAACGCGGCCATCCGACACCAGGGCGCGGGCGGGGGCGGGGCTGGGTGGGGCGTGGCGGGGCGTGGCGGGGCGGGGCGGGGGCGTGGCGCGGAGGGGCGCTGTACGACTAGGCGCGTCGCCCGGAGCTCTATCCGTGTCGCCCGACAGAGCCAGCCGGCCAACCGGCCGGAGCTTTGCACGGACCAACGGACTTGATTAATTCACTGCCTTATGGCCGCCCAGCCGGCGAGGCGCGGCGTGGGCGGGCGAGGTCCGCTCACACGGACACTGCTAGTCACACTCGCGCGCAAAGATATGCGAGAAAAAATAAAGACGAGGTGCACAGACTCTCCACCGGGCCTGCTGCGCGTCAGCGCCTGCGAGTCGCTGCCCCACCGTCCCGCCGCGCAGCCGTGCCCCCGCGTTGCCTACCTCGCCGGGCGCTCGCCTCGTCCCGCCTCGCCGCTGCTAGAGTGAAGACGGCTCCAGATAGATAGGGCAGAAGACGAGACAAGTCTGTTACTTGGCGGTCGAGTTTGCACATACAACAATATACTCTAAAAGTTTCGTATCCCAGAGAGATGCGTTCTTAAGCACATATACAGAACGTATTCCCGCTAGATACAAAATTGTTCTTTCCCACTTATAGTGTGGGCTTTATTACGGGTATTACAGGGAAATTTTTCATAGAAATGTCGGGAAGTTGAAACCTGCTGTAATCCGGCCTTAGTAAAAATATTATCTGACACTAAAGAAAAATTCCTCTGTAAGACTACACGAATATATTTCACAGTATGTGCGCTCATGAACCTAGTAAAGGGCACTGTCGAACTGACGGAGCTGCATAAATGAGTAATATTGATAATCTTGTTAGTACTGCTTACAAACAATGTGTGCGTAACAGATTTCAAAATAATTCATATTACTCACAAAGTTACGAGTATCACTGCTGTAGAAGGAAGTTCGTCGTTCGCTATACAAATTGTCAGTAACGGGCTGAGAGTGTAAAATCCACAGGCAAATGATGGTCAAGCTTTTAAGGCCCTTGTCAGTTCACTGACAAGCACTGCATATCGCGAGTGCAGAGGTGTGAGGGTGTGTGCGAGTGTGTGTGTGCGTGTGCGAGGTCCAGGAGGTCACGCCGGTTCTCGCGCCGGATGCACCGGGAGAGGAACTCCGACACGAGTTTGCACTTCGGACGTCATTTCGGACAAAGAGCCCCCGGTCCTAGTGGCTTCGGCGCTGCTGCTGCTGCTGCTGGCCGGGTGGGGCGGTGATGCACGCCTGGACCAGAGTTATTCCGACTAAAACGGCGTTGGCAGCCAACAACAACAACAACAACAACTCTTTTTTCGGGCCGAGCGGGTCGGCAGCCGACCGCGCCGCCCCCGCCTGTCAATCGTTATTTATAAACGTAAAATTGTCGATGGCTCCGATAGGACGTGGCGAGGGGGAAGCAAACGGACACGGCCACGAGTAACGTGTGAACCGAGTGAATCAGCCGTGCCACGCCACGCCGCGCCACGCCACGCCACGACTCGCCATGGCGCCCGACCCAACCCGGCTTTATCGTCTATCGTCCATTTTCACCCAAGGCTGAGTCGACGTGATGATGGCCCCTCTGCCCCGGCCGGCAGAGCGCGCCGCCCCGCCCCCGTCCCGACGTGACGGCAGGGAGCCCACCCCGCCACGTCGGTGTGTGAAAGGTGTGAGCAATCGTCCATGCCCCTCGCTAGCTCTCACCCCCTGCACAGTTTTTTCTGCACTCACTCATTTCACCTACCTTCTCTCTCTCTCTCTCTCTCTCTCTCTCTCTCTCTCTCTCTCTCTCTCTCTCTGGAAGGAAAGAAACAAAAGTAACAGAGAGAAAGGCAGGAAGGAGAGGAAGGCCAGAAAGAGAGAGGCGGAACACAGCGCGAGGGAAAGAAACAGTACAGTTCAAAATGAAAAGCATTTCCATCTTTCCCACGCGAGATCGGTTCGGTTAGGTCCACCAACACTCGATAAACGTAGCCAAATCTGAAAATGTCCCCGCAACGGGAATCTATTAACATTCTTCTTCTTCTTCTTCTTCTTCTTCTTCTTCTTCTTCTTCTTCTTCTTCTTCTTCTTCTTCTTCTTCT
>NW_026267163.1:895052-897334 GCF_000697945.3 Frankliniella occidentalis
CCCCCCCCGCAAGGACATGCGGGCCCGACTCGTGTTAGGGTGCGTTATTAAGCGTTTCGGCTGCTCGCAGCGGCGCCCTTGTCTCCTGTACCGAGCGAAACGGTTGTGGCTTTCGTGGCTTGCGGGTGGCCCCGCTGCTGCTGCTGCCGCTGCTGCCGCTGCTGCTGCTGCGTGCCGGGGCTGGGTGCGGGGGAGTTGCGACCCCCTCCCCCCCGGGGGGTCGCCCCCTCATTGGGGGCCCCGGAGGCCTATGCGCTGCGCCCCCCGGCTCGCCCCGGCCGGCCCCGCGGCGGCCTCCAGCAGAGGGAGCTTCGCTTTCCTTATTGCGCGACCCGTCGAGCGGAAACAAATCGATAATTTTTCCTCCGAGCCAATTCACGCAATTCCGGGCGCCGCCGCAAAGAATGAAAGCGAAAAGAGAGAAAAAAAAATTCTTACGAGAGCAGCGATCGAATTAGGCGGTGGTGCGGTCCCATGGTCGGCGGCGGCGGCGTGCGCGGGCGATGCCGATCGGACAGCCTCGGACGGGTAGGTGTTTAATCGGCCGCCATTCCCCGTATCTCCCTCTTTCTCTTCGCCTCCCGCTCATTCAATCGGGTGCGGCCCGGGCGGGGGCGTTGAGAGTCCCCGGTGGACGCCGCCCCACCGCGCGCGGGCCCTACGCCACGCGGGTGCGAAGGAGTTCGAAGGGCGCTGGGCGGGCAGGCAGGCCCGAGGGCAAGCCTGTCGCGGCCGGCCGTCGCCGACAATAACTTGCCACCTCCCCCGAAGGAGGGAAAAATTTGCAGCGTTTTGGGGCCCCGTCGGCCCGGAGGCCTCCAGCGGAGGCTCCAGCCGCGCCTCTGTGTGCTAGCGCCAGCACCGCTAGGCTGAGGCTGTTCGGGGTCCCAAACTTGTTCACACCCAAATTCATTTTCCAAGTTTCCTAGCTGCTGCGGAGGGTCACGGGTAGGGGCTGGGGTGGTCGGAAAAGAGGGACGGAGAGAGAGGGGAGGTTCGGGAGTGAAGGCTGCAGGGGGCGCGCGCGGGGGTCAATAGGAAAACACGTCAGAGAGATTGGGGTGCGGATTTCGGGCCCACCGCGCGCCGCCCCCGCTGCCGCCACCGCCCTCCTCTAAGTCATATTGGAAATATCTGGCATTTCAGGGGGCGGGATGGCGGGATCCCCGAGGAGGCTGAGGGGGCAGAGGGCCTCGCACGCGCGCTGCATCGGGCCGGAGGGAATGTGCGGCCGGCCGGCACCTGCTGCAGCACACCGGCGCGCCACCGGCGCAGAGACGAGCCAACGAGCCAGCCAGACAAATGAGGCTAGAAACTCAATTTGAAAATCCCGTGGTCAGCGCCAAAACCGCTCCGTGAAATAACAGCTCACAAAAGTCGTAACATTCTGCGACAGGAAATAAATGACAGGTAGAGGCAATGCAATACCAAACGAACAAGACGAAACAGGGGGGAGGGGGGGAGCATGTACCGGCATCAAGTCACTGGCACTTAGTGTGGGAAGCGATCAACGAAGAGTGAAAAAACGCGATTTATACATTTTAGTTTGTTATCGCACCATGCAGCCGGCGCTTATCGAGCTTACCAGTCCACGAGGGGGGAGAGGGAGAGGCGGGAGGAGTGTAGGGCTGAGAGGTGACTCCGAGCCGCGCCACAGCAGGTGAGGGGAGGTACAGATAGCATTGGAAGGATTCCAGCGGGCTTAAACCTGCATTGAGGGCTCCGGTAATGTATGGAAATGCTCTCCCCAAGCAAACCTCCTGCAGTTGCACCCCCCGCCCCTTCCCCCCCGGTGACTCACCCCTCGCGCGGCCTCTGCTCCTAATACCCCGACTTTTCCCACCAGAAAATGTTTGGCGGCGCCAGGAGCCTTTCTACAAACCACCGCCGCCTGCGCGTCTGCATAAGGGATGAGGCCGGCGCGAGCATTACCGCCTATAGGGGCAACCGAGGGGGTTTTATCTCGGCATTTTCGTGTACAGACTACTCCGTATTACGCGTATTACGCTTATTACAAGGTATTACCGGGTATTACCAGGTATTACAGGGTATTACAAGGTATTACAGGGTATTACAGGGTATTACAAGGTATTACAAGGTATTACCGGGCATTACAAGCCCAGAAAGTCCACACTATTCTAACACTCCCCGCAACAAAAAACGTAGGAGTACGTGCAGCAGCCCGTACTGGCTGAGCGTTAGTCGTTAGTGTGCTAAAATTCTCACACAGTAATGTATGGATGGAAGGCCAGGGCAGCGGGAGGGAAAACGTGGGGGTGAGG
>NW_026267163.1:897886-900660 GCF_000697945.3 Frankliniella occidentalis
ACCCGGGAGGGGGTCTTCCGATTCCGCTCGGCTCTTCAAAACGCTTTCGTGAATAAGAATGGGGCAGAGCAGAACGAGCCAACCAGAGTGCGCCGCCGCCTCCGTCTCCGTCTCGCGGGGGCGAGAGCGAGACAGAGAGAGCGAGACAGCGAGTGAGTGGTGACAGCACAACAGAACCAGTCCGACGCGCGCGTGCAGAGGCCGCCTCCTGGACCTGCCGAGGGCCACGGGGCAACAGCGGGGCCCGGGGCCAACGAGGGGCCACCACCCCGAAGGGCCACGAGCCGCTCGAGGCGAAAAAGTCACCTTAAGAGGCTTACGCGACAGAATTAGGAAGCTAGGAGTAGCTCTGCTGAGTGTTAGAGTGAGAGAGAGAGAGAGAGAGGGAGGCGCAGAGGGGGCGAGCAGGGGCGATGAAAGAAAAGCAAGTAGTCCTCGGAGTCCTGGTGGTAACAGAGAGGGAGCGGGAGGGAGACAGAGTGTCGATAATGGCCACCCTCTTTAGCCCGCCGCTCTGCCGCTCCGCGCCGCCGCAGGGGCCCCGCGCGGCCCTACCAGAGTAGTTCCACACCGCAGAGTTTTAAGCATGTTTCGCTCTTTGCGGCGTCGAGCCGAGTCTCGGGCCGCGCGGCCAGCAGCGATGATGAAGAGACGTCGACGACCGAGCAGGGGAGAGCAAACTCTTGCGGCAAGACGTCGTTTTAACATGGAGTAAGTTGCCGTTTCGCGCAGCAACGTCTGCAACATCCTCAAGAGCCTGGCGTTGTATCAACATTTAAATTTGTTCTGAGAACAGAGACCTACAGAAATAACATACATAATAACTCTTTGGAAAACTGATATGGAGGTCCTGGTGGCAAGGGTGTTACTCGTTTTCTATCTGCTCGTTCAAACCATCCTCCCCTCTCTCTCTCTCTCTCTCTCTCTCTCTCTCTCTCTCTCTCTCTCTCTCTCTCTCTCTCTCTCTCTCTCTCTCATACACATACACACACACACACACACACACGCGCGCGCGCAGGAACACATGTGGTTTTAGCAAATTAAGTCTCGCTGAGCGCATACCCATTGTGAGACTGCGCGCGCGGCGAAGGGGAAGGGGAGGTACCTGGGCAGGCTGGGGTGGGGTGGGGCCGGTGCAAGCGGGCACGCCGTGTGCACGCCGCCTCTCCACTCTCATTACCGAGCACCTGTTTGCTTTTAAGCGATGTGGCGCAAATTATTTGGGACAACACAACAACTTGCGAGCGCGCGCACACACACGCACACACACACAGCCGCGCTCGCGGCGACGGTGGCGCCAAACACTGGGCGCATCAGGAGTGCCGCATGCGCAGTTGGCTAGAGGAGGGTATAGGGGTGTGGGGGTGAAGCCGGTAAGGGGTAGGTCGGCGAAATAGGGAGGGGGGGGGCAGAGAGATGGTTGTAGAGGGGCGAGGAGCGAGAGAGAGAGAGAGAGAGATAGAAGAGAGAGTCAGGCACGGACCAGGGCCATCAAACAAGCTGCGCTCATGTCCTAGGCAGAGGCGCCCCTTGCTTGTAAGCACCCTGCCCGTCAACGTAAATGTTGTTGTTTCCTTTGTTTTGGTTTCCGTTGTAGTTGTCTTTTTTTTCCCTGCCACGTTGCGAGTCGAGTTCAACGGAAAATAGAACGCGCAGAACTGCCACGGGGGCCCACTGCTGCTGCCGCTGGAATCGAATGGGCACTCGGCAAAGATTTGTCGGCAGCAGCAACGTGGCGGGGCGTGGCGGGGCGTGGCGGGGCGTGGCGGGGAGGGTGTGTGAGGCCCGCGGGACCACAAACTTGTTGTTCGCAGGTCTCTGCGCGCTGCTGCTGGAAACACGTTTTATTCTTCATTTCTTTCCCACATAATTCCCAGTTTTCTTTATCTGTTCTTTGTTTAGTTCCAAACCGCGCGTGTTGCTAATTTTGTTGTTGTTGTTCATATTTTAAGTCGCATACGAAAAGGAAGGAACCTTATCATCTCCTCTCTTCCCGGAGCCTCTAGTGTCTTGATCTCCATCTCTCTCACACACACATCTCGATCGCTCTCTCCCTCTCTCTCTCTCTCTCTCTCTCTCTCTCTCTCTCTCTCATACGCATACATCACAACGACGCGGGGGGCGGGGCGAGTAGCCGGCGCGAAATTTAAATAGCCCGGGAGGTGCGTGAGTTATGCCCGTGACGCTGCGCCGCCGCCACACGCAGCTCGAGGCAATCCCAAACTTGGAGCGGGGCGCTCTCTCTATCTCTCTATCGCATCTATCGCGCCTCTCTCTATTTCCCCCGGAGGCCGCCACATAAATTGCTGTTTTCTATGAAACCGATAAACGCCAGTCGCAGGACGACGATTCAATGTGGAGATTCTTTACATTCAGTAGCACTTCTCCCAAGGGCGGGCGGGTGTACTACACTCGAAGCGTCGTCGCGTCCGAGGAACCAGACAAAGGGAGAACTGGAGAGAGAGAGCGACCGAAAAAGAAAGCAACGCGGCGAAAAAGTAGAGGGTGAGAGAAAGAGTGAGAAAGGAGTCAGAGGAGAAAGTTGCGTTAGGTTTGAGCTAGGTGGGTCGGCCTCGGCCCAGCCGGTCGGCGCCCGCCTCAAACTCAGACGAACGACAACAAGACGGACGACTCGCAGGATCAAACAGAAATGAGAGGGGAGAGCGGGGGGAGGGGGGAACCCGGGAGGGGGTCTTCCGATTCCGCTCGGCTCTTCAAAACGCTTTCGTGAATAAGAATGGGGCAGAGCAGAACGAGCCAACCAGAGTGCGCCG
>NW_026267163.1:901585-901983 GCF_000697945.3 Frankliniella occidentalis
TCCGTCCCCCCCTCTTCCTCCCGCCCTTAACGATCCCCAGAGCGCGCGGACACTGATTTAATGCGATTGCAAGGGATTCCGTGGACCGCAATCACCAGATTTCCTGTGTAATCCGATAAGATCTTGCAGTCTCCGATTGCTGGGCTGCGAGCCTCACGGCAGCGTTGGCCCGGCCGAGGCATGGGCCTTCCGCCAGGGGGCCGCCTCGCCCCGCCACCGTATTGCTTCTTGCGTCATCAGTCCTATATTCCGGCCCCGTCTTGAAGCCGCCGCCCCACCCGCACGGGTGACCGGGAAGGGCCACATGTCCTAGGCAGAGGCGCCCCTTGCTTGTAAGCACCCTGCCCGTCAACGTAAATGTTGTTGTTTCCTTTGTTTTGGTTTCCGTTGTAGTTGTC
>NW_026267163.1:906863-907686 GCF_000697945.3 Frankliniella occidentalis
GGGGGGGCGCCAGTGCAGGGCCTCTCCTGGCTAGACGGAGTGTGCCTTGTCTCCGCCGCGCCGCCCCGCCACCAAGAGGAGGGCCCTTCGCAACGTGTATAGACACGGACAGATCGCGCCGAGTGGCCCGCTTGACTGGCCGCGGCCGTGACGGCGTCGCCGAGGAGCCTGTGTAGGCACAAGCAAACTACTGCAGATTTAGTCAAAAGTATAAGCTACTAGAGGGTCCGAGATGGTCTATTTGGATTTGTTCTAGAAACTATGGATTCTCCTAAGTTAATTGCGCAAAAACAGTTATATTTTAGGGGCGCGCTACACGAGGATGCCCCCTTAACAACAATAGCTCATGAAACCAAAGGCTTTCCGACTCGAAATTTGAGCATTGCGTGTGTGTGTGGTACTTTTCAGTCTCTATGACCATAGCTTTATCTTTCCCTCGAAAATAGTAACAGGCGACCACGGTGAATGCGGCCGTTATTGAGCCCCCCGGCCGCCGCTGCGACCTGCGCGCGGAGATACGGAAGGTCGCGGGGTAGAAGAGGGAGGGGGCCCGGGCACAGAGTCCCTAATACGGCCGCATTCCATTCGAGATAATGCGGTCAGAGATATCGAAATATCGAACGGCAAATGTAAATATAGCGTGACGTGCAGGCGGGCGAGTCGCTGGCGCGCAGAGCGCCGCCTGGCGTGCACGACGGCGACGGCGGCGGGGGCGCGGGGCCCGGTGGGCTAAGGATGTCGCGCTAGCGAGCGCTCGTCATCAGCTGTGCTGCGACTGCTGCCTGCCCCCGCAGCCCGCAGGCCACGTCCAAGTACCCCCCCC
>NW_026267163.1:912651-913357 GCF_000697945.3 Frankliniella occidentalis
CCCCCCACCCCACACCCCTTCTTCCAGGTATCCGGACGCCCGCGGCAGGCAACGGGCGCGCTGGGAAATGCGATAGGAATAACGGTGCACGGAATTGGTCGAGTCTCGCGCTTTTCGGCGGCGGCACAGCGGCAAGGCCGCGTCACGACGCCAGGTAATCGACTTGTGTATTTCTTGCACCTCGCACACGTAACGTGCAAAATGCAACTGGGTAAAAACGTCGTCCTTTATTGCAAAACACATATATGTTTTATTTTTTTGCAGATGATACCTTACATACCTTACATGCGAGACTACACATAAGTAAACATAAGTGTATTTAAGTAAGGTGTCAGCATCTTTTACTCCCAGTAAGGACAGAGAAGCGGAAGCAGGGCTGTAACGAATGATATGGTGATAGACGATACAACACGGACTCTTTGCGGTAATGTTTTTCTAAAACCCTACAATTTATTTTAAATATGGGAGAAAATTAGAACACAACCTTACTCTTAGATTGGTATCATCTGCTTTCAACGGCTTTCAAGATAGATTCTTGATTGATTTTGTTTTTGTTAAACTAATGTGGAAGTGCCCCGTTTTTCAGCTCGCAGTGAGCCCGGCTCCAGGCGCACGGGGAGGCGCTATACTGCCGCTACACCTGCGCGATGCAGACGCTGTTCTTGATGGAGTTAATGTGCGGTGGGGGAAGGGGGAGGTGGGAGTG
>NW_026267163.1:913600-914611 GCF_000697945.3 Frankliniella occidentalis
GGTGGGAGTGGGGGAGGTTGGACGGCCACGCAGGCCCGCTCAGTAGACAGGGTTGCAGGTGGAGGGGGAGGGGCCTCGCCCCGCAGGCGCCCAGCAGCCCCGGCAGCGTGGAGGTTGTTTGGTGGATGTTCTAATGAAGTGAACAGGCGGCGCAGGCGGGGGAGGTGACGCCGGGCGTTACGAGGGGCGGCCCGGGTGGGGGAGGGGCACGTCGTTGTGTGAGTGGGTAGCGAGGGAGTTTCGGGACCGCGCCACGACACGCCAGAGTGTCGCCCGTACACCACACAGCGGCGACGCCCAGGTGAAAAACAAATGCAAGGGTAACTCGGGCGCGGTTTAGTCGCGCAAGTCTATAGCAAGTAAGTTCACTGCTAAACGTTTGACACCTTTTTTCACGTCCATTCATTGATTGAACTTTTCTTTTAAAGCTAAACGGACAAATAGGAAATAGAATAAAGCATTTCGGTAAAGCTGAAAGGCAAAAGAATGCTGGGAACAAGAAAACAGAATTCACCATGTCCTGTCCAAGCTTAGTGAATTCCGTTTCGTTGTTCCCTGCATTCTTTTTCTTTCCAGCTTTACCGGAATGCTTTATTGGTTTGACATTAGTAAAGGCAAAAACAGGTAGAACGATGAGTTAAACCATAACTAGATTTGAAAATATGGCATGGAATAAGCATGCTGCTGTCGGTTTCGGGCGGCGAGGTTGGCGGCTCGCCGGGTAGCTTGGCGTTAAAACACACAGCACAGTGCGGCAGCGGGGCGAGGCACGACGGGCTCGACGGGCGGCCGCCGGATGAAGCGTTGCTGGCGCGCTTGAAAAACGCGCGAGAAATATGCGCGACCGCATGAGGGCTGGCGTGGCGGTTATGGAAAACAAGCGATACAGAAAAGACAATGACAGGGGACGGTGGAAAAAAAGGGCTGATAAATGAACGAAACACTGCGTGTGCATAAAAAATGATGGCTGCGTGGAAGGGTGCTGCAGCAGAGGCTGGGGGAAGGGAGGGG
>NW_026267163.1:914874-917369 GCF_000697945.3 Frankliniella occidentalis
GGGGGAGTAATGAACGTAAAGCACATGCGAGATGAGCGACAAAACATTTTTGCACAGGGCCGCCCGGCGGGGCGCCAAAAGGTTTTGGTGATCATTAACGCGGCATTATTCGCATAACAACACTATCACACACGTGCACAACAGAATGACGCGCCCGCTAGAGTTTACAGCACGGCCATCAGCCGATTAACAGCGGTCGCACGATAAACCAAACAAGCAGCAAAAATCAGTGGAAATGCCAGACGCGCCCCGGGACATGGGGGGCGGTGCGGGTGCGCGCGCGCGCGCATTTAGTCCTGTTTGCGCTCGGACCGGACCGTTGGCGGAATTATCGCGTAGTGCGTTCGTTTGGAGCGGAGAGGTTAGGGCGGCCGCACTATTTCACGAGAGCGGCGCACACTCACACGATCGGAAACAAATAAACGGAATGAAATGGACACACTTTCAAATTGGCCGCCCTGATGGAGGCGTGCTCCACGACCCGTGACGCCCCCCGGCCAGGGCCGCGGCGCCCTCGGGGCCTCTACAGCCCGACCGGGCGGGGTGAGGGTCTTGGAGGAGCACGACTGCAAGCGCTGCAAGCCCTGTGTTTGCCTGCAATTAGGGAGAGAGAGAGAGAGAGAGAGAGAGAGAGAGAGAGAGAGAGAGAGAGAGAGAGAGAAAAAAAAAAAAAAAAAAAGAGAGAGAGAGAGAGAGAGAGAGAGAGAGAGAGAGAGAGAGAGAGAGAGATGATGTAAAGGAGAAAAAAAAACGACTAAAGAGACCGAAGCGTCAACCAGGACGGCGTGGCACGGTTGAGGTTGGCGGCCGGCGGCCATCGGCTGTCGTGGTTGGGCGCTTACTGATGAAAGGTTGATGTGGACCGGGTGGTGCAGAAGAGGAAAGGCAAAGCAGCAGTAGTGAATGGAGAGGGTCTAGGAAAACGACGCCCGGAGCAAGAAAAAAAGAGCTCGATCCTTTGAGGGGGACACATCTGCCCTCTGTCTTGGAGCCCCCTCCCCCTCTCCTCTCCACCCCAAGGCAGGAGGCGCGCGGGGCCAGCCCACACTGCGGCCGGCCCGGCTGGCACCAGTTCTGGCAAGACCTCAAATCATTGACACGGAAGGAAAGGCGGCGTTTGCCAGGAACAATGGCTGCAAAAAGACAAAAACCGAAAGGAGGAAAAAAGAGGAGAGGGATGAAGAGAGGGTGGAGGGGGTGGATGGGGGTGGGGTGGAACAGCGGCGAGACGAGGTCACAATGAGAGAAAAATGAAGCCAAAGGATGTGTGTGCGGGCTGCGCCGGGCTGCGCGGGGCGGGAAGGCCAAGCGCTTGGCTCGCTGCGCGGCGTGTGTTTATATGCATGTTGCGGTGAGATGGTCCAAGCCAAAGAATCTAGGACGGAAACAGCTAGAGAGAGAGGGAGGGGCCGGAGGCGCGGGGGTGAGTTACTTTGTTTTGCAAAGGTTCATTCATGCGACGGAGAACAATACAGCGCAGCGGTACAACGTCGTTTATGCAGGGTGCGAAGCAGTTTTTCGGTGTAATGTTGGGGTAAAATTTTGTATTTTTTTTCCAAAATTTTACATACACATCCGAATCACTAACAGGATCCTGAACAGTATACTAGGTATTGCATTAGTCTGTACCATGTCCTGAACCATTTGATACCGGGTGTCCCGGCTCTTACTTGTCAGTACTTTGCAGCGGCACCAACTATTTTCTTCATAAGGTGCGAAGAACTAGTTCGCAATTTGAAGGATTTAGATCGCAATGCAGAGCATTTTTCAACGCTTCAAAATTCTTTGCATTGTAAAGAATAGTTCTTCGCAAGCTTTCTACAGTGCGCATTATCAACAGCTCGCAGGCGCTGCGCTGTCAAGAGCATGCAGAATTTCGCGTACCCCTGCGAAACCGCGAGCCTTCCCGTGGAACCGCGGGGGACGCGCAATCCTGCAGCGAGGGTGCTCGCGGTCCCGCGAGGGATGGCGCGAAACCCTGCGCGTTTCCGACAGCGCCTGCGAGCCAGCGCGTATGCGAACCGCTATACTGGCATGCAAGAGCCGGGACACCCGGTATCAAATGGTTCGGTCGCGATGACAAATTGACGAGGCGCACCGTCGTAGACATTTTTCCCTTGAGTTTTTCTAACAGTGGCGAAAGCCTGCACGGTGAAAATAGTATTCTTGTATTTCAATACATAGTCTTGGATGCCGTTGGCGTTCTCCAGAAGTTCCAAGACGACTGGGTCTTGAAATACAAGAAACTAGTTTTACCGTGTGCGTCTCAGTTTGGAGCAGCAGGCGCCACGATATTCTTCTATTATAGCTGGTATCTGCTGCGAAGCCTCCTCGCTGGTATGTCTTCTCTTTCACCTTCTCGGCCCGAGTCAAAATCAAAGTAAGGAACTATGAAAACACATGTAGTGAACCTTTGTCTCAGCGGTGTACTGTAAGTGCTTTCGAGCAACTTTGTTTGCATTTCGCTAGGGGACTCACAAGGAAGAGGAGGGGGG
>NW_026267163.1:917419-919372 GCF_000697945.3 Frankliniella occidentalis
CCGCGGCCGAACGGCCGGGGCAAAATATCAATAAGAGTTTTACAAACGACAGTCATTTCCGAGTGGTCTTCGTGCATATTTGATAGGCGGGGACGAAACAAATTTCCCCAATGTTGGCAAACTTGGGCGCAAAGTTTTGGTGGCGCGGGGCTGGGCGGGGAGGGCCTCAGGGCTGCCAATCCCCGGACTATTGTGGTCATCGATTGCGCCTCGCAAAGTTGGGAACTAGCCCCAGTGGCGCAAGTCGCCACCTCTGTCCTGGGCGCGCCTGCGGCGGCAGCTGGGCGCTACCCGTCGAGGGGGTACCTCTACCCCCGGGAGAGAGGGTGCGTCGACCGGAGAAATAAATGCACAGCTGGACACAAGCAGGCAAGGGTTGCGGGCGCGCGCGGGGGCTTAAAGACTCTCGGGAAAGAGGGTGGGACAGGCAGGGGGCGGCGGGCCGGGCCGGACGATGTGCGCCTTACTTGAGATACTTGGGGAAACTCTCTCCCTCCCCCGTCTGAGCTGGGACAAGAAAGTAAAAGCAATTAAATTAGCCCACAAGGTGTGTATTGGTCGGGCCGGGGATCATGTCGGCGGGAGGGGGAGTGGCAGGACCGCAACAAGTAGTGACTACGCGCCGCCCCGCCGACAAAAATGATTCTCTCTCTCTTTTTATCTTGTCCGAGGCTCGCGCGCTTCCGCTCGCAGCAGCGCGGTCGTGTAAGAAGTAAGAAGCTTACTGGGCGACGGTTGCGGAGGCGGCGGCGAGACGCGGGCTGGGAGACGCTGAATTACAATCAGCCAGAGAAAATTACGTTACCAGCGCAGGGAGGAGCGTGCCCGTGAGATTCAAAGAGATTTCAGCCTCGTGGCTCCTCTCCGCTCGCACACACTAAACCCTCGTGTTGCAGAAGCAGCCACACCTTTTTAGCAGATTATACCTTGAAACGCGATTCGGATCGATCTGTGCTGGAATCAGGTCGATTTGTATCATCTACTTTCAAGATCGATTTCCGTTTGATTTTTTTTTGGGGGGGGGGCGCAATTTCATGCATTACTGTATGTGGACAATTCGTGCATAGTTCTGTACAATTTGTTCGTAATTATCATGCATAAAAATTGTGGCTTACGGCTGAATAAAATTCTGCATTTTTATGCAAAACAAAATGAAGGAGTTTGCAGACGCGCCATGCTGCCACACACCTTGGCGCACAGATGAAAGATAAGTAAAGCGCATTTCGGTTTCTACGCGGCCATAAAGAATGTAAACAAGGCCGCAAGCTGCACAGTGAAGCCCAGCAGCGGCCACGAGGGCGGCCAGCCGGCACCGGCAGACAAGACAAACTATACGCTCAAGATGACGTCGGCCTCAGCGTGATAGCTCAATGTCGGAAGCCAACATTCTCTTTGATTATGAGCCACTGCGTGTTCACCGTGTGTGTGTAACTTGTAGAGAAAGCACTGTGAACATTTCAGGTACTCCTAGCTTTGTCTTCTCAGTACAAGCCCTCAGGGCGCCTGGCAGGTAGGCAACATCTGGCCTGCAGTGCATGCGTGTACTGCGGGCGTGTCTACCCCGAGTCTCGCAGGCGGCGACCTTTAATAATTTAATACGAGAAAAAACGGGGATGCTATGGACGATCCTACACACGCACACGATTCTGAATTGTAAAATTACGAAATCAACTTGAGGTATTCTTTGATGACGTAAAATGGCCAGTCGTAAATTTACGACCTAAATTAACAACAGTAACGATTGTAGATGGCAAAAAAATAAATACACTTTACACGATGATTCAAGCAGTGACCACGCTCGATAGCTGGCGGGTAATATTTACAGGCAGGTTATGATGTGCGGTGAAGGTTCATGACCGCGCTGGACGAGGAACAATAGCGACGCAAGCCGGCGGGGACGTGCACTAAAAGGAAGTTTGTCGGGCCGCAATGGCGGGGCAGGGGGTAGGGGGG
>NW_026267163.1:919492-922474 GCF_000697945.3 Frankliniella occidentalis
TTCCCCTTACCACCATCCCCCCTCCCGGCATGGCTAACTCTCATTCCAGCCACGGCGGCATGGTCCGCGGCCCCCGCGCCACACCCCACCCCACCCCGCGACGTCGGCGAATAATTTTATTTTCCAAGACGTTTCCTCGGTCCGACGGTTCGCGTATCGCACGCTGCTGGGTCGGGCTCCTCGAGCGGCTGCCTGTAGTTAGCGGTCCCGGCACAGACGGGCGAGAGGGTGATGCAGCCATGGCAGACTGCAAAACACGGGAAAAACAATTTGTCCGACCCCCTTGTTGTAGCGCTTTGAGTAGCAGTCAAACCCCATTGAAATCAAAAGTCGGCGGGGCCAATACTCAAAAGTCTGCGATTTGGCAGAGCGCATCGAGGAAGATGCAGCGCGATCGTGCTGTATGGGCGAGTGCAGTACCCAAGTGCGGTAGCGTCCGTTAGACTTCTTAACGGGTGGCACGTTTCGAGCGGTTCGCGTTTCGACGTGTGAGGCGCCAGGCGCCCCCGCAGGCATCGTATGGTTACCGGGCCAAGTGGGTGGCTGCCCGTGCTGCTCTACCTATCTGCTTGCCTGAACATCCCGCCCACCTGTCGAGTACCAGTAAGTACCATGTGTATTTTTTGTTACTGCTGTTTTTATGATCCTGAAACGTGAATGCAGGCAGGTAAAGGGATTTCATTTTCGTCCCACCATCTTTCCACTGTCTTGTCTTTACCCTAAAAGGAGTAGAGAGGGCGGGCAGGGGAAAGAGTTCATAAACATTCGCAAGCAGGAAAGTTGTAATTTCACTTAAAGCTGTCCACTTTGCTGCTCGGTACGTCCCGCCCACGTCGCCCGCGGCAGCGCGCCGCAGGACACGTAAAAGGGGCGCCCCACCCAGCCCCGCCCCACCTCGCCAGACCAGACCACATTATGACGCAGGTCGCGTGGATTTACTGCTCGCCTGCCTTCCCTGCTGCTGCAAAAGTTTCCCTGTGAACGAATTGAAGTCTGCCCGGCCGGCCTTAAGTGTGTTCAACATGTTGCGGGGCGGGAGCGGAAGGAGAGGCCTGCCGAGGAAACGGGGCCGGCATGGATAGTTGTGTGGATGAGCGCGCCGTGTACGTGGAGGGAGGGAATGTGAGGGGAGAGAGGGGGCGCTAGGCAGGAGCAGCAAGCAGCCCCGAGGCGCATTGGAGTGCCGCCGACCCAAGTGGAGGGCAGGCAGGAATAAGGCTAGCAGCAAGGTTCTAGTATAGGCCGACCCTCTGGCATACTGCGGCCTCCAGCAGCCATGCGCCGTCCGGAACCAGCACCGCTCTCATGAGCTAGAGAACTCATGAAATGTGGAGTGAAATGTTTCTTCCAATAAGTATGGGCCATTCGATTGGAAGACATTTCTAACATTTTCAAGCAAGGCAAAAATTTATCCCAGCTCTGGCACAAACGATTCCAGTAAAATGGTTCAATTTTGTCCAAGCGAGTGACGTGCTTAAAAACGTCACCTCTTCGAGACAAAGATGTCACATGCTATTTAGAGCATAGCTGATGGTCCCCAGGCGGAGAGATCTCTCTCGACAGGGCTTTAGTTTTCCACCGTTGGATGTTATTCAATGACGAGCATCAAGAGTCCCGTGTTCCTGGTGCAGGTGACGAATACAGATGGGATGCAGCTCGTAGCGCAGCTACTCAGCACGACCGCGGCGCGGCAGAGGGGCTCGGGGGGATGAGAAGATGGACGTGGCAGACCAGGCAAGACCTTGGTAAATTATTGGGCCGAGAAAGCGCTCGCCGCCCAAAACGAATCAGATAAGGAGGAGCAGGAGCAGCGGGAGGAGACGGGGCAAGAGGACGAGGAGGACGACGAGGACGACGACGACGACGACAAGGAAGAGAAAGAGGAAGGAGGCGCTAATGTTTTTGCAGCCATTACGGGGGGTGAGGTGATGACCCCTGTGCGTGGGCTGAGCCGGTGACACGCTCTGGGGGAGACGCGCACTTTTAATTAAGTCCACAAGACACCGCTGTTAACGCGGCGCCATGGGCAGCAGGACGGCGCAGCAGGCGCACTGTGCGTGTGCGGCCGGTCGGTACATAAGTCAGTGCAGTAGGGGAGGGGGGGGGGGTCAGGGTACCTGCACCCCGCTGGGCGCCGCCGGGGAGCGCTGCCAAACCCACGGCAAGGCCATAGCCATCCCCCGCCCCGTCGTCAGGGTAGGCCCGCAGGGTCCGCAAGGGCACCCTCTGTAGCACCAGGAGTCCTGCGGGAGGCCACCACGGGGCCATGGGCAGTGACATGCATGACGTACGGTACGCCATCCGCCCGGCGGCGGGCCCCGCCGACGCAGGGCGCTGAGCTGCAGTCCCCTGGGGCGCGGCCCTCGCCGAGTGCGCCCCCGCACACACAAAACAGGCAAACGGACGAGCACTTCACTTCCGTATCGGGTCGGATATCGCACTTGCGGAATGACACGCAACACGAATGATGTACCATGCACCATGGAACAAGCTGTAACGTTAACCCGCACAACACTGTGAAAAGTAGTAGGTAGGTTTACAGGAAACTTTTCCTTGACGCAAGTTGTAAAATTATAATCGTAAAAATAGATGCAGTACGTATCGATTGCGAGCAAAAATGTGCTCTCGTAAATTTACAACTTAAATTATAATTCAAGTTTACAATTTTTTTTGTAAAATTACGACGAAATGTTTTTAAATGGACAGAAAAGAGAAAAATAGTGGTTTGCGGAGATAGGCAACGCGTGTGAACGCCTGTGTGGCGGGTTGCCTATCCCCGGGCCGACGGGCAGCCCTCGCTCTGGGGCGGCCGCGAGCACATAGGCCAGCATAGCGGCTTTGCGGGACGCGGAGGAGCCTTCCGGGGCCCAGCAATTAGCAGTGACCGAGGGCCCGGCCATAAATCACATGATCCGGCCCGCCTCCTTGACCTAATTGCCGGTGTATCTGTGCGGACGACAGCCGGGGAGAGAGGGAGTGAGG
>NW_026267163.1:931324-932386 GCF_000697945.3 Frankliniella occidentalis
GGGGCGGGGCGGCCACTGCTGAGGAGGCACACAACCAGCCGCGCCTCTAACACACCTTTACAATTAGCAGGGCTTTTACCTCGCGGGCGAGCGGCCGTGTTCGTGTTTCGCGTGTGTGGGAGAGAGAGAGAGAGAGAGAACGCCACATCAATACGCAACGCTGTGGGGTAAAGTACTGTAAAAGGGTAGTGCGGCGGTGGTGGGTGGGAGCAGGATGGAGATAGGACGCGGAGGTGGCGGTCGGGTCTGCGGCGCGCAGAATAAGTGATGTACACAGGACAAAAGAATAGTGCCGTAACATTAAATAATGCAGGGCATGGTAGAGTCGGAGATGTGGGACTGGGGGAGAATGGTGCAAAACGAAAATAAGACGACTGGATTTAGGGAGACCAAATGAGGGGTGCAGACGAAAATACTTTGGTGTGTTAATCAATCTAATTATTGGTGTTCAGTCTGCACCTCAGTCTTAACCTTAAGACTTTTTGACGTGCTGGCTGAGCCCTTAGACGCTCCAACCAAACGCATTGTTCTCTACAACAGAGCAACGTCCCCCGGTTATACCTCAGGGGGCAGACGGGTGGAGCTGCAAGTAGTAGTATTGTAGTTTGGGTACTCCGTGGGTGAGGAGGGCGGGCTGTCCACCAGCAGCACCGACCCACACAAAAGCTCGCTGCTGTATCGCCACCCTTCCCCCGGGCCTGTTTTGTAGTGTTTGCTCCCCGCGAAGATTACACCCCGCTTTTCCGGTGCCATTCGTGAGAGGGGGTGGGGAGAGAGGCCCACGCTGGTGTGGCACAGCACACGGCTTCTCGCCTGCATCTCGCTAACTAAATGACGATGTGGAGCACAGCAGTATTCCTCGCTCTCTCATTCTCATTCTCTTACTCTCTCTCTCTTTCTCTCTCGACTGCGCGACTGTATGCGAGAGAGAGAGAGAGAGAGAGAGAGAGAGAGAGAGAGAGAGAGAGAGAGGAGAGAGACGAAAAGCACAGGCCCAGGCCCACCCGGAACGCTCGCTACTGCTGCTGCTTGCGGTATTGCCTTTTTAATACCACCGAAGCC
>NW_026267163.1:933621-937689 GCF_000697945.3 Frankliniella occidentalis
CCCGCCGCCCCCGCCGCCCTCACCGAGGCCCTCACGCTCCTCGAGCACCTCGCGCACGCACTCGGCGCGACGACGCCGGACAATGACGACGAGAATGCGCTTTGCAGCGTACGCAGCGGGGCTGTCGTGGACCGGATCAAGGAGGAGGAGGAGGAGGAGAGGGCCGTGGGGTAAAGGGGGTAGATGAGAGAAAGAGAAAAGAGGGGGTGGGGGAGGACATACCTTAGCGAGCGACACCTCCCACAATGAATGCCGTCGACCCCTTTAGAGCGCAAGATTTTGGCGACGGAGAAATTTGGAGGCGAGCCAAATCGCGACCCCCCTCCCCCTCAATCCAGCCTCAGCCCCGCGGCCCCCTCGCCACAGCCGCACTATACCGCCGGCTTACCTTCTACCCCTCTGGATCGGAGAAGAAGCCATCGTCTCCTTTACTTTTTTTGTTCTCTCTCCTCGCCCTTTCCTTAAATACGCGCTTTCTCGAGCGGATATATCTTATTGCGCGCTGACGAAATACGTTTTAGGAGCCAGGGGGGGGGGCACCCAGGCTGGCTGCAGCAGGGTGTCCGGCCCGCGGCTGAACCCAGCGCCCATGAGCGCGGCGGGCCCCAAAAAATACAATTCCATAGAAATGGCGACCATACACGTTTCAACGCGTGGTAGGGAAGAGGTTATTTTTTCATCCTTATGATTTTTCTTTCGCGTGCCCACATTCTCTCAGACCCTCCCCTCCTCCCCTTCCTCCCCGGGTACCTCTTCCGCCTCGGCGTGTGGCTGGACCCGCCTCTCTGCCTGCCGCGAACGGTCCTATTCAGAGAGGTGTGTGTGTGTGAGCGCGAGAGAGGGGGACAGGGAGAGGGATGATGGGGAGAGGGTGAAGAGATGGGGTTGGGGCAGAGAGAGGGGGTTTGGGGTGGGTCTTCCGGTGCCGCAATTCCGCATGTCCGCTGGGAATCCAAAACGAGCTTTGGGAAGCTGCCGTGTAGGGGCGGGCGGCGCGAATAGAATGGAGGACATGCTGGTCCTGTTTCTGGTCAGCCCGAGAAGCTGTCATCGTCATCGCCGTCCTCGCGGTCCCGACCCACAACCGGCGCGAGCGCGAAATACATTTCCTTGCTTATACCGGGTGTAACTGTCAATGCGCAGCAATGTTTCGGGTTTGCCTACTCATTACACCCGTAAGTAAGTAAAGGGCCATGGCCCCTGCGGCCATATTGAGTGTGAAATCCCACAACACTGCTGCGTATTCATAGTTACACCCGGTACACTAGCAGGCGTCTATATCTTTGCGTGCAGAAGCCGAAGAAAACAAAAAGGTACACCCACACGTTACGATGAGGGACGTGGACGCGGCGGAAAAGAGGAGAGTAGTAGCGAGAGGAGAGAGAACGAGGGAGACGGAGAGGAGAGCTGCTGGCCAAAAAGGGGTGCGTCCTCCCCCCTCCCTCCCCCCCTTTCCCCATCTTCTGGCTGGTCTGCGCTGCTACGCTACCCCCCAATTTATAGTGTTTTGCAGTTTGCAGCGGGTCAGCAGACACGACGAGAACAGGAAATAGCTCAGCGCGCGGTGCCAGCAGCGCGGCGGCGGCGGCGGCGGCGGCGGCGGCGGCAGCCTTCGGTTAAAGGGATCCTCGATTTCTTTCCCGGAGCCACCCCCCCACCCCCTCCTCCCTTTCCCCAGCAAGGTGGGTCCTGCCTAATCCTCGCTAGGCCCCGCTCATTACAGGCAAGAGGCGCCCTCTAGCGGAGCGACGCCCGACTGTGGCCGCCGGGTCTGTCTGTTTGAACTTGGCGCCGGGCAACGACGACGGCGGCTCTCCCCAGCCAACCCGTGGCCATGCCCAAGCCAAAACACTCTTCAACTTCTTCAAAAGGCGTTTGAACGACTAGACATCGGCAAAAATCTCACGCGTCACACAGCGCGGTGTGGAGCACCCCCCCTAGCCGGATATGCTGGGACTGGGACCGTACTGGCCCGAGAAAAACGTCTTACTTACTTGAATGTTCGGTGACCAGGTTGATAGTGGACCGCGGTGTGTTTTACCTAGTTTTCCGTCGAAGTGAAGCCTGCTGAGCCTGCTGCCGTCTACTGCTGCTCCAAGCCGACACCCGACACCGTACCGTGCTGCTGTCGGGATCGAGCGTCGTCGTCGGGCCGTTGGTGTAGTCGCAGCTCGGTCGCTAAGTTGTCCGGACCACTCGGCCGAGTGCTACTGTTCTTGCGATAGTGTGCCATTTGTTTACACCATGGCGCCCAACTGTGTTCTGTGCGAATTTCCCAAAAGTAAATTGAAATGCTCGCTCTTCCGGTAAGAATGTATATCAGTTTTGAGGGAGGACAGTGCTCGGCCGGAGGAACAAGAAGTTGGCGCTATCGGGAGCAGAGGTTAGGTTGTGCGTCGCGTCGTTAGAGTTCGTACATTTTAGTAGCCGACCTTTGCACCATGGTATCACTTGTACCAAGGTTTATCTTTAAATGAAAACAGCAGCCTAATAATGTAATTCGTGTCCGCACATACTAACCTGGACGACGACACCAGGACGGTCTTGGGCCGACGATCTCACCCAGCAAGAAATCGAATTCGATCGACGTCGACCGACGTCGACGTAGCTCGAAAAACGGAATTTTGACTGTGAAATCGAGGTGTTTGAGGTCGAATCGACATCGAATCGAGGTCAAAGAAATTTTCATTTCTGGCTGGGACACACCAGTCCTGTCATACAACCAAACGTGGTTATGGTTACCTGCCTGCGTTCCGCTCGGCTTGTGTGTGTGTGTGTGGGGGGGGGGGGGGCGATAACGATAACTTCTGCTGTTCTTCCTCCCGTGCACCCACCTCACGTCATGGAGTCATGGACAAAAATCAAGCAAGATCAGATTTGATGACATCTGTTTTGCGTTATTTCCTCCAGATTCCCACCGGCTGAGAAGGAGAGCACACTGCGTCAAAGCTGGTTGGAATACTGCGGTTTGACCTCTGAGCCCCGGAAAAGTATGTACCTCTGTGCGAATCACTTTAGGCGGTCCGATATGGACAACTTCAGCTCTAAAGTATGTCTCAAGCAGCGTGCCGTTCCATCTGTACCGCGAGAGGTAAGAGTATGTTTGCGCTTTTCCGCGCAGTTTAGTAGGCTATGGTGTGTAGGGTGTACCGGGTGTAACTGAGAATGCGCAACAGTGTTGCGGGATTGCATACCCACCAGGGCTGCAGGGGCCATGGCCCCTTACGGGCTAACTGGGTATGCAAACCCGCAACACTGTTGCGCATTCTCAGTTACACCCGGTACCAAAATGACAGTTTGAGTTTGAATTTGAGCATGTTTGAGTTCGGCAGCTCGGCTTGCGCATGGTTCCCGATCTCGAATTTGAAACGAACGATGAACGTGGCTTGTGTGAAATATAATTCGGTTACCTGACGTTCGGGCTAAATCCGAGATCGGGATCCATGCGCAAGCCGAGCTCTCACTTTTTTCTTCTTTTTTTTTCCTCTTGAGGTACTGCCGACGCCGAGCTCTCACTTTTATTTTGGTACAGCCTACAGTTTAGCCGCCTTTTAATTATCGAAATGCTACTAACTTTTTATACATGATCATATGCAAGAGAGTCGCTACGCAACGTCGAGGTTTGCAATAACTCACAATGGGTGTTCTTTTTTCATTCAATTTTTTAAAGGAGTGGATGCCTCTTGTACCTAAAAGAACAATTAGAACGTACGATTTTATTCCTGGATCCCCCGGCTGGATAGAGGTCCAGCGTCGTCGCCGCGCCATCCAACTGGACCTTGAACGGTCAAGGACAGCATTTAAAGAAATGGTGCACAAACGGTACGGATTGAAGATGGATTCACCACCACCACCACTTGCCCCCTTGTCCACCGAGCCCACCGAGGAGGCAATTAATTCTTCGGGCAACACTATGTCCTCAGCCCCACCTGATGTGAAATTAATTCCAACCCTGCCCATAGGAGATAAAATCAATATCGAAATGGGTGCTCAAAAGAAGGTGCGCATTGAAATAAGTATCTAAAATTTAGAAACGACGCGTTTTTCAGTAATTAAAAAAAACAAAAA
>NW_026267163.1:937739-943524 GCF_000697945.3 Frankliniella occidentalis
GAGGGGGAGAGAGGGAGGGAGAGAGAGACAGGGGGGAATGAGAGAGGGGGACAGAGAGAGATTAGGAAGGGGTCGACAGTCTGCTGTCCGTGTCTCTCCCGAATGATAATAATAGTTAATACCTTCCCGATGGGGCGTGGCTGAGCTCGGCCGGGCGTAGCGCGGGTAAAATGTACAAGTTATCGTCCAACTACCACAATACTCATAACCGTTTAAGGACGGCGGCGTGGTGCGGTAGGTGCGGTGGCGGTCGGGGGGCGATGGTAATAGGTGCCGATTGTCACCGCCTAGCCACCCTAGAGAGCGCTGCAGTAGCGGGGGGAGGGCGGTTGGTTCCCAATGAGAGCCACATCACGCCCCGCCCCGTCCCGCCCCGCCCCGCCACGTCCGCAACGAGCGGCCCGCCTGCTTCCAAATGCGAAAGCGGTCGGTCGAAACCTTAGAGGAGCGTTGCTGCACGGTGTCGGCGAGGCACGGGTAGCCTGGTCTGGAATCAAGTGTGTGGGGGTGAGGTTGGGGTTGGGATAGCACGATGCAAGGGAGAGAGCTGGGAGGGGTAGAGGTGGGAGGTGGGTCCTCAGGACCCCCCGAGGGAACGACACTCGTCCAGCCCCTGGTGACTCCTCCCGCCAACTGTCGACGCGGCCGCCCAGCACCTTATTAATGGAGAGGCTGACCGTCGCCGACTCAGGCCCGCTGTGCTGCTGACCGCCACTGACGGCCACTGACCGCTGCTGGCCGCTGCCGCTGCCGGCTCCGCCCGTGAGTAATGAAAGCTACCAAAAGCTGAGTTGGACCACAATAAAACGCTGTGCGATGATGATTAATGCGAAGCATGAGGCTTTGAATACAGGGCCGACATGCTTATTAGGGGTGCCGGAACCTGGAGGAGGCGAGAGTGCGTGTGAGAGAGAGTGGGAGGGAAGGTGAGAGAGAGAGAGTAAAGGAAGAGAGGGGGCTGAGGGAGGGCTGAGGGGCAGAAGAAAAGTGTTACTCGTCTTGTGCTGAGCTTAAGTCCAGTCAGCATCTCAGACCCGGGGGAAATCAACCAATTAGATCGCAAAGAACACCTCAGCTTTTCGGCGGGAGGGCGAGGCTGGGTGGGCTGGGGGAGCGCTGGTGGGGGAGGAGAAGGAGGAGGACGACGAAGGACACGGGGAGAGAGAGACACCGCTGGTGCCACCGCTGGGGAGAGAGGGAGACAGCGCAGGCGGCAGTAGCGGCAGGGGGAGAGAGGGGGTGGCGCTTTCCTAGAGAAAGCAGGAGAAAAAGAAGAGCCGACCAAGTTGGAAAGAAGGACATTGAAGGAATTACTGATCAGGCGAGAAGCACCCCAAGTTTTTACATTCATCTTTTTCCCCCTCTTATGTCCCCTTGAATAAAATTATTAGTGCCACGTGCTTTTAATCAGCCATCACACAGGGAGGAAATTCAAGTGTTTCATTGCTCCAGTTTATGTTTCTGAATGCTGACGACAGCTTCTGGTAACCGGGCAGCGAGTCACAGCTGCTTTAGTCACAGCTTCCTTTTCGTGTTGCACGATTATGCTGCTTCGGATGGGTCTTCGACTGTCAAAAAATTGCTATAACTACTCTGGAAAGATGCCGCTAGTGGTTGACCTTGGGGTTTTGGAAATTTTAAAATGGCAGTGCATGCTCTCAATAAACCTTTAGTTGTAAATCAAGGCGGCAGGATGGTTTTTATGTAGTGACGATTTTTCCAAACCCTTCATTTCACAGGTCTGCCGCCTTAAACTAAAAGTCCCTATTGAACAAAGGTATCTCGCGAAAATAACATTCGATGCAACACAAAGGCGACTACATTTCCTTAACCATGGGTTCGTTTCGCAGTTAACAAGAATTGTTTTTAATTCAAGTCGACACATTTATTTTTTTAAACGGTGTGGACTTAACGCAGCAAAGTGAGGAGAAGAAGCAGGAGCAGCAGTAGTTGTGTCTCGGACGACGGTTCCTTTCAGAGCCACCACGCTCTGCCGCGCCCCTCACCCGCACAGACGTGTGCAGCGACTTTTCTGCCTCTCTTGAGTAGTAATTTTCGGGGCCCCAACTCTTTTCCTCTGGCCATAGCGCTCTCACACCGAGCACTTCTGGAATCAAAGCGGCCGGACCGAG
Source organism: Frankliniella occidentalis (assembly GCF_000697945.3). Taxonomy (NCBI): domain Eukaryota; kingdom Metazoa; phylum Arthropoda; class Insecta; order Thysanoptera; family Thripidae; genus Frankliniella; species Frankliniella occidentalis. The sequence goes on from NW_026267163.1 coordinate 939,872, forward strand.
TGAAAGCAGAGTGAAGCATTGCGAAGCACTGCGAAGCACTGGCACCCTTTCACGTGGCCCCACCTCGGCCCCGCCTCGGCCCCGCCGGACGAGTCCCGGACGGTCCGTGTGCGTCCTCGGGCCCCGAGACGCCCGTGCCCCCGTCCCGTCCCGAGCGGAATGCCAATCGAATGAAATAGTAGTGCTGGGCGGGAGGCCGGGAGCATCCGGAGGCCGCCGGACGCGAAGCCCGCGACGACCTGGCCAAGGAGGTGTCGACAGAGAGACTCGCGACAGGCTAACTCCCGTGCACGTTCCTCCTGGACCTGTGGTGTCAGAAAGTACCGGACGAGGGTTACTCCAACCGGGGGTCGCCCACTTGGATATTCCATGTACACATTGAAAAATATTCCAAAATTATTCCAGATATATTCCACCAAAAATTTGCCAGATGTTACAAAAATGTTCCAGATATTCCAAAATTTATTCCAGACATTCTACAAATATTTAAGATATTTCATGTACACGAAAAATCTGAGTGGTCGAACTCTCGTACGCGACGCTGTGGTAGTACCATAATTCCGAGGAGAGTTTGAAAAGGGAAATATTTGGGAAACCTGAAAATACACACTTTAGCACTCCCAAACCGGGTTTAGCACCCCAGGAAAGGTACGATATAGCACCTTTTGTTTTTCCAGTGCACTACTTGTAAATGATAACATAACGTTTCGGTAAAATTTGCTGGTTTGAACATTACATTACGAGGAGGCAACACCCACGCTGCATCGATCCTTCTGTCAGCAGGACTTTACCCTCGTAGGAGCGGAGCCATGGCGATGGCGGCGCCTTGTGGGAGGGGCGAGGAGGAAAACCCGCATACTTTTGCACTCAAAATGTCAAGGACAATTTTTGTAACTAGCACCGGACTTCTGCGTGCATAACTGAATTCAGATACAATATTGTGACTTACTAGTCACTAAATGTGTGTCGGTAGTTACAATATTGTATCTGAGCTAGTTATGCACACAGAAGTCCGGTGCTAGTTACAAAAATTGTCCTTGGACATTTAGAGTGTGTGTCGTGGCCCTGACACACGGCATGCAACACGCCCCGCCCCGGTACCGCATCGACCCTACAGGTGTGGATTTAAGCCCCGGTCCTCGCCTCGCAGCCGGGCCGGGGTGGGGGTTGGGCAGAGGCGCGTGCGGTTAGTTAAAGCCCCTAACGCCGCCCGGCCCAGAGCGGCGAACGAGGAAGAGAAAGGAGAGCAAAGTACCCGGCTCCAGCTCGAGCTCCACGACCTGCTGAAGGGCTGCCGGCTTCCTCCAAGCGCTTCTTCCGAGGTTTCTTCTTCATTTTGCCATACTTCCTCCTTTCCCCTTTATCCTTGCACGCGTCCGCATCCTTAGTCTCTCTCTCGGCCTCTCTCTCTCTCTCCCTCCCTCTCTCTCTCTCTCTCTGCCTCTCTCTCTGTCTCTCTCTCTCTCTATCTCTTTTCCCTGTTCTCTCCGACTCGAGGCCAGGCCGTTCGGAGCGGGCCGGCCAGCCCGTAATGTCCTCATCTCCCTCTATTCTTAATGAAATAACCAGATCTCCCCCAATGCTCGGATTACGCGCACTAATTAAAAGATTTGCCCCTCGGCCCGCCTCCCTCTTACCCCTCCCCGCGGTTCCCGTTTCTCCCCCACCCCTCCCCACCTTTTATCTCCACTTTCGCGTCTTTTCGCCCCTCGCGCCCGCGCGCGCGAGCGCCCTCCAGCGCCCGCAACCCTCTCCCCCACCCGCGGTGCGGGGGCTGAAGGAGGAAGGAGCGGGGAGGGGTGTAGGGTGTTAGGGGGTCCAGTTCGGCAATCCGACCCTTCCTAAAGTTGTGGTGCGGATGCCCCCGTGCCCGTGCCCAGTGTCCGTACCCTTGCCTATGTGCCTTGTGCCAGCTAGGTGGCTAGTGCCTTGTGTCTTTGCCTTATGCCTTTGCCTTGTGCCAGGTGGCTAGTGCCTTGTGTCTTTGCCTTATGCCTTTGCCTTGTGTCTTTGCCTTGTGCCTGTGCCCGTGCCTCGGCGTGTGGCTAAGCTGGCCCGAGCGCGGTTCTATTGTGTAATCCGAGAATAAAGCCAAGCATCGCCCGGACCGGGCCAGCCAACGCCACCTGCGCGGCCCGCAGCCGAAAGAGTTTCCTGCCTCCAACTCGACCCCTAAGCACCCTGCGAACGCCAGCAAGACAAAAACACTTCACTGATGAATAAAGTGTTCAACTGGCGTGCAGATGCAAGTTCTCAACACTATGTTGTACACTTTTAGGTCTGTCATCAGTCCGGCTTTGGTGCGTGCACACAGAGTAGAACTCCGGACTCTGGAATCAGCGCCGCTCACCTTGCCAACTGAGCTGTGTGGGCGGACATGGGGAGGACGATTCCCGGAACAACTGTTCCATTGAAACTGCCGGCGGCTCATGAGCGTGCAATTGGTCCGTAGTGCTTCCGGCTCGTTCCGAGAAGTCTGGTGGTGCTCATATACCTCTCTGGAAACTCAGGTGTGAGGCAGTCTCATACCAAATGGTGTGAGGCAAAATACCTCACACCAAACGGTGTGAGACTGTCTCACACCCGAGTTTCCAGAGCTGTTGCAGACTTCAGTTGCCCTCTCCCCTATTCCGAATACAGTAGCAAGATGATATTTCTGATTCATTAAATCTTAACAGATATTGGTGGATTATTGTACAAAGTTGTGCACGTAAATCGTACCGTGAAATCCCCATTGAAATATTATAGACTAGACAAGATCTTGTCTCGAGTACTCGAGTACTTCAATTTGTATCATCTGCTTTCACGACCCGTTCCCGTTCCTGGACGCAACTTTAAAACACATATTTGTTTTGTGAATCACATCTCCCGGCGCGTCGTGCTGCCCGGCGCCGGCCGCGCTGTACCTTTCATACCATCCCGTATGAACCCCAGAGCGCGGCGCCGCCTGTCGGGCTGCATCACGCGATAACGAACAAACACACAGAGCCGGGAGGAGCCGGGTGGGGAACAAACCGTCAGGCGGCCAGGAGGCGCCCGCACCGCGGCCCTCACAGTCCAGGGCCAGCCAGGAGGACGCGAGGAGCGCGCTCTGCGTCAGGCGGATGAAAAATGCAGCAGCCCGCGAGTGTGTGTGTGAGAGAGAGAAAGAGATATAGATAGAGAAAGATAGAGAAAGAGAGAGAGGGAAAGAGAGAGAGAGAGATGGGAGGGGGGCAGATATTCACGCAGCGTTGCTGGGCCCGTTTCACCCAGCTGAGTATGACGAGTGTCCTACCCTCCACCAGATAATTACCGGCGGGAAATCATAACGTCCGCGTCTGAGTGGACGAGAGAGAAAGAGAGGTGGGCAACAGAGATGAGAGAGAGAGACGAGGAGGAAAAGAGAGATAGGCATGGGTAGCATGGTGAGAAATAACGAAGACGCACTTCCGCTGAATGCAGCCGCGGCTCGTCGAACACTCACGGCCGCCCGCCCACTGCTGAGAATAAGTTTCTTTCGGTCAAGCACTCACAGTCCTCGAGGCGGGGAGGAGGAGGGTGGGGCAGAAGCGCCCCTCAGAGCAAGCAGCGCAGCATCCAATTTGGACGGGTGGGAAGTAATTGAAAAATGATTACAGCGAGTTTGAGTTTGAAGGGAGTGGGCGGGGGTG
>NW_026267163.1:951884-952783 GCF_000697945.3 Frankliniella occidentalis
GTTTTAACATTTACCATTTTTTTTCATTTTAAATCCAGGAACCGGAAGTGTCACAGATTGCACCCTCACCCCACCTCTCTTTCTGGCAGAGACAGCTCGAGTCATCGACACATACGCCAACGGAAAGTATGGGTGACATCGTTAAGACGGAGGTGTGCACAAACGTGTGACAACTGGCGACACACAATGAAGAGAATTTGCACAAGGCGTCACAGCAAGATCTTATCCTGTTGTGGAAGCCACAAAAAATAATTTTATTTTAAACTGATTAATCGGAAATAAGCAGCAAATTTTCATGACTAGGACGATGGCACGACGTCCTTTCTCAGCTCAAGGATGTAGCCGACCGCGTATGACCCTCAAACTGTATTTTATTTTTATCAAACACGTTTACACTGTCAACAGTTAACCACGAAAACAATAACAAAATAAATGAAAAACACTGAGTTGATATTGTTGTCCACTACTCAGCGCACCGTCTCAAGTGGACGGCTGCTCGCATCCAGGTGGGGGAGGGAGAGGGGCAACTTGCGGAGCAAACAGGGAACGTTGAGAGCACGGCCAGCGAGTCCGGCCCCGGGGCCGCCACCCCCCGTTCCGCTGGACCTCCGTCCGAGCGACCCTTGTTGTTTGATTCTGCTCGAGATGTTTTGATGGCCAACTTCTTCGGGGTCGGTCGGGGGCACTTTGACAACTCGGCATTCTCTCTGCAGTCGCGCCCCCCGCGCTGTGTGCCTCGCACTCGGAACGGGCTATTTTCATCTCTATCTCGCTCTCTCGCTCTCTCAGGTCAACTTGTAGTTGAACTGCCCATCTCCGGCCCCCAAGGGCGGACACACAGGGTGGGGCGTCGTGGCGCTCCGGAAAATCTGACGATTTGCAAAGTGGAGGGAGGCGGG
>NW_026267163.1:953723-963841 GCF_000697945.3 Frankliniella occidentalis
GCCCCCCGCCCCCTACCACCTCCATCCCCGCCGAGTTCCCTACAGCACGCCCCTATAGTAGTGCATGTCCTTGGACAAGGACAGAGTCCGTCATTGTGCAGCGACCGCCCCTTTTGCCTCGCCGAAAACAAACTCGGAGGTGCCCACGTCTTTCGATGCCTTTGCTGACGGTGAACAAAGCAGCAGGTCTGCCGACCTTACACACACCTTTCACTGCTCGGACGAGGCGAACTTGTCCTTGCCTCTGCGCGAAGTGGCGGTATATCTTCACCAGCGTACCGAGCAAACAACAGAATCGTGTAATGCTCTAGGAATTGCCATGCAATGGTGCGCGCCGGGCAGATCCGCTGCTAACTACAAACCCCCCAAACACACGAAGCAAGTGCGAATCTCGGCGGCACTCGCGGCCCATACCGCGCGCACACATTTTACGTCGAGGGCATAAAACTTTCCTCATTCTCATGTCGGTCAGAGGGAGTGAGAGAGGAAAACGAGAAAGGGAGAGAGAAAGAAGGGGGGGGGGCAGAGCGCAAGGGGGAAGGGGCAGGGCAGTCTTTAAAACTTGCGCAACGTTTTTATCGCGCGGCTCGGGTTGGGCGGGGCGGGATGGCAGTCGTACCAGCAGCAGCAGCGCGGGGATATTGTCCAAATGTTCTACTTTCAGACCGACACGACTCCGCGACACGCCGAAGGCGGCCAAAAGCCTCGGGGGGGCCTCGCTCTGCCGTCTCGCTCGCTCTCATTACCGCAGCGATAGGCGGGCGAGGGTCCTAATAACAGACGAGCACGGCCGCCGCAACTACTAGGGCCTCCTCCAGCCTCTGAGGGGCGTTCCCGGAATTCCTAGCGGGTATTTTGATACTCATTAGAGAACTCCCGGCGGGCGGCGTGCCTAACACGTCCCGCCGTGACACCGAACACCCTTCCCGTCGGGGCGGGCCAGGGCGCTGCAGCGCGGGGCAGAGCATCACGCGGAGCAGCAGCTCACCGACAACTATCTCTCCCGCCCTTAAAGACGCGCCGGCCCGGATAAACTTCGTTGGCCTCGTCGTTGGTATTTCTTCCCTTTTACCCCCCCCCCTTTTTTTGCTCTCCTCTTTACCCCCCACCCCTTTTTTTTTTCTTTGGCGGGGAGGCCGCGGAGCGAAGTTTAGCTCCACCGCAGTCCATCATGAGGCGGGAGCATGAATACACCTCGTCTTTCTCTCTCTGTCCTTCTCTGTTCCTGTCTCCCCCTACCCCCTCTCTCTCTCTTCCTCCCTCTCTGCCTTTGGCACGGGCCGCGCCCGTGCCGTGGCTGCTTCTGCTGCGTCTGGCTGAACAACTTTTCGGTCGGTATTTCCGACTTAGCCAACACGATGCGAGTTTAGGGAGAGAACAATACGGCAAAGTGGTGGGATAGGCATGCATAGAGGCGCGCCGAGAAGGGGGGTGGGTGGTCTTTATACTTGACGCAAAAGCACGAGTATGGCAGAGAGGGGCGTCATAAACTTAATTCTCGACACAATAATATGCCGCCCGCGCTCTCGCAGGTTGGCCCCCGCCAGACCCAGACCCAGCGACCGCACAGCCAGCCCAGCACATACGCCCGACGCTCTGCAGCCAGCCCGCGCTCAGCGACAAATTTCGTCGGAGCGACGCAGCGGCGGTCTGACCATGTTTGATCAATTTCTCATACCGCCCACCCCGTGCCGCGGAGGCCGACGCAGCACGCTCAGCATTCGGGCGCGCGGCGGGGGGTCTGAAGAGCCGAGGCCAGGGCGGCCCGCCTTGGGGTAGGGCTCCGGGCCTCAGACAAGGGATGAGCCGCGGACCAGAGGTGGACCTGCCCGACAGTGAGGCAGGGCGGGAGGCAGCGAGGGAGGGATTGGAGGATATGGGCCAAGTTTCCAACAGGGGTAAGGATTTCAAGGGTTCTCCAGTTACTTCAAGGTAGGGGGGAAGAAGAAGAAGAAGAAGAAGAAGAAGAAGAAGAAGAAGAAGAAGAAGAAGAAGAAGAAGAACCGGAGCCCGACACGCGGTTCAACATGGCGGCCGCAGCAGCTGCAGCCGCTCGCTCAGCTTTTTGTGCCGAGCGATCCCCGAGATAAGCCAAAATAAATTACCGCTATTCTGCACAGTCAATATTATACGTGGCCGGTGAGGAGAGGGGGGGAGGGCGGGGGTGCGCGGTCAGGGGCTGCTGGCCTGACTCTGTGGAGGTGAGAGGGCGGGCTCCCACACGCTCGGCCCGCTCAGCCTGACGAGGCTCTCTGCCATGCGCGCCGCCCGCGCCGCACACCCCGGCGGTGAACTCTAACTTTGTTTAGACAACAGTTGCCGCTGCTCGCTCGGTAAGGAGAGGAGTCAGCCTGATGCGAAAGCGAGGACGCGCCGGGCCGGGCGAGGCGAGCAGGGCGCGGAGCAGCATAGCGCCGCCCCGGGGTGTCCGTCAAACATCGCCGCGGTGTAGGTGGCCGTGTTCGCGGACATGGGGAGGGGCGGAGAGAAGAGAGGAGCCCGTCGGCAGCAGATCTTCACTTTGAACAGCACCCCGCAGCGCCGCTCCACGCGCCCCGCCCCAGCGCGCCCGCCCTCCCTCTACGTCAAGTTGTGATGAAACCTCTTTGGGGCGAGAATCTCGCCAGAGAAGACCCTTCCCTTTTCCTTTCCTCTTTCTGCCTTGGCGAGCGAGACCGGCTGCGGCGTGGCAGGGCGGGGGAAGGGGGGCGGCAGCTGCGGATGACTGTCCTGTACAAAAGACCCCATCGGCACTTCTCAGAGGTTTCCACTCAGGATAGGGGGCGCTAGCTCGGCGCTAGCTGGGGGGGCTGGTTATCTGATCGAGTCAGACCTATGGTCCGACCGTGGCCGTGGCTCTCTCCCCGGGCTCGGGCGGGGCTGGGCGGGGCCCTCTCTCTCGTCTCCGTTACGGTCTGGAGTCGACTACTCATTTCGAATTCCATGCCTAGAAATTCGCGGCCGCTTCTTACATGCGGTCTGCTGCGCGCGGCGTGGCTTGGCGGGGCGCGATGGCGAAGGGGCCGGACCTCGCCTGACTGCCTGCGTCCCAGAGGGGCCCCGGCCCGGGCCCCGGGTCCCCCCAGAGGAGCCCCAACAGAGCCCTCTCCGCGAGCCAGAGCGGGATCCACCCGCCCGGGGGTCCTGAGTCCTGACTGAGCGCAGGATGGCTCTGGGTCACCAGGGAGCAGGCCGGAATCACCCACTCACGGCCCAAGATCTAGCCAACGCTAACGCCCTCCAGGAAGGCTGAGGGCGTACGCGCTGTACCGCAGCCTGACAGTAGACCGACAAACGCTGCTGGTGCTCTTACACTGCCATGTCATGTCGAGTCCCCGGACAAATTCAAAGCACCAAGACCGCAGCCTTTGAGGGTGGGGTGCCAGCGGGTGCACCGCCCACGCGCGCCCTCACAGACACAGAGCCACACCGTGAGACCCAGCAGCCAGCCCCGCCCCGGCGGCCCCGCCGCGCGGAGACAGATTTGCGATTCAAGTTGGCCAGAACTGTTGCTACCCGGACCTTACCCAGAGCCAGGGTCCACTGCAGAACAAAAGCGCAGTCGGAGAACTAAGAAGCGAATTGACCCCACTGCCTTCACCCAGTTGTAATGTCATTTTTGAACGTGTTTTTTAATAACGTGTCAAGGTTTGTCTGACTATACCAACTCTAGTTTACGGTGGCATCGATAGAGTTTTCACCACCGCACATTTTTTGAAAGGTCACCACCAACGTTTGCGCCGCCCACCGGGGCAACTCGGCCTTCTTCACCGCGCGCTGCCTTTCGTGAGTTTTGACGAGGCGGTGTTCATCTCCACACTTGGCCGGCAGTCTGCTATGAGCCAGCAGCTACGGCCAGGCTCGAGAGAGACGAGCGAGGGTGAGAAGGAACGAGATGGTTCCCTCAAGAAATAATACTTACGCCCAACCAACAACAGCGAAAGGGTTATTGAAGTAACAGCCCTGCTGTTGCTGCTGCTGCTGCTGCTGCTCCCCCACCCCCCTCTCCCTGTGCCTCACCCTGCACCACCCTCCTCCCCTACTCATCAGGGGCCACAAAAGAAACGGCAGGAACATCTTGATGGGCGGGGCGATGAAGCTGCGCGCGCTGCGGTCTGTCTATCCATCAGGGGCAGCAATATGCTAGCAGCGGCCGGACCGACTGAGCGGGGCACTACTAATAACGCCGACCAGCTCGGCGTGGCGTGGCGTGACGTGGCGCGGCGTGGCGGGGTCGGCCTGGGCTGGCAGTGATGGAGCGCCCCGCATTATCTTGTGCCTAATGGCTCACCTCCTTTTATTCGAGCCGAGACGAGCCAAGCCTGGCCCCCGCCCTGCTCATAGGCCTGCCCGTGCTGCTGTTCCGGTCAGCTGTGCAGCAGTAACTGAACCACGAAAGTCTGCTGCTCATACCGTGGTGTGGTGTGGACCAACAACAAAACATCTAAACCCATCTAAATTTTGCGAAGCGAGATCTTTGCAAGAAATTAAACAGTGTAACCAAATCAATACCAGAAACGTTCGGCGCAAAATGATGCCGTGCAATGCAAAACAAAAGTGAATAAAAATAGAGGGGCAGAAAGGGGTGACGGATACGAGGGGTATAGAGGCGGTGGCAGCCACGATGGCAGTCCACACAACACGTAAGAGAGCGACGCGCGTTAGCTCCATCACCAATATAACTCGCATTCTCTCGGCTGCTGGCCTGGGGGGCGGAGCCGGGGGCGGAGCCGGGGGCTGGGCGTTAATGAACGTAATGGGCATCACCTGCTCCGGGAGGGGCAACGGCCCCGCCGCCGGCCCTAGCTTCCATCCGGGCCCACGCGGACACACACGAGGCTAAATTCGGGCTGCTGAAGCAGTCGCGACTGGCGGGACAGTTTGAAAAGCGGTGGTGAGGTGCGATGAAAGATGGAATATAGCCGTTGCAATGAGTGAGTAGCCCATACTGAAGCTTCCATGCTGGAGCTGGGCCATGTGCAGTCCGTACGTGGTGGTCCGAGGTTCGCTTCGGTCGCCTCCTCCCGAGCCTTCTCCTCAAGCTCTCATCCTGCGCACGATCCGTCTTGGCCGGGATGATGCTGGGGCGGACCGGGGACTGCCGCCCCCGGCCGGGTGACGAACAAGGAGAGCGAGGGCGAGGCCCACAGGGCAGCAAGTGAGAAGGGAGATAACGGGCTCCAAATCCTTTGCTGTGGACCATAGGATTGACTGCGGTTGAGGGAGTCACGAGAGAGAGAGTGCGAAATTAAGACGACGACGGCATAGCATCGGCGGCGGTGGTTAGTTTTGCGCGGTTTTGTGCACCTCGGACCGTCTTTGCTCAGGACCGGATCCACGCCGCCAGCGACACTCTAGACTTAGGAGAGGGATGGGAAATGAAAGGAACGGAGGGGCAGGGCAGGGGCAGGACAGAGAGGGGGGGGGAGGGGGCGGACGGGCGCGCTGACACTGATCGCCATTTGATACGGCGAGCGAAAGGATAGAGAAAACGGAGGGGGGATAAAGGGCAAATCTGGGTGATAGAACGTCTAGCCGGGGAGCCCGGTGTTGGCACAAGGGAGTGCCGCGGCTGACGGACTTATATTACCGCCACGCGAGCAAGCAGTCGATAAATTTTTCACGCTTTTCCGTTTCGTAAAAAGTTTTGGCACGAGCGCGAGATTGAACAAACCTTAAGTGGTGCCCCCCTGCGTCACACGGGGGAGTGGAGGGGAGAATCCGCGGGGCGGAAGGTGTGTGCGGGTTAAATTCTTGGGGCGCGTCGAGTTTGCAGTGACTGGGTGGTGATCAGCACACCACGCGTGCCCGCCGCAGCACACTCCGTGGCACCACGCGCCCGCCCTCTCCTCGCGCTCCCCAAGGTCGGGCCGCGTCGCGCCCCGCGGCGTGCCGGCGAGGGTGAGGCCAGGCGAGGGGACCGGAGGGGTGTGGGGGCGGCCGCGTGGTGGAGTGGATGTTGGCCTGCTTCATTTCCGCGCGCCAAACTTTCGCACTGTGTGTGCGAGAGAGAGCGCGCGCGCGTAAGGGGGGAGCGAGAGAAGAAGGGATAAAGAGTGGCGATTAGAGAAAGACCAACTAGAGGGGAGAGGGACAGAGAGAAGCCCCCACCCACCCACACCACCAACCCCACCCACACCATCACTGTGTCCAATGAACCAGCTGATTCCACTCAAATTCCCTCACGCACCGATAACGCAAAAAAAGGAGGTAAGGATAAAGTGTAAAAGAGACCCCACAAAGTACTCATGTATTCAATCGTTAGCTGACTTCCATAGCGGATACTTTTTTTCCCTTGCCGGTTGACATACATACAATTAACTTCAAAGTATGGCTTTGCGTCCATTTTACTCTATACTTTTACCTTCGGGATTGTCGGAACACACAGAGAGACGTCATCGGCGGCCTGGACGCGGCTCCCGGAGTAGTTGGGCGCAGAGGAGTGGCCGCCCGTATAGCGAGGCCGGCACCAGCCGCGAGCAACTTCCTAACCAACATTTCCGCCTCGAGACTAATTTCTGGCGCGCGAGTCGCGAGGAGTTACCGTGAGCATCGGCTGAGGGAGCAGCAGAGAAAGTCTGGCAGTGCAAAGGGATGGAGGCCCGGGGGAGGGTGTGGGGTGGGGGTGGATTAAAGACTACACGGGGGTGGAATCCGCCAGGGTGAGTACTGATGAGCGGGCGCGGCGGCGGGGGAATGGTAGGGGATCCCACACACGGCCACCGCAGCACGCCGCAGCGCCGCAGTCTGATGGACTTCGTGGCCGCGGTGTTGACTACCAGGCGATTGCTCCTCCCCGCCACACCGCCATCCACTGATCCCCAGCGCCCGGGGACTCACATTCCAATGCGACGTGGAGCCGATCAGATCAGCAGGGAAGAGTTAGCCGTGCGGCTCGGACAGGCGGGATACGCAACCAGACAGACAGACAGACAGACAGACAGACAGACAGACAGACAGACAGACAGACAGACAGACAGACAGACAGACTGGAGCACACAGTGTCTCCGGGGTGCTGGAGGTGGTGCTGTAGGACGTACGGGGTCAGCAGCAGCCCCTCGTTCAATACGCCGGTGATGGGACCGGAGAGCGACAGCCAGCGCCGCGGCGTTTACCGCCGTCGCAGTCAATTCATCCAATCAGCCCGACACCGCCACGCCACGCCACGCCGCGCGCCACCGCAAACACTGTCAGCCCGACACGTGCGGGGCGTGAGGCCGTGCGAATCCGGGGACCTTTACGGGCTGATCAGGGCCGATCACCGCCGAGCCGAGTCGAGCCAGGACGACTGATTCCGAAAGAGCGCTCTCCTATACCTCCCGTATAGCTCCGTCCTTGTTGCACTCATAGGGCAGCGCCCCTGGCGCCCCTTGAGGAGCGCTCTTCGGAATCAGTCTGCAGCCGGGTGCATATCACCGCCGAGCCGACCGGGGAGCCGGGCCACCTTCTCGCTAAACATAATAAAAGCCTTACTTGGGCGGGGCGGGGGCGTCGTTCCAGCAGCGCCGGTGGTACACGCGCCATCAGCCGCACGATCGGCTTTTGCTAGCTGGCTGCTGCCTCTGCGATTTTACTTTCTTTTCCTTCTTTTTTGCTTCTTCTTCTTCTTCCTCAGTTCTGTACCTTTTTTACGAGCCCGCTGCGTTCGTGTTGCGTGTTTTCCGGGTCACGTACACGTCATGAAAGACGCTGGAAAGGAAGGAGGGGGGGGGGACTTGATTTCACGCGTGAGCCTCGTCGGCGTGAGCCTCGTCGGCGTGAGCCTCGTCGGCGTGAGTCTCGTCGGGATGAGCGTGAGCCTCCGTGAGCCTCGTTAGCGTGAGCCTCGTGCTGAAGCGGCCCGGCAGCAGCGGGGGGCCGACCGCCGTGCGGGGGCCGCCGTGCGGGGGCCGCAGCCGTGCGGGGGCCGCCGTGCCGGGTAGGCCAGCCCGCACGGCGTGCGTGTCTGGCGGGACAGCCCACCACCCAGGCGCCCGCCCTGCCACCCGTGGACCTCCGAGCAGGCCTCAAAGATCGAGGAGAGGGTGGTGCACTTTGGCCTCTAGTAGAGACAGCCGCGGGGGCTGCCTGCCTGCGGCTGCTTGGTATAAAGTGGGGAGAACTCAAACTACAACGACAACGACGCTGGGGAGTGGTGCCGGTTCCAGACGCGGCTGGACGCCAAGTTTCGGGGGTGGTCAAAGAACAATGTGATTGGCTGTGTAAACGATCAAATAATGACGGAATAACTAACCATGTGACTCAGACAGTAACTCAAATCCGTCATACCCCAGCCTGAAACCACTCCTACTTTACCCTTAAAGCAGCGCCGCAGCCCAGCGGCACGCGTTAATGAGGGGTGAAATAACGCGCGCGCGCGTGCACACACACACACACACACACACACACACACACACACATGCGCGAGGTAAAACCGCAAAGGCGCTACAACAAGCTGCAAGAAAATAAGGAGCACGGTGGTGCGGCGTGCGGCAGACTTTGCTTCCGCCGTCATGTCATGTTGTGCCTTTGCCGCGTAAGGAGCTCGTCTTGCCGGTGGAGGTGAAGGGAAGGGGGCGTGTGTCGCGGACGTGCAGAGGGTGGAGCAGAGGAGAAAGGGGGGGGGAGCAGCACCGCCTGGAGACGTTAGGATAAGTTCCTTAATGGGGTTTTCTTATGACAATAAAGTAAGCTATGCATTACATAGGGAGTAATTTAGGGGCAATAACGGGGGAAGGGCCCCGGGGCTCCGGCGGGCGCCGCCCGGCCGAGACAAGGAGGCCCTGGCGGAGCCCTGCCGGAGCCCTGGCGCGCTACAGACGTACCCCAGACGTGCGCGCGGTGGAGCGGCGCCCGAGGGGCGGGCGGGGGGCAGGCGGGGGGCAGTCACAAGGTGTGTTAAAATTACCATAATTCTTTGTACGACGCGCAAGGGCCTGGTCGCTGGCGGTGCACGTGAACATACCGTCCGGGGGGTGAGGTGGGCACCTCCGTGTCGACGTACCCCATAGCACTTTGTATCTCGCGCCGCACCAATAAAGGCAAGCTAGGGCTGGGGGGAGGGGAGGGGGAGGGGTCACTTGCCGCCCCTTGCTCGCGCCCCTCGCGCTGCAAAAGTGATTTCCGGGAGGAACGGGGCTGTTACGCGCGGGGCGTGAGTGACTGCGCCGCTCACCTGGCCCCGGCCCGGCCCGCCCCTCCAACGGGGGCATTACCAGGCCCAGGGCTCGGATGAGCGGGGCGGGGCGGGTGGAAAGGGTGCCACTCTGATGTGAAAGGAAATTTCTGACACCTGGTAGCGAGGCTACGCCCGGCCCGGCTACGCCAAACGCGGCGCGGGCTTACGCGAGGCCAGGGTCCGGGCGCCGCGCGTCGCATCGAGCTGTCAATATCAGCTGAGCGCGAGGTCCGGGAGATTGATGCTGGACGAGCCGGCTGGTCCACGGGGGGAGGAGAGGGGATTTGAGGAGAGGGGGACTCCCCCCCCCTCTCTCTCTCCACACCAGACGCGCAGACTCGGAAGGTCGGACGTTATTTCGCAACTTGCATCACTCACAAGCCATTGCCATACCTATCGAGCGACGGTAAGAGAGATGAGATCGAGAATGTACGGTAATGATGACAAGGATAATGATTCAATATAAAAAATGTCTTTCCAGTCCGAGCGCCCCACCCGCCGGAGCCTCCGGCTGCGAGTCTCCATGTCGGCGCCCCCGTGGGGCCGTGGTGGCCCCCCGCCCGGAGCCCACCCGGAGCCCGGCCGCGCGGCGCAAGGGCGTCTAATGTTCCCGGTCGTTATCGCCCACCTCCCGCGTGCCCGCGCCCTGTTCCGGTGCCCGCCCAGGAAATCGCTCCATAGGCATCGCTTCCGGAACCGGAACAGGAAACCAACACTTCATCGGTATCCGGGGTGAGCTGTGCTCGCCGCGCGGCCGCTGCTCCTCGGGTTCAACCCCCCGCGCGACCCCCCGCCAAGGCCCGTCGACCTTTACATTTTATTTTTTTCGCCTTGCCAACGAGATACCGGGAGAGGCGCGGGGCGGAGCGGGGGCAGGAGGAGGGGGCATGGCCTCGACATCCTCTTGACCAGAAGAGCGCCCACGCTCCCGCGCTGCAGGTGTGTCGGCGCGGGTGGGGTG
>NW_026267163.1:964182-964888 GCF_000697945.3 Frankliniella occidentalis
GAGAGAGAGAGAGAGACACGCGGGAAAGGGCCGGACAGATGCAGAAAGGAAGAGCCAGCCCCTGTGGCCTGTCGGCGTTTCAGAAGACAACCCCCAAGACTGTCCGCTCCACACAGCCCGGGCGGCCCTGGCTGTGGGGAGCTGTCTTCAAAGACCGAAACGCAGACCTTGGCGGACCAAGCCGGGCCAACGGCCGTGGCGGGCCGGGCGGGGCACGCGCGGGCAGCCCGTGTTTGCGTTGCGTAATTATTAACGTGCAAACTCCACCAATCCCCTCATCCTCTCTCCACTCCTTGCTTTCAGCAACTCAAGTTGCAGGGTTGGCGCGGCGCTGCGCGGAGGCCTGCTGCCTGAGGGCCGGCGGCACTGTGCCGTGCCTGGACCAGCGACCAGCCCCGCTCGCGACGAGGCCTCGCTCGCCTCGCACTGCCTCGCCAATCACATTAATGTATTACCCCTCTCGACTGGGCGCAGCAGGCTTGCGGCCGCGCGCCACCGTGAAGGGAGAGAGAGAAGGGTCTCCGTAACGGGGGAGAAAAATAAAAAAATGAACGCCAAGGAAAATAAACAAAATCATTAATGGTTTATTGATTACAAGACAAGCCGTCGCCGTGTTTTCCGAAGCGCGCGCTACCATCATACATTGCCAGAGGCGTTTCCGCTCTACAAAATGGAATCTGAGGAAAAGTAGAGGGGGGTGGAGGTG
>NW_026267163.1:965103-975966 GCF_000697945.3 Frankliniella occidentalis
GGGGTTGGTGAGAAGGGGGACATGATGGGGCAGGAGAGTGGCTACAGACGTTTGTGCCGACGGTTGGAGTCTGTGCTCGTATCGACCGACGATAGGAAGGCGACAACGTTCTTCGCGGATGCCACGACGGTCATCCCCCGCGCCGCACTGCTCGGCTTGGCCACGCCCACGTCCCCGTCACACCCTCTCCCCAGGAGGAAATGAGCGACTTTCATGCCGGGGGCCGCCGCCGCACCCCATTGGTCCACGAAGATCCGTCTGTTTTCCGCTTTAATGTCCAATTACCTTGGGGCACTCACTCGGGCCGCTGGGGGGGGGGGGGTGCAAATACTGAGAGAGCAGGGGAAGCAAAGCGAGGTGCGCGTCAGGGAGGGAAGAGAAGGGCGGTCCGGTCCCGCGGTCCGTCACATCCGGTGTGCTCCCCGCTCGACCCGCGGCGCGGCCAAAAAACGATTCGCCTTGCGCGCGCAGACTGCCCTGCGACATCTGCTAACGGTAAAGCAAACTCGGGCGGGGATGATATAACTCCCCCCCCCCCCACCTCCTTACAAAATGCCCCGCCCCGCAACGGTCCGGGGGTCGCCAACGGCGAAAAGAATAAGGAGACCTGCTACCGCTGCTACCGGCAGCGGGGTCTGGGCGGGTCGGTGAGTTACCAGCCTGCGGTCACAATCAGGCTTCTCCGGGAGGGGGGCAAGCGGAGAGGGGAAGGGGGAGGGGCGATCTACGGCTGCACTACTGCCTGCGCCGTCGTCTTAAATCAAGAAATCAATTTCGGAGCCGCGGAGCAGATAGCGGTAGAGCGGGGGGAAAGGAAGGGAGCTACCCGTGGCCGCCGCCGGTCGTGCTATTGATTTGGATCGCCCAGACTGCACCTGAAATTACTTCTACTACTGCTAGGTGCTCTTAGCTATTCCACTGCCGCACCAAAATGCCGCATGTAGAGGACGAGGAGGAGAACGAGGCCCCCCCAGTGCGCCCCCCCCCTCCCCCGCTAATGTCGGCTCTAATCAGGAACATTAGACCGCGCGCCGCCGCCGCTCCGCTACGCTCCGCCACCGCACAAAGTGCGGCAGCTTCCCCGCGCGCCGCCAACGCCACCGTGCACTGGCGGGCAGCAGACGCATGCGAGTTCCGCGAGTTTCATGTTTGTCGCGTCCGCCAGAGTCTGTTACACCACTCCTTATGGTGTGCAACTTCAGGGTTGGGCGTGCACTCACAACATGGAAATCAGCCACAACTTGACATCAATCGATGTCATCGTGACAAATTCCTGTCCTTTGGGCTGCTTTAAGTGTTTAAATTGATTGTTGAACACTTTTTTAAGTAGGCCTATTCAAATTCTCAGTCCTACTCTTTTAAGTGTGCACCATGTCGTTGAACACTACAAACCATGCACTGACAGTTGCACGCCTTTGCTATTGGTGCAGGCAGGATATCATTTTGAGTCTTGTCATGTCGCACTTCTGGTCATCTTACAGGTGGTTTGCCAGTTACCAACCCATCAGACGTCTAACTTGTTCCATTGACAAATAAATACAAATAGACTTCTGAGGATTCTTTGGTGGTAGTAGAGGAGGGGGGGGGGGGCTGCACTACCACCGTTCTGGCCACGCGCCTGAGGCGTCAGTATCCGATAATTATGTTTGAAAATAATTTGAATATCTCATTCAAAGAGCACGTGAATTGGTAAAATACCACGAACAACAATTTCACACACATCCCAACGGCACACATGAGTGCGATATTATTTTTTTTCCTCTGAAAGAAAAGTTTTGACCTCGAAACAGGGCCTGAATGCTGAATGGAGCCCACAACGCAGCAGCATCGAGCGGTGCAGTAGAGCGCAGGGGTACCGCGAGGCATTTACGGTCAGATAGCGGCGCAGCAGGCAGAGGCGCGTTCAGAGGGAAGCACGCCGCCGGAGAATCGGGAGAATGCAGCCCGCCGCGCCGCGCCGCCGCTGCGGTATCAAGCGTGTCCAGCCACCGGGCCCATGTTCCCTCGCGCCGGCAAATAAAAGCGGATTGCATTCCCAGGCAGCATCTCCAGGGAGGCGAGGAGTCATAACGGCGCCGCTAAGTGCAGCACGGGCGCGGGGTGGGAGGAGGGGGGGGGGGCGCCACGCACCCCTCCACTGGGAACATCCCATCGCGTGTGCAGGTGCAGGCAGCCCCCGCGCCGGACCTGGCTTGGCTAGACCTGGCTAGACCTGGCCTAGGCCAAGTGTAAGCCCAGCGCGGAGGAGATGATCTGCCCCGAGCCGTTGAGGGAAAAGTGGGTGACCGACCCCCCCCCCCCCCCCCCGCCCCCACCCCTCGGCTGGGGGGGGGGGGGGGGGGGGAAAGGGGGGGGGGGGGGGCTAGTGGTAGGGGTCCGAGGAAAGGGGAGGGGGCTTCTGGTGGACACCGAGCCATAAAGAGGCATTAGGCTCTACCATTGGGGACCATTACCGGAGCCGGTCACGGAGCGCAATGCCCCATCAATTTGTTGCAAATGGTCTGGAGGCCCAGCCGGCGCCCCACCCACTTTCCCCTCTCCTTTTCTCTGGGCCTTGTCCTGCGCTCCTCCCGCCCGCGCAGCCCGCGCCCTCACCTCCCCCGAGCTTCATTGTCTTTTGCTTGTCTTTGCGGGGGGGGGCTTCTTTACCATGCGCGCTGCGCCGCACCGAGCAAACCGAGAAGCCACTCGAAACAGCCGTACAGAAAACAGAAATGGAGAAAGGAGACAATTTGCAGATATTCCAGAGCTTATTAAGGTGCTACTGGCATAGACTCTGAGTGGGTCGAGCCAACCGTAAAGTTTTTAATTCGAATCTTGCATTTCACAAGTGAAATACATGCATTCTTCCGCTTCTCCCTGCAAATTTAGCAGAAATCAATAAAAAATATTTTTCTTTTTGAAAATTTAAAATGTTAATTAAAGATTAAAACTATCCATCACAGGTCATATCTGAGAAACACTACACATTGCATGCAAAATAGTGTTTACAGTTGCCATCAATCTTCAAAATCAGTTGTGCTTCCTGTAACAGAAATAGTTAGTGAGAAAAACAACAACGAATAAACAGATAAATTAAAATGGGTCTTTCCAAATTACTTACCATCATCATCATCATCATCAATTAAGGAAACAAGTTGGCTTAATGCATCATCATCTTTTGCATCGTCTTTCTGTTTTTGTTTAGCTTGGCCACAAGGAATATCGGATGAACCAGATGACGAAGGTGTTCCAAACATATCAGGGGACGGGGGTTTCTGTGAAGGTTTCTCTTCATTGCTCTTCACAGCATTTCTTTGACTACGCCGACACCGATTCGGGAGCTCAGATGGAATTACTTTCTTGCTTTGAGAAGCCCTGCTTCTTAGCTCTCGTCTGACAGGAGTTTTTCTCACAAGTATGGGAGATCTTCCTTCAAGAGAAGCTCTTTTCTCTGGCCTGCCAGATTTTTCAGCTTCTTCATCACTTGCACTTTCAACACACTGAACTTTTCTCTTGACATTCATTGCCTTTTTTTGAAAATTCAGAGGTGTCTTGCTTACCTCAGGAGAAAGGTTGTCACTATCGTCACTGTCAGAGTGCCGTTTTACAGGACTATCTTTTCCCAATGGTGAATAATCAATTTCACTGTCAGAACTGTCTATAACTACGGGATCAATGAATTTCTTCGTCATGTTCTCCATCTTATTTAGCTCTGATTTTGTTGTCTTAGATGCATTTGTATCTTCATCAGAAGAGGAGAGTTCTCGGTTTAACAGCTTTTCTTTAATTTTCTTGTTGTCACTGAGTTCTTCTTCAGAATCTGATAATGAATCTGCACGGTTAAAATTCACTTTACTTATAGATGTAGATGTGGAGGCAACATTTCCATTGGAAACAGATTTGCTCTCTTTCTTTGGTTGCCTAGTTTTCCTGGCCAGCTCAACAAGAGTGTCAAAACTACTCTTGTTTTGTTGAACTGCAACCAAATGTATAGGTAAGCTATGTAAGGTAGAATTAACATACATGCAATTTTACACATCCTGAAATTTGATTGAAAACTTACTGTAACCTTTCCTATGGTGCTCAAATTCTTCAGGGTCTGGCTGCTTTGAACTAAATAATTTACTCTGCAAAACGAAAGCCATTGTATGGTTAACAGTATTTGTACTCCTAGGTTTAGTTGACTGACTGTGGTAGTTTTTATAGAAGCTAGTGGATAAAAACTTACAAATGATTTGCTTGGTGGTGCTATGAGTGACTTATCTTCTTTTTCAAATGTTTTCCTTAGCTCTTCTAATGACCGTGGGTTAGTTGCATCACACTCTGCATTATGCATTGCAACATAACTGAAAGTGAACATGAAATTCATGGTGAGAGAGTCATCAGTGTGATGATTTGAAATGCAACAGAACATTAAGTACATGCACTTGTTAATCAGTACAGGAGGAAAACTAACCGATTTAAACGAGATAAAAGAACTGTACGGTCACCAGTAGCAGACAGACCATACTTTTTCAACTCTTTTTTTAACTGAGCATCTTTAAAAAGATTGTAAACCATCTTCTTGATTGGTTCCAGTGACTGACCACTTCTCTCATTGCTAAAAATAGACAACACAAATAATAATTTTGTTGCAGTTATAAAAAGTACCCTTGAATGAGTTACTTTCAAATAAAAAATTGTTTCAAGATATTAAATCTCAGGACGTTTACATACCTTTTCTTAACAGTTTTGGAAACTGACTGACTCATACTAGGGCTAGCAGGTTGCACAGCCTTTTTGCTTAATCCATTGTGATTACTAGACAAACTAGGAGTATTTGGACCACTTTGATTACTACTAGACCCACTGGTTGACTCCCCTGCCAAGCATTTGTCTAGATGTGCATTAATTATAGTCTCTGGCATCAATTGCCTGCATACAGGGCATGCAACTTTTGGTCCTTTTTGTACAGCTGGTCCTGGAGAGTTCATTGCAGCTGAAGATAAAGCTGGAGATGATGGAGCAGGTGATGAAGTTGATGGCTTCATCACAATTCTTTGTGGTGTTTTAAGCGGAGGAGATGACAAAGATTTTATTGACATCTTCTGATTCACACTCCTTTGTGGTGTGTTTGAGGAAGGAGACGAACGAGAGGAAATAGTCAACTTCTCATTCGCAGTCATCCTCGGAGTGATGGGAGGAGTCTTCTTTGGCAAAAAATCATCTTCACTATCTGAGTCTTGATTGTGATCATTGCTTAAATTTGAGGTTTTCTGCTTAGTCTTGGATTTTAACTAAAATATGAGACAGTAAAAGTTATTCAAATGTGTAGAAGATATGATCATAAATTTTAGATATCAAGAAAAATACAGGTACCTGAGATTGCAGTGTTTCTTTAATTTTTGAAGAACCTGGAGTTGCAGACTGTAAAGTGCTCCTGTAAAGATGAAAAATTAAATGAGCTGTTGTGTATACATTTTTCAAAACCAGTACAATCAGTCAAATCAATTTACCTTTTCTCTCTTTTTTTGACAAAGTTGTATAATGCAGTAATAATATTCTCTACCATTGGGTTTCTCCTCAATGAACTTTCATAAACTGTTTCAGAGCAAGCTGGGCATACTTGTTTGGTTGCCAGCCATTTTCGAATGCAGAGAGAACAAACTGGAAATTAAATTGAGAATATATCATCAACAGTTTGACGAACTATTAGATAAGCGACAATGACAGCTATTGTGCAACGTACATGTGTGCGAACATGAAGTTATCATAGGTGTTACGATACGTTCATAACAAATCCCACATTTCAATTCGTTATCTAGTTCCTGTATTAAGAAAGACCAACATAATTAGATTCTCCTGAACTCAGTGAAGTGACTTTCATACACAACATAGAGGAAATATGAAAGTATTGATTTAGATTAATACTTTAAATATTAAAAAAACCTACCTCGAAATCTGGAACGGATGAAAAGTCCAACTCAACGTCGTCCATTTTAAAATGTGGAATACAATATATTTTTAATAATAACAAGATGTATATAAATAACCTCTCATAGTCATTCTCTAGTCATTTTCTAAAACCTAGCCAAAATAACACATTAAACCTAATGGATGTGCTACAATAAAAATACTCATCAACATCAGGACAAAACTTCAAAAAGAAGGCATTCATGCGTTCAATCACCAAAGTCTAAATTTCGAATTTCGTCAGATTTCGTTGAGTTTCCACAGACCGATAAGTCAAACAAGCAGAAGAACACCCGCTGCCCGCGCTTTTCTCAGGCTGTTCAACACTTGCTTATATTTGAAAGTACAAAAAAAGAAAAACATTGTTGAATTTGATGAAAGTAGGCAATAAAACTTTTCTCTACATCTAGCTAACTGATATATTTTAGAGACGACGCATTGATAAGTGTAGGCACGTCCTTGATTTCAAATTTTGAAAGCTTCGGTGGGGTGGCAATATAAAAGTGGCTGCATCCGAAAACTGCGTGTGTACTTTTTGACTCAATCTCTTTGGTTAGACAAGGGTGGAAGATACTTGAGCGTCTCTTTCGATCGTAGCCCTACCCTCGAATGTTCCTAGCAGTCGACGCGAGGGCCGCTCGATCTGCGTCTGCGCTCGTCAGTCGTATGACTCCGAGAAGGGCATCTACGTAGTTGAAGATTTTATTTCGAACCGGGATTATTGTACAAAAAGTGCCATGTTAAACGTCGCCTCTATGGCTGCGCGCTCCGCGCCGGCCCTCTCTGTGGTAATTATCTCGCTCGAACTCATTACTTCCCTTATTTTACCCAGCGATTGGTTGTTCAATATTTTTCTTCTGGTCACGTCCCAAGACTTGGAAAATAGTTACATAACATATAATTTTCGTTAAAAATACCGCTATCATACTTAATTGGTACTGAAACTTCGTACCTGTCGCCTTTTTTCGAATAAACTGATGAGTTGTTGTTGCGAATAACTGTAAATCTGCATGAAAGTACTCTCTTGGAGGTTAAGTCACCTGTTTTAATTTCTAAAGTGCTTTTTGTTTTCAAAGCGTATTAGTATTTTCCTCCATATATCTGATTTTAAGCAGCTTTTTAAGCAATGTCTTGTATCTGATTTGCTATCGGACTTCGTTTTAGAGTTGAGGAAATTTTTAATTGCATTCTTATTTTGTTGGCGTTTATTCATTATAATTTTAATTCGCTTTAAGTTAGTGCAAGTCATTCACCTCACTAGTTTAGCTGCCTTTAAAATCTAGAATGGATTCTAAACTGCCTTTCCACTTTTCTTGGTACATATGTTAGATAATTTGTACAGTACAGGATTGGAGTCTACTTGTAATGTTTTTGTTATGAACTACTATTCTTCATAGCTACTTCTTAAACAGCATACCTAACTCACTTCCACTATTGTTGACAGTATCTTTATCATTTTTGCTGACTACTGGATGATATTTGATTTTGTTATTCTATTATGTAACACACCATGCCCTTTATGTTAACCTCTAAGTGCTTAGACCTTATCTTCTACATCTCCCACTTTTTGTCTCAAGTTTCCTTCCCAGTGTATAATTAATGCATATTGTTGTATTGTCACCACTGAAGTGGAGTAGTAGTAATAACTCTTCTTTTACTATTTCAGAAGGGCGCGGGGATGCCAGCTTTGACAGCAGTTGCTCGCAACTTCCACTACACTGTTGGTGGTGTCAAATCCGAGGCTAAAACTTCAGACGCTGTAAATAATGTTCATCCACTTTAAGTTAAAATTTGTTGTTTTTTCTACCTGTTTCACAATGGTTTTATCATTCTTCCAGGTGTCTCGGGACTACCCAGTTGTTGACCACACATTTGATGCTGTGGTAGTGGGAGCTGGTGGGGCTGGCCTCCGAGCTGCCTTTGGTCTTGTGGCCGAAGGATTCAAGACGGCTGTTATTACCAAGCTTTTCCCAACCAGATCACACACAGTTGCTGCTCAAGGTGGTATTAATGCAGCTCTTGGTAACATGGAACCAGATAACTGGGTTTGGCACATGTAAGTGACCCTAAAAAATAGCTGCCTTGGGAATTTTCATGTATAGATTGTTTCATGGATCACTTATGCAAAAATTCCTTAGGTATGATACGGTGAAAGGATCAGATTGGCTTGGAGATCAAGATGCAATTCACTACATGACCCGTGAAGCTCCTAAGGCTGTGACAGAATTAGAAAACTATGGTTAGTGAAGCTAGTCATTTTAATTTGTGTAGTTTACTGTCATTGTTTTTAGAAGATTAAAAATTTATTCAGTGCCTTTTTCACAAATTGAACAATACTTTTCAGGTATGCCCTTCAGCCGAACTCCTGAAGGAAAGATCTATCAACGAGCCTTTGGTGGTCAATCTTACAATTTTGGCAAAGGTGGCCAGGCACACAGATGCTGCTGTGTTGCAGACCGAACTGGTCACTCCCTTCTTCACACCCTTTATGGCCAGTCTCTTCGGTACGATTGCAATTACTTCATTGAGTACTTTGCCCTCGACCTTTTAATTGAAGATGGAGAATGCCGAGGTGTTATTGCCATTTGTCTGGAGGATGGATCTCTTCACAGATTCAGATCTAAGAATACCGTAAGTAAAAGAATCTTTCATCCTTCAAATTATTGCTACAGCACTAACTTTACTTTTAAATTGAATTTATGTATTTTTCAATGATTTTACTAGATTCTTGCAACTGGAGGCTATGGACGTGCTTACTTTTCCTGCACATCAGCCCACACCTGCACTGGTGATGGCACAGCAATGGTCACACGTGCTGGCCTGCAGAATGAAGATCTGGAGTTTGTTCAGTTCCACCCTACTGGTATATTCTTACAAAGTTTAATGTATTATGCTTGTAGTTTTTGTTGTTTCATAGAATTCAAGAAACTGACATTCCCTCACAGGTATTTATGGTGCTGGTTGTCTCATCACTGAAGGATGTCGTGGTGAGGGAGGCTACCTCATTAACAGCCAGGGTGAGCGTTTCATGGAGCGTTACGCTCCAGTAGCCAAGGATCTTGCATCTCGTGACGTCGTGTCTCGGTCCATGACCATCGAGATCCGTGAAGGACGGTTAGTTCTTTGGTTTTTTATCTCTATCTATCTCTTTATCTCTTTTTATCTCTTTCTATCGGTTTTTATCACTCAAGTTTTTGTAAACAGTATTTTGCAAACCTGATTTGGATCAATATGTGTCTTTCCCACAGTGGCTGTGGACCCGACAAGGACCACGTTTACCTGCAGCTGCACCACCTGCCCCCAGAACAGCTGGCTACCCGTCTGCCTGGTATCTCTGAGACAGCCATGGTGTTCGCTGGCGTGGACGTGACCCGCGAGCCCATCCCCGTGCTGCCCACCGTGCACTACAACATGGGCGGTGTGCCCACCAACTACAAGGGACAGGTGCTGAAGAATGACGGCACCGACGAGATCGTGCGCGGCTTGTACGCCGCCGGAGAGGCTGGTTGCTCCTCCGTGCATGGCGCCAACCGGCTGGGCGCCAACTCTCTACTCGACCTGGTTGTGTTCGGCCGCGCCTGCGCCCACGCCATCGCTGAGGAGAACAAGCCCGGAGAAGCTATTGGACCTCTGAAGGCGGTAAGTTTTCTTTGTTTTGTAAAACGTGCACTCCATCGCTACCTCAAATTTTTACAGAAATACTCTGAAAACGAGGAGTAGTGAATGAAGTTTGATATAATATCATTCATTTTGTTTTCTATGTATCCTTTAGAATGCTGGAGAGGAATCAGTTGCCAACCTAGATTCCGTAAGGTATGCTGATGGACACACCTCAACAGCTGACTTGCGCCTGAGAATGCAAAAGTGCATGCAGACAAATGCAGCTGTATTCCGAACTGCTGAGACCCTCCAGGAAGGCTGCAAGCAGATGGACGCTATTTACAAAGAACTTAAGGATCTGAAGGTGAGCTATTCTTGATCCAATCATGAAATCTTAACACATGTGCACTTTTGCTAATATTGTAAATTTTCAGATCTCTGACAGGAGCTTGGTCTGGAACTCAGATTTGATTGAGAGTTTGGAGCTACAAAATCTCCTCCTGAATGCTATGCAAACCATCTACTCTGCAGAGAACAGGAAGGAAAGCAGGGGTGCTCATGCACGTGAAGATTTCAAGGTATGTTAAAATTCAATCAAATCATTATACCACTCTACCTATCTATTTTTATGTAGGGAAGTTCTTAATTTTCATTCATTACTTACAGAGCCGTATTGATGAGTATGACTACTCTAAGCCTCTGGAAGGCCAGACACCTTTACCGGTTGAAAAGCACTGGAGGAAGCACACTCTTACCCGAATGGACCCTGAAACTGGCAAGGTCAGTCTGTAACCTGTTGTATTTGATTATTGCTTTTACGTTTTTTTCCCCTCATATTTAATTTCTGTATTTTCCATTTTTTTCTGTTATAGGTCACCATTACTTACAGGCCTGTCATTGATCACACTTTGGATGACAAGGAGTGCAAGACAGTTCCTCCAGCAATTAGGTCATATTAGATTCTTCAAATAGTAGATTTAATGCAGCTCAATTCTGCAACAGCACATGCATGCCCCATGATTGTCTCTGGTGGTAAAATGTCTAGATCCAATCTGTGTGGACCTGTGAAGTGAGCTTTGCTGACTGACTTATTATAAAAAAGATGCAGTTATGATTTTGTTGTACAAAATAGAGGCCAGTGTGAGAACTATAAATGTCATTCTTTTTTCTTGTATAACTTAAAATTGTGCTTATTTTATCAGTGGTCTGAGAATCTATGTACATTTCTCATTGTTTTAAACCTTTTACTGATTACATATGTCTCATCAGTGCACAAATCTGTTATTTAGAATTAAAATCAGGTAAAGACATATTTATTTATTTATGATT
>NW_026267163.1:981716-986188 GCF_000697945.3 Frankliniella occidentalis
TTCTATACCCAAAAGAGCGATCCGCGTAGAGACGCCCATTTTCTTTTCTTTGGCATCAAACTATTTTTGTTCGTTGCGAAGTCTTTCTGTTGCCAAGCTTTTCCGGAGCACCATTCTCTTGAACTGGAATTCCCGCTCTTTGCCGTTTTTTGACGTTTCCGCGGGCTCTTAACTTATTTGACTTGTCCTTCCTGTCCGCAGTCCTAGCGGAGGGCGAGCGGCGCGTGTTCCGACGCTGCGGCTACGAGAAGGACGCGAAGCCCTGCTACCACTACGACGACGATGACCACGCCGAGGTGGTGTGCCAGTGCTTCGAGGAGGCGTGCAACGCGGCGCAGGGGAGCCGCGTCGGCTCGGTGCTCGCGCCCCTGGCGGCGGCGACTACCCTGCTGCTCCTGGCGCGCTGAAGCACTCTCGCCCCCCTGGGCAGGGCGGGGCGGCGGCGGCATGGCGCGGCCTACGACACGGCATCCAGCCTACGGCACGGCCTACGATACGGCAGGCGGCACAGCCTACGGCACGGCCTAGAGGACGGCGAGCACGCGGACGGGAGGCGCACCGCGTCGTCATCGGTGCTGGTGATGGGCTCGGGGCACGAAGAGGACACTATTTGCTGCGCTCCTGACGGAGCGCGCCGCCCGCGTGCGTGCCGCGGCAGTGCGTCGCGGCGACAGCATTTGCTTCTTGCCAGCGCACGCTTCCTCAAAAAAATAACTTTACCCAGAGACGCGCGTGTCACGACATTTTTACACGTGACCCACTTCGCCCTCGGCCCTCGACCCGGAAAGTGTGACAACTCATCCTGTAGGGCGGGACAAACTGGATCCGGGGTGGGAGTTGGCTCTGGTCGTGCGACTGAACAGTTATATGGCAACTTCTGCTTGGCTTTGCTTTTTGCGTTGGGCTAGTTGATAATTATGGTTGTTCCGGGTCAAGAAGCCGGGTGAAAATAAGAAAAGGATGACTGATATTTTTAAGTTGAGAAGAGGGTCGGAGTTATTTTATTTCCGATTCAAGTAAACTACAGGGTATTTATTTTTATGGACTTAATAGAATTTCCGGAGAGATGACAGGCCCGTTTTTGATTGATTAGTTGTAAGTGGTCCTGTGTCAAATCCGGAAACCAAATAACAAGGAGAGGATTTGAAGGTGTTCGTGTGCTTCAGTTACCAATAATTTATAAAATGAGCACGTATATTAAGTTTGGTTTACGTGTTCCATTACCTTAAATATCTTCGTACAATCGTTTGCTCCGCGGAACACTTTACAAAACTTGAATCTGTTATTTGGATCCTGGAATTCCCTTTGCCTTTGTCTTCATTCATTTTACACATTTGCTCGTTCATGGCATTCATATTTAAAATGTAACTCCCCACACGTTCTAGTTTATTTGATTCTGTGACTTTCAATAAAATGTAGAACATTGTCTTGCACCTGTGCGGTTGTTTTACTTTCAGTGCCCGCCATGCGCCTCCGTGGTAGGCCACCCATCCGACTCGCTCATCGCTGATGGCCGCGTTGAGTCCGGCTGCCCGTGTCGTGGCTTCCCGCCAGCAGCGGCCAGTCAGTGTTTGTCTTTGAGCCGCGCTGCGGCTGCGCCTCGGCGCGTTGCTCAAGGCCACCGATAACCTCGTGCTGGCTGGACCGGGCTGGGGCTGGGCGGCGGCGCGGCGGCTGGTAGGAGCGCCCCTAAGTTGTCCACGATACCCTGGACGGCGGCTGCTACACGACAGGGGCGAAGGGCCCGGGGCCCTGGCGGGCCAAATGGCTCTGGACGGGGATCCAGCCGTACGGGATCCAGTCCAGTCCGGTGGGGCAAGCTGGAGTCAGCTGGTTCTGTTGACGCCCTGTCGTGTCTGGCCCGGCCCAACGGTCCCTAGGACCACTGACCCCGGACGGACACCCCACCTCCAACACAGTGGACCGCACTTTACTGAGGTGTCCTCGGAGGTGTCGGCCTCGACGGTAGCGGCGGGGGACGCCTAAAGGGGACCCGGGTAGTCAACCAGGACACAGCCGTGCTCCGCAGTTGCCTACCTGCCGGGCGCCCCGGGGGGCCGCCTTAGGAGTCCCGGGTAGGCAACCAGGACACAGCCGTGCTTCGCAGTTGCCTACCTGCCGGGCGCCCCGGGGGGCCGCCTTAGGAGTCCCGGGTAGGCAACCAGGACACAGCCGTGCCCCGCAGTTGCCTACCTGCCGGGCGCCCCGGGGGACCGCCTTGGAAGTCCCGGGTAGGCAACCAGGACACAGCCGTGCTCCGCATTTGCCTACTAGCCCGGCGCCCATCACAGCCAGGTCCCTGATTGTTACGCGACGCTGTAGTGTACGAGCCGCGGGAGAGGGGGGGGGGAGGGACCTGAGCCGCGGGTGCCCGGGGTGCCCGCGGGCCACGAGCCGCGCCGGCCGGAGGAGGCACGCCGTGGGAGGGGGGAGCGCCCGGTGCCTGACTGTGGGCCGCGGCCTGCGTAGCGTGGCCGAGTCGAAGCCCGACCAGTCCGCGCTAGACCCACGCCTCGACGCGACGCTCGAGCCGGCAAGGACCAGGACACCCCGAGCAGCAGTCGTCGTCGCCCTCCAGGTCGCCGAGGAGCATCCGGCAGTGCACGCGTGTCCACTTCAACAACGAGGTGGGTGCCGACAAGGTTCTCTCCGGCTACCGTACGTTTTGCAAAAAAGACAAACAATAAAAAAATATTAGCGACATTGTAAAACATTTTGGATGTGTAGTTTCAATAAAAAGAGACAAAAACATTAGTGAAAATAATCGTAGTCTGGCAAATACTCCCGAAGGATTAGTGTCAGTGTGAGCCTTTTCTTTTTGGTGTTTTGTGCGGCTGCTTTGAGGCGGGACGCCCTGGAAAACACGCCTTAATTCTTGGGGGCCTTTTTAGCGGTGGGGTTGAGAGGACGCGGGGAGGGTCGAGGGTCCTGAACAAACAGCTTCGACAACGGCTCACGACAGGGGAACGGAACTGAATGAACACTGCACTGCGTGGTGTGATACGGCTCCTGGCGTACGTCTCTTGCCTCACGTTTGGGGAACCGAATGAATCGCGGTTCCTACGATTCGGTACCTACGCAGCCGACGCTGGCCGCTCTCCCCTCCGCTTCATTCACTCGCCGCCGGCACCCCATGTGGGTGCGTGTGTGTGTGTGTGTGTGTGTGTGTGTGTGTGTGTGTGTGCGCGTGTGTGCGTGCGTGCGTCCGGGCCCTCGAGGCACGTGGACACCTGGCCGCGCGAGCGGGCGGGAGGGGTGAGTCGACCTACCGGAGGGTGTGGGGGTGGGGAGAGGGCGTTGCCGTGGCGCAGCGCGGTCAGGTGAGACGCCGTCAGACGCGGCGCTGTTGGTCCTGGGAAAGGCGAATAGCTCGGCTCATGAAAATACAACCGGGTTCGATACCTCGCCGCCGCCGGGCACGCCCCTCTTTCACCCTCGCACCCCGCCGCTCACTTTCATTTTCTAATAATATCGATATTGATAATCTCCTCTCTCACGCATGAGGGAGGGGGTAGTACGTCTCACTCGTGTCTCGCTCTGTGTGTGTCCCTCTCTCTCTCTCTCTCTCTCGCTCTGTGCACTCTCTCTCTCCCTCTCCCTCCCCGCGTTTAGTTAAAGTATGTGAGGCTGGTGAGGGAGTAAGGCTGACTGGGGGTGCGAGAGCGGGGCGGACGGCGGACGAGGGCAGGTAGGTATGGGCAGGCGGGGGCAGGCCAGGGCTGGATGGGAGGGGGGAGGGCGCTGATTACATGGGCTGGCCAATCCTACCGAAACGTGAGCGCCTTTGTCCCCCCGCACCCCCGCGCTCCTCCCCCTCCGCTCGCCTCTCTCTAGTCACCCAACCCCCCCGTCCCGCGCCCCCAGCGTCATTCCGAGGATTATGAAGCGCCCTGTCGAGACGTGCGTGGCGCCTGCCTAAGCCGTCCACTCACCCCGCGCTGTCAAAACTCGAACTGAAAAAATACAACACCCGATATATGAACAACAAATAATTAATTGGTTTCTACAGATTCGCTATCTTCACGCGGACGCATGGGGTTCACGAGGCCGCGTCGAAGGGCGACCGTGTCCGAGACAGTTGCGGCACTGATCTGAATTTTTATATTTTAATTGTTGTTTTTTGAACCGACCCAGCGCAGCAGGCGACGCTGTCCGGTTCGCTCGTGGGGAAAACGACTAGGGTAATCATCCGGCAGGTGTAATCCAAAGAAATTCGAAAAAAAGCCCGGGGTAATCCGGGGAAATTTTTGGGTGATCCGGGGTAATCCTAGAGAAAATTTTAAAAAAGCTGCGTAATCTGGAGGATACTCCAGAGGTAGTCCGAGTAATCGGGTCAATCCGGCTGACACAAAGCTGACACAGTCGAAACGACTCGGGTCCGCTGGTTGGCCCGACGCGCGGATCCCGATAAGTCCGCTTTTGGTCAGTTGCAAGCGGATGCGCTCGGTGAGCCCCGGCGGGGCGGGGCGGGG
>NW_026267163.1:986343-1010908 GCF_000697945.3 Frankliniella occidentalis
GAGGGGGCGAGGGGGTGCACGACTGACTGCAGTGACTTGACACCTGACCCGGCCCGCCCCGCCACGCACCAGCTGCCATCTGTTACTCTACACCCGCCGACTAGTCGCGACCACAATACTACTACTTCCGACATTAAGCCACCTCGCTAGCGCTATACGCGGCGCACGCCATTCGCTCGTTTACCTCTGTATACCTTTTTGACATGTGTCTGTTTCTTCCGCCTTTTTTTTTCAGAATGCAGGTCTTAGCTGTCGTGATCGGCGCGGTGGCGATGCTCGCCCTCCTGCCAACGGGTAAGCTTATATTTCATAGACTCTATTTACCATGAGCGTTAAATCCAAATACCGGTTTCGCGGGCGCGAAATCCGCACTTTCCGGATTCCGAGAAGCATGCGTTGTTGTGCGATGTCTCCCCCCCACCCTTTCCCCTTCTGGCTCCGCCCCTCCTACACGTGCTTTTCGCTCGCAATCTTTGGGTGCGCACGGCTCCCGGTGTACAAGTCCCATATATCAAAGTACGCCGCCGCTCCGCTTGCCTCCTTCATCGTGAAAACGCCATAAAGCATAACGTTTTCGCTCAGCTGCACGCCGCTGTGCGTATCGCCGGAGCGCCGCCGCCGCCGCTCCCGCATCCCGCGGCCCGCTATCTGATAAGACCCGCCCGGGGACATCCCCTTCTCCTCCCTTCACCCCCCCCCTACCCCCTTCCCTTTTGTACACAAGAATCTCGTCGGCAAATTAGTTTTTCCGCTCGGCTGTACCAAAGCTTGTTGACGAAAGGCGACATCCCCGTTATATGTAGTTCGCTGCATATTCAAATGGGTCTTGCTCGGTATTATTTCGTAAAGTAATTCTCAGCACCAAACCTTTTGCGACCGTTGTACGCCCGCAGCTGCCATTGCGGTCGACAGCGGCCCGCGACCCATCGAGAGAGGTTGCGGGCGACGGGGGGTTGGGGGGGGGGTCACTTTAACGTTAGCACTGCTATAAATTTGGACGAAATGACTCATTCGGAGGGTCGTATTTATTCATATGCCTTTCTTCGGGCGAGGGGTGGGCGCTGGGCGCGGGGGCGTGGCCGCGAAAGGTATAGGCGCACTGGGCGTGGCGGAGCGGGTGGAGGGTCGGGGGAGAGAGGAGAGGGGTCTACGTTTTAATTTCATGAGAGCGGTGCGCACAGGAGAGGCGGCGGGGAGCGCGCAGGGAGCGGGGGCCGGGGGGCGCCCCGACCACTTTGATCAGCACACGTATCTCTCCTTCCGCAGGCGGTGCCATCACCTGCTACCAGTGCAAATCCTGGGAGGACCCCAGCTGCTGGGACATCAAGCAGAACCAGACCGACAACAAGTACGCCAAGTTCTGCGACACCGACGACATGCCCAACGGCGCGCAGCCCTTCTGCAGGACGATCCGCCAAAAGAGTAAGAAGAGTAAGCCGAGGGCCGGCGACTTGTGAGGTGTTGTATAGCGCGCAAAACCTTTGGGTTGCTGTGACTAACATGTTTGGGGTTGTTTGCAGTCAGGGACGGCAACGGCACGGAGCGAATGTGGCGCAAGTGTGGCTGGGAGGAGTACAAGAACAAGAATGGGTAAGTGTGGCTGCGAGTGGACCCAGGCCCGAGGAGTACTTCACTATAAATTCTGGCGTACACGGACTTTTCAGATTTTTCCTGATTTTTTCTGACTTAAATGAGGTATTTTAGCGGTTAGAAGAAATGAAGAATCCCCAAGATGGCCGCCACGGACCACAACAAACCAGCAGACGACGTTTCTTAAATTCGCTCGCTGTAAGGTCCCAAGGGGTTTAAATTTTTTGCACTGACTCTGGATAGACTCAGAGCCGACTCAGATTTTACATTCAGACAAATTTAAGGGCTAAATCGAAACTTTAGTTTTAAAACAATTGCCGGTTTGTTGTGGTCCGTGGCGGCCATCTTGGGGATTCTTCATTTCTTCTAACCGCTAAAATACCTCATTTGATTTTTCCTTTCTTTTCCCTGAGTTTTTTTTCTCTGATTTTTCGGCAGGGTTGTACACTTTACTTATTATTTTTAAGAAAGCACCCCTTAAGTAGGTCACTGCCACACGCGGGGCATGTGGGACATCGGAGCGAAATGTCGAAATGTCGAAACGTCGAATGGGCTAAATGGGGCATATCGTCCCGTTATCGCTTCGACTTGTAGCTAGACACACATCCACACCTCTACTAATCCAACCCCTGTCTTTCGCAGCGAGCGCAACCCCAAGCCCTGCTACTACTTCAGCGACGGCCACCACGAGGAGTCCGTCTGCCAGTGCTTCTTCGACTACTGCAACGCGGCCACCGCACGGACAGCGTCTCCCATCGCCGTCCTCGCCGCCGTGGCAGCGGCCTCCTTCGCCGCGCTCAGGATCGCGTCGTGATAGCCGCCGGTCACCGTCTGTGTTCGGAAGCCCCATATAAGACGTTCTCCGCGCACCTCTCGCCCCCTCCGCGAGTTGGTGCAGCGACAGTATCAAAGACTCCCTTGCGTGTTTCTCCCGACAGTGTGTAGATGAGCCGCGTCCTGGTTTGGGCGAGCCCGCACCCGCACGGGTGCGAGAGAGACTACTCGCGACTGTGATAAGGAACGTGACGGCATTAGAGATGGGGGACTTTTTGGCAGGTCGAGCCGCGGTTATCGTGGCCTCGGCGGAGACGTCCGCGCTCGTCGTCCTCCTCCTCCTCCGCCGCCGCACCGCTCGCCTCGGGCGCCTCGAACGCAGCCCTCGCGGGCGCCTCTCCCGGGCCAACCCATCGAGGAGGAGACGAAAGCCGCGGTAAAGGCAAAACTTATCGCGTCCATTGTCACGTCGGCCAGACCAGCGCAGCGACGGCGGCGGATGGTTGGCAACATCGCCTCGGCCGAGTGTGTCGACCGCGCCTCGCGGAGTGGACGGCAGGAGCGCCAGGAAGAGCGATGCAGGCGTGTTGCAGGCGTGTTTGTTATGCATCTCCATCGGTGGGAGATTCCCACTGTACACTCCACTTAATGCGCGCTCAAGCCAACTCCAGCTCCAGTCTGTGGCCGACTCTAACACACGAATAGTACACACCGACACAGACGTGACAAACTGCAAATCATCTCGCACAAAAAAAAGACCTGTTAATTCTCATCACTCTGTGGCTACACATTCATGCCCCAGGAGCTGTGTGCAACGTTGAAAGCACTTTTGGGAGCAGAATGTGTTTGTCCTTGATCATTACGGTTCTGCTTTTGTCATTGTGGTGTGACATAATACTTTTTATACGGTCGGCCTTGAGGCACTCACCGCTCAAGCTCATGTTCATATCTAGTCCAAGGACGCATTTACCTGCTCTTGTATTGTTAATAAAAATAAAGCATTGGGTTCACTGCGTCCTTATGTTCCAGTTATTTTTAGGTTTCAGTTTATAAAGCTTGTTTCGCAACGCTCCTTAGTATTTTGTAAAAATCTAAAATAGATGTTTTTCATTAAAAAAAATATTGTAAAATCACATGTCATTAAAAGATTATTTTATTTCTACCCTTTTCATTTTTCTTGTAGGTCTTTATCACACTGTGTGTTGTGTAGATATGGTAAATTCACACAAAACGACCTCAAAAATACTGATATGATTCACAATAGACACATTTTTTTGTATAAATAGTTACATGAAGAAAATAACTTATCAGGTGGGTGACAATGTATGACGATGAAGGTGGCTAGTCATGACGCGTTCATGCTACAGCATGAGAAGTATACTTCTCCGAACCACGATGAAAGGGATGAAGGGATGGTGATCGAGTGGTCGAAGCGAGTATCTACGCGAAGAAACTGGGTGGGCCGTACCTCTCGGCGGGGCGGTAGAAGCGCGTAGCCGCCGCCGGCGCCATCGCGGGAAGTGGCAGAGGCGCGGGGGCGGGCGCGAGGGGGGGCAGGGCGGCGGGGGCGGTCACGCGCACAGCCACGGGGGCGGGAGCGGGCAGAGATGCTGTGGAAAACACGGCAACCGGTGTGGCCGCAGGGGCGAACGCGGCCGCGGGGGCGAACGCGGCCGCGGGGGCGAACGCAGCCGCGGGGGCGAACGCAGCCGCGGGGACGGGGCTGGCCTCGACGATGGCGCGCGCTGGCCCGGGGTGGAAGTCGGAGTGCGGCAGCGCGGGCGGGAACAGGAACTGGGGGCTGAGGGGGCGCAGCGGGATGGCGCGGGTGCCCGTCAGCTCGGAGAGTGAGGCCGTGGGCGAGGCCGGGGGTGGTGCTGCCGCCTGGGCACCGAAGGACGTCGCTGGTGGGGCGGCTGACTCGAAGGCGAGAGCCTGGCCCGCTGAGGTGAGGGCGGCCTCGGGGGTGACCTCTGGGATGGCAGCGGGGGCGGCAGCGGGGGCGTCAACTGGGGCAGCACGTGTCAGCTCGGGGGCGGTGCCCGCGGACCCCTCGACGCCCGTCGTGATGGTGGAGCTGTCGTCGGCCGCCACGCTGAAGAAGCCGCCCGGGCCGGTGGGGACGATGAAGGGCTTGGGCGGCGGCTCGGGCTTGGACTTCTTGGCCGGGATGGGGCCCTTGTGGAAGTAGTTCTGCGGAGTGTTGCCGGGCTCCACCGTGGACGGAGCGCCGTCCTGGACGAGATGGGGATGGGGGTTATTCGCATGGTGTGGTGAGTGAGGTGTGGTGAGGGGTGGTGAGGCAGGTGTGGAGCGTGTGCTCCACGGTGTTCACGTGTGATTAAAATTACCACATGAAAATAAAACATATTCAACGAGGAGGGTGCGAACACCCTACCAGTGTTGGTCCACCGAATCACGCCGTGTTGTCAGTTTTTTGCGTGTAAAAGATAAGGCTTTGTTTAAAATTTGCATGTCTTTTTCATATCAGATTTGTACACGAACACAAGTTTCAGGCCTTTTTTTTTCACTGAGAAGGTCGAGAATAATAGAAAGAGTTAAATAAAAACAAAAACTTTATTTATACAGTTTTGTACTCTGACATTTATAAATATTTAAAATTCCCGACGTGGTAACAGATTGATAAGCCGCTGCGATCACGAGCCCTGCGAACGAAGATAACAAAATAATTCGAATGAGAGGATGTTAAGTTTTAGTTTTAGTGACTCTAGAAGGCTCTTTATTATTTCCACGACTTCATTATCTAGTTTGCAAGGAAAACAGACTGGACTAAATCTTGTGTTCGTGTTTTGCCATAGAACCCTACAAAATCGAGTACGAATTCGTGTAGCATGGAAGCGAATATTAGAAAGAAGTAAGAATGATCTTACCTGTCGGAAGGTGATCTTCTTGCCGTCGTAGTTGGGCAGCAGCTGCTCTGCCGTGCCAGGAGCGGAATCTGCGACGGGCTTCTTGGCGGCAGCGGTCTTCTTGGCGGCGGCGGGCTTCTTGGCAGGGGCGGCCTTAGGTTTAGCGGCCTCCTTGGCTGCGACGGGCTTCTTGGCGATCAGGTCGGTGCTGGCGAGGAAGGGGACGGACTTGAGGGACTGGAACTCGTCGTAGATCTTCTTCTGTGCGTCGTACTCAGCCTTCTTGCGCTGGTATTCGTTGAAGTCGGTGATGACGGCCTGAGAGGCCACCATGGCCACCATCACGAGCACCAAAAACTGTAACCAGAGATAGACGTCAGATACGCCAGGGAGGAAGGCAACCCAATGGCCACTGCTGTCGGACCGGACCGCAGCCTGGCTCGCAGGCAACCCAACGTACTCAGCCCCCGGCCGGCGCAGCCCCTGCCAGTCACCCCCGCGCCGCGCCGCTCCCCAAGAGTGTCGGCCGCGCCGCTTTCCCTGCCGGACACCCTCTGAGCGCTCAGACGTACTGGCGCTCAACTTTCACCTTGTCTGGCTGGCGAACGGTGCCCTGCTCAGTCCCAGGTCGGCCCCGCAGCCTCGAGCCCCGCTCGCGCCCAGGCGACGCTGAGTCGGAAGCGAAAACTCACCCCGACACACCCCGAAATACCGAACGCGTCCGCCGAATACTCACAGTAGTTGTCTGAGTCCTCATGGCTGCTGGGGTGCGGTGGACCGTGGTCGGGCAGACACTGGCGCGGGTTGGCGACGTGCCCCGGCTAAGTACTCTCGGTGCGCCCTCCCCCTACCCGGGCAGCACCACAGCACCAAGGTGACCAACATCCCGCCCTCCGCAGGGCATCTCTCTCGCCCGCCCGGCGACGGGGGATGCGAGATCCGAGGGAATGGGAAAAATAATTTAAATAAAACAAACACACAGGGAAAGCCTCAGAGACTTGGTTTTTCGGAGGTGACTTGTACTCACTGGAGTCGGAGTTTGAAACATGGAGTGTAATGGGATAGCTGCAGTAGGAAACAAGTACAAGTATTGAGATCATGTACCTTATTACCTCCGTACCCTGCCTCCTTCCTGTACTTGAAAACATTCTTTTATTTATTTTTTTAGGTGTAGGTAGGAGTGAGTATGACCGCAGCCCTTCACCGATGCGAATGCGAAGCGCTCTATGCACTACGCCGTCAGCCGCACGGAAATATTTTTTCGTCACAGCGGTCCGCTTACGTTATGTGGGCCGGGGAGGCCTGTCCGAGGGCGAGTGAGTTTCGAAATGCGCAAGCAGAGGTTACCGGCGGCGAGGGCCGGGGCGCACTCCAGTCGCACCACGCCCCGCACTCGTCACGTCACTCTGGTCACTCGGGGTGCTGCTCGGGGCGCATCCGTTCCGTCCGCTCCATTCCATTGCCACTTCCTCCGGAGGCTCATACTGTGCAAGTTTGTGTCCGTCATTGTTTGTGCGGCAGGGGTTTTAAGAAGTTCCGGGCGCCCGGCTTGAAGCGACTATGGCGGGTGGGGGGTTTTGTAGGGTTGCCTACCGTCACCTCGTCAGCGTAGCAACATTATTGCGGTAGTAAGTGGTTTTCGTGTTTTAGACAGTCCCGAAGACTGTCTGTACCAGAAGGCAAAGCCCCCCCCCCCCCGACCTCCTCCACTCCTCCGGATCGATCTCGACTAGAGCCGACTGCAGGCTGCAGCACCTATTTGAGCTGTACGAATAATTAAGGGGTGCGTTGTGGCCTGACTGATCCAGAGTACGGACTATTTCTTAGCCCTGTAGGCTAATTTTTTTATGACTCTCATAGCGCCAACTGTCTGCTGTTGCACCATGGGTTTATCTTACCAATAATCAGCTAAACAAGCTCTGCGAATTTTACATCCCCAACATTATATCCTTAAATTAAGAACACACTTATTTAGAGTGTATCTGAGCTTTGCTGTCGACCTTGCGGTGTTAGCTTGAATTTTTAGAAATCTGCGCCAAATCGTGTGCAAATGATTTGGTGCCTAACTGCCAACCAAGAGGTAAAAAGACCACGGTTCTCAGAACATCCGCTGGGATCTTTCCACACCCCCGATGTGGCCTATATAGGTTGGTCCTCAGACCCCTTCTTTTATTTTGCTTACTGTGTACCGTACCGCATGCAATCGTGAGGGCGGGTTGCATTGGTTGCATACTCATACGGATTCATAAGGTGCCGTGGAAGGGGTCTATGAACAACTCTGTATGTGTCTTATTTGTCTATTCGGCTAGACAAGTCAAAATATTGCTCTATGTACCCGCTGAACTACTGGATGCACAAGACGCTTATCTATATTTTTTTCAAATTCATAAATTGTGAGCGAGGCACCGTGGTAAAAGCAAAGAGTTACGAGGATTCATTGTTTTAAATTTTAAATGTAGGGAATACTCACTTTGTAAAATTGTATGTATAATTAGTAAAAATTCTGATTTTGAATGCATATATTTTTCGGTTTGTCGAGCAAATAAGTTGGAAAATGGAATACTGAGCACACAAAAATGGAGCTTGTGGTGGAGCCTTTATTGTATTTTTATTCTCAATGCAAATACATCAATCTTATTCACCGGGATAATCACACAACGCACTTGGAACACGGTACCACTCGAGTTCTTGCAACATTATTCTCTCCTCTAACATATCATGTTGATGACCATACAATAATTATAAATAGTGCGGCCGTTGTCCCACTGTCCCGCCCGCCTGCACGCACAGTGGCGGGGCGCCCTGTGGCATTAACAGTTTATCGGCCCTTATCGGTCAGGTGTAACAGCAAGAGACAAACATCCGAGGGGCAGCGGGATAGGGTGCGGGTGAGCTGTGCACTTGCTATCTCACACGGGGACGGGGCCCGGCCCGGAGCCGCCCGGAGCAGCCCGGAGCCGTGGGAGAAGGCCCCGTGGCGCCAGTGGGTTGAGTGCCACGCGGCAGTGGACGGAGGGGACCGCGATCGTATCCAGGGGTGCCATTCCATTCCACCGAATCAGCTTCAAAGTCCCCAGAATGGCGGCTGGATAGGGGGTGCCGAAGTGTTTTGCCGCGGCTCCGCGGGCAGCAGCTTCACCTCGTGTTCTCGGTGCTCTTCGAGAGGCCGCGGTCCCGGCGCCGTGCATCTCGGCTGGCGCGCGCGAGGCGCTGCCTCGCGGAGGGTTGTGAGGCCGCGGACGCGGGGGCGAGCGTCGTCGGTCCGGGGGGCGCGTACGCAACCGCCCTAGCTCTGAGCGGGGGCTGCCCGTACACCTCGGAGCGGGGAGCGTACTCGATCGCGTGTGACCTCGGCGGTGGTGGTGGAGACGGCGTGGAAGTGCCTGGTAGCCCGTACACCTCCGCGCCGGTCGGGGGCGGGGGCGGGGCCGCAGTCGAGGGTGGGCCGTACGCCTCCTTCCCGACCAGGCGCTCCACCAGCTGCAGGTACGGGATCATCTTGACCTTCGCGTCCCCACCGCCGAGGGAGTAGTAAGTGACGATGGTGTTTGGAGAGGGTGGCCTGATGTGCCCGTACGAAGGCGGGGCGGTCGCTGTCGGGGCCGGGGTCGGGGCCGTGGCCGGGGCCGGGGCTGAGGACGGGATGGGGT
Source organism: Frankliniella occidentalis (assembly GCF_000697945.3). NCBI lineage: Eukaryota > Metazoa > Arthropoda > Insecta > Thysanoptera > Thripidae > Frankliniella > Frankliniella occidentalis. The sequence goes on from NW_026267163.1 coordinate 995,228, forward strand.
TCACCTCCTGCTGACGGTCGCTGGGTGCTGCAAGGTCGCCGTCGGTGGGGCGGTCGGCGCCGGCGGGCAGTGGTGGCACGTTCGAGGAGAAGGGCAGCGTAAGTCCCTCGGCGCGCACGCGGACACCCTCCGCCGTCACCAGGGAGATGTGTTGGTGCTGCGGCACGGCGTGCGAAGACAGCTCCGTCGTCCTGGCCACGAGCGTCCCCCGCCGGCTCGTGCGGGACTCCGTCGACGACGGCACACCCGCCGGCACGCCGTAGCGCTCGAATCCGTCAGCAGCCCCGGTAGCCAAGGCGTCACCAGAGCTGGGCAGGCGCGTCGCTCCCTCAATGTCGCGGTCGTTGACGAAGACGACAACAGGGGGAGGCGGTGGAGGTAGCTGGTGAGGCTGAGCCTCCCCCACGGCTGTCGGTGGACCCGCCCGCTGCTCGGATGCTGCTGCGGCGAAGGTCAAGCATACCGACAGGGAGGCGCAGAGGACTCGCAGGAAAGCCATCTGGAACGAAAACGTTGAGATTCAGCATCAACAGCCCTCTGAACACCTCCGTCTCTGTTCGACTAACTGTCCGTAATCGACGCGACGCACCGCGCTGCGCATCGAGATATCGATTCAAAGATCGTACTTCGCGGTCGCGCGGTCAGGTCGCATCAAACCTGTCTGTTCTGCAGAAGATTTCGGTTTTTGATGGCAACGCGTGACATAGCGGAACCATCCCAGCACCGACTCGCGTCGGATTACCGCGGGCTAAGGCAGACTGTGGGAAGAGAAACCTGTGCGTTGCTATTTCATGTTATAGGTGCGCTTGTGGTGGGTGTTAATACCAGCCTAGACTGGGGTGGAGCTGGCTGTACTAGAGCGCGCTCCTTTCCCTAGTTACGTCCTGCCGTACTCGAAACGGCGCGTTGCGTTCACAACACACAATTTATTCAGACAAGTGCTCTCACGCAGTTACGATAGCAGCAAGGGTCGGAGGGTGCGGTCCGGTTTTGGCCCAGAGGCAGTTGGGCGCGACCCGCCGGCCTTGGGACTGGACTACACGCTCAACGACAAGGGGAGGCGGCTATTTTCAGCCCGAGCTGTTCGATGGCGCTCACGATAACATTGCGTTGTTGGTTTACCATGTAAGCGGTAAGTAAATGGCGCGAGTTAAAATTACATAACTGTCATTAAACAGAAGTTTTTGCCATTTAAAAAGTACACCATTGTCACGAAGATTCAAATATGCACACTTTTTTTTCTGGTTTTGACGGTGGTCATTTTAATTCCGCTACATCGGGAGGAGCAAAAACTCCGGTACGAAAGTATGTGGCCCTCACACTAGTCTCTTTCCACCCTGCCTATAATAATCCACGTGTCTTGCAAAACTCATTGTACACGACAGCATTCGTCAATGCTAGAGTTCCATCGTTGAGCTTCCTCGTGCACTGGACTCCCGCCGGGAGTCACTGGCCTGTCACTCTCCGCCTACCTTTCACTTGAAGCGCTGCTCCGGCGAGTGGGTCCGCTCGTCTTGGGGCGGTGGGGCTGTGTGTGCAGGCCTCTCCGGCCCGCAGCCTGGCCAGGCCCATCGCGGGCCCGCGCCATGAGACATCGACACGACACCTCATTTAGTGGGGCCATCTCGGTGCAGCGGCCGCGACAGCCCGCGGCATTCCCTCCGCTGTTAGCCGTCTCTGTCGCTCCAGTGGCACCCCGGCTCTGAGGCGGTCGTCGAGTACGTTGGGCTGCCTATGCGACGGGCGCTCGCCGCCGAGTGAAAGAGAAGGGGCAGTTTTTCTAATAAGACAGTTTTCTTAGAAGCCCGAGCGCTGCTAATAGGTATGATAGACTGTCGAATTAAACGACTGCGTTGTTTCAGAATTCTTGATTTGCTCTCTCGTTGACAGCATTTCAAAAACTGATAACTGGCAGGAAAATTTTCGAAATTAGAACTCGTAAATTAGATGGTATTTGTACAAATAATTTAATCTTAAACTCACAAATTACAATTTACTGTAGTTGATTCAAACTAACATTAACTATTGCTAAAATAAATTATTCGATGAAATATAGCTAGTGGCATCTTTCAAACGGACCTATCCGCTAACATGGTATGAAAAACAACTACCTCCATGGTCCGTGCATCTGTTTCAACTTTGGTGTCTTATCTTAAGTTACGTCCAGCTATACCCTGAGGGCATTTTCCTAAGAGAACTGACAACATGTATTACTACTAATTAATACTAAGAGGAAGGAACGTGACCTTGGTGCGTCATATGCGAGGGACAAACATAGCTGCGAGTCTGGGGAAGAATCACGATGGACTAGCAAGCAGAGTCTGAAAGTTAGGAGAGACGGTCAATGGACGCTCGGTCAAAAGACGCCCCCGTGGGGTTTGTGCCCTATCCCTGGCGCAGGGGAGCAGTGACCGCCGCCGTCCGGACAGGGACCCTCTGGACCCTCTGGACAAAGCGCGGGGCGACGGGGGCGACGGGGGCGGGCGCTACGGGGGCTACGGGGGCGGCGGGGGCGGTGGGGGCAGCGGGGGCCACTGGCCGGCGGAGGAAGTCGGAGGGCCTGTCCGGGCGTGGAAGGTCCAGCTGCACTGGTGAACCCCTGAGAACATCTCGGTAGCCGCCGGGGATGGGGCCGACGATCTGCGGCGCGCCGGCCGACTGGAGCGCCCCCACCGACCCGGCGATCATGGGCAAAAAGCCGCCCTCCAGCTGCACGGGCGCGCGGAAGGCGCTGCGGTCCCGCCTGTCGAGGCTGAACAGCCCGCTGGCCAGGGCGGGGTCGTCCTCGGGCAGCAGGCCGCCGAGCAGAGCCAGCCGGCTGGGCCCGCGGCCCGCCCTGCTGGGCCGGAGCACCGGGTCCCGCGGGGAGGGCTGGAAGCCGAGCAGGCCCTGCTGGAGGCCCTCGGCGACCCCGGGGAGCTGCTCCGCGGGACCCTGGAGGACAGCGCTGCCGGCGGTCAGCGCGGCGGCCACGGGTGCGGGCGCTGGAGCCGACGCAAAGGCCGGTGCGGAGCCCTCCGCGCCGATGTCGGTCGGCGAGTCGGTGGACCCGACCAAGTCCAGCTCCGTCTGCGGCGTCGATGAAGCAGTGGAGCTGCAAAAGGAAAAGAGGATAGTAATGGGGGTCTCATGAAGGCAAACTACACGAGAACCTAATAATTACGAGACTGGGCGTCAATCTGCTCTCGTCACGTCACACTGGATCCCACCCAACGGAGCGCGCTGAAGCCGCGCTGCCAGGACCAGGGTAGGCAGCACTTGACTTTATCTTACCTCGGGTAGCTGGTGGTGATCGACAATGCTTCTGTGGTCCCGATCCCGACAGGGTCCTCCGAGGTCGGCGCATTCCGGTCCTCATCAGCGGCAAACGTCGTAGTGACCTCCACGTTGGCCTCCGTTGTCGTGGCCGGCGCGTCTGTGACAATCTCGTGATCGTCCACAACGGTGGTGGTCATCACATCGGTCGGGGAGGTGGTTGTCGGTGCGGCCGTCGTAGTCGTGGTAGTGCTGGTAGTCGTGGTAGTGGCAGTAGCCTCCCCAACCCTCAGCTTGCCAGTCGGCCCGCCGGTCCTCTTCTTGAACAACGTCTGGTAAGGTATCTTGTTGTCATTGACGGCCTGCTCCTTGTCCTCGGCGGGTGCGGGGGGCTTTCGGAAGGCGGGTGGCCGCCGGTATTTCCTCCGCATGGGGCCGGTCGTGACGGTGACCGGCGTTGCTGGTGTGCTCGTGGAGGACTCGAACGTGCGTGCGCTGCCCTCGGCGCGGTGCTCGGCGGGCAGGTGCAGGCTGTCCATGTGTCGACGCAGGTCAGCGTGCCGCTCGGCCAGCTCCCTCTGGAGAGCCACTAGGTTGGCCACGAGCATGCTCTGCAACGAACTTAGCCTGGCCATGCGATTCGTGGGCGCAAGGTCGACCTGTCCCGACTGCAGCGCCTCGATCTTCTTGATGGTGGCCACATCCTCGCCGCTCAAGGCCTGCGTAGGCCCTGCGGCCGTCGAGGGCTTGGTGGTCGTGTCCACGGCTTCAAGCGTCCCCGCAGAGGGCAGCACGGGTCGCGCGCCCGGCAGGCGTTCGCGCAGCGCCATCATGAAGGGTCCCAGGATGGTGTGCGAGGCGCCAGGACGGGCTGTGGGCTGTGGGTGCACCCGCTGGGCGCTCGTGGCGGACTCCTGAGGACGGCTCTGGGGACGAAAATGGGGTCGGGTGCGGATTCGTAGGGTAGTAGGCTGCGACGTGGTCGTCGTCAGTATGTCCATCTGCTGTTGCCTGTTGCGAAGAGGTCGTCGACGAACGTGGGTCCTCTTATGTTCGACAGGATGCACGCCCGCGGCCGCCGTTGAAGTGGCGGGGTCGACCTGCGCGGTGGGGGGTATGGCAGCAGGGGCGTTGGCAGACTGGCTATCGTGCTCCGCTGGTCCTGCTGGACCGCCTGCTTGGTACGGCCGACCACGTCGTGCGTGGCCGCGGGATACTGGTACAGCTGGAACGAGGACGGCCGGCGCGGGGGTGATCGGAACGAGGGTGGACGTCTCGGGGGTGATTGAGATGGCATCCGGCAGGGTCTCCGGCATCATCTCCGGCAGGGTCGCTGACTCGGCAGCTGTCGGCAGAGTGTCGTTGATCGCCTGCAATTGCGCGAAACGAATTACTCCAGTGTCGTTAGAGTACAAGTGAACACCCGTCTGAAAGGCGCGACATGCTGCGGAGGCCTCACCTTGGCCGCGAGCGGCGGCACCACGATGAGCATGGGCTGCATCCCGGTAGGCGGCAGCGACGGGAAGTGCGGCGGCGGCCGCGCGGCGTGCATGCGGGCGGGGATGTACACCGGGGCGGGGGCGCGCCGTCGGGCCGCGGCCCAGGGCGCCTCGTTGACCGCGTGCCGCACCTCGCTCGCGCCCGTGTCTAGATCGCCGTCGTCGTCGCCGGTCCTGAACATACGTCAGTATTAGCCTCTCTCATTTTTCAGGACGCGTATTTTTCGAGTCTGTATTCCAAAAGCCAAAGCATGTTCTCTTACCTTCGTGTCGCCACCGAGGCGTTTTCCTTTCGAAAGAAGGAGACGGGTGGAGGACGGCTGCTGGCGTACTTGTTGGCGTACTTCTTGTAGATGTCCTGACGGTACGCACCAGGCTCCTGCTTCCAACGGTGGAAGGCGGGGATGGGCGTGGGCACGGCAACGGTCGTCGTGCTGGTGGGAACCGGGGTGGTGGAAGTTGTGGTCACAGGGGCCGGCGTGGTGCTTGGGGTGGTTGTGGAGGTAGAGGGGCTCGTGGTCGTTGCGGCTGTGGTGGGTTCCGATGTAGTGGGAGTCGCAACAGTGGACGTCGCCTTGCTGGGGACAATGGTGATGTCGTTGGCTGTGAGGTGGCTCGGGGCACTCTCCCGGGTCTCCTTCCTCTCGGAAGCCAACTCCAGCTTGTCGTCGCTGTCGTCGACTCCCGGGGCCTCGTCGACGACGGACACTGACGGGACAGAAGTTGACGTTGTCGTGGCTTCAGTTGCCGACGGGGCCGCGGTGGACGCGTTTGCTTGGGGGAAGACCAACACCACCTCCAGCTCCCTGGGCCGGGTCTGGTTGCCCTCCGACACGCGCGGGAACACGAAGACGACGTTCAAGGGCTTGTCGCGGCCCGTGATGTTGTAGCCTGGGGGTCAGAACAACACGAACATTTGTTTGAGACCATGTCAAGAGTTTCTTTACGTTAGTGTTACATTGTTTGTATTTTCGCAAAAGGTGAGACCAATTGAGCCGTACCTGGGTAGTCTCTAACCGGGAGCTTGGCCATCATGCGCTCGTATTTCTTCTTCTCGATATCTTGTTCGGGTGGCGCGACCGTGACGAAACGGTGCTGCTTGCCGGCCAGGCTGTTGGTGTCCGAGGGAGAGAAGTCTCGCCGCGACTTCTTGTGGTTGAGAGGCAGAGGGTCCGACAACGACAACACGTCTTCCTGTAAAAGGGTCCCCTGGCGATTGAGTTAATTCAAAAGGTCACCTGAAGAATCGTTCAGAAAGTACGTTCGTTTTATCAGACTCGGCTCATACGGACTCCCCTGCGATACTCGAGGTAGGCCAGCCCTCAGTGCACGCATGCATTGCAGGCAAGATGTTGCCTACCCATCAGGCGTTATGAGGGTTGGGCAGTTTCCGAACTGCGAATAAAGGACGTACTTTCTGGATGGTCCCCGATTGATTGGGCGTGTAAGAGGAATCTGACCTACCTGATCCTGGTGCTGCGGCACGGGCGCGACGGGTGCTGCCGAGCGCTCCGCCATGACCATGTCCGAGCCCTGCTCGATCTCCTGCATGTCCTCCATGAAGTCCTCCTCTGCGTCACCGTCGAGCGAGGGGAGTGTGGAGGGCGGCGGCAGCCTGGTGTTGGGGTCGAGCGGGACGACCACGGCCCCGGGGACGAGCAGCCTCCTGGCCCTGGTGTCCTGCTGCCCGGCGGCTGCCCCGTCCGCAGCGCCGTTCAGCTTCGCCACTATCATCAGCTCGTCCACGGGCACTCCCGAGGCGTTGGGCTTCGTTACCACCGGCACGACGGTGGTCATCGGGACGTCGGGGATGATTGTTGTCGCCTCCGTCACGGCGGCGAGGTCGACATCGGTGACGAAGGTGGTGGTGGCAGTGTCGTCGGAGTGCTGCGCCAGGCCTGCCGCCACGGCGAGCAGCACCAGCGGCCACGCGCTCGCCCACATCCTGGAGCGAGAGGAGGAGGGAGGGGTTACAAGAGCAGAGCAGGCGCTACTCGGGCTGCAACCAGCGCGGAGCGCCGCATTCCCCGCCGCGGCCGCCGCTCACCGGCAGCCGGTGCGACGGCCACATGCCACGCGAGTGGAGGCGGCGCGCGCTAAAGCCAAAATGGAGACGACAGGTTTCGGTGGCCAGTCACTCGTGTGTTCTGCCATCGATACCTCCGCTGAGGTGCGGCGGCGGCGGTGGCACGGTGGCCGGGCGCCATGAGGCACGCCGTGAGGTGAAGCAAGGTGGGCGCGCGCGGTGCTGCAAGTCCAGCCGGCCAGACGTCACCCCGCCCCACCTCTCCCCCGTTCACTCTACCCCGTCGCACCCCGCCGTTTCCCTGCCTGGCTGGAGGCCATGCAAACCAACGACCTTGCTCTTCGTCTGATGCCTCACTCCACCGCTGCCAAACCTCGCCTCGGAGTGGGCGGGTCGGCCGGGTCCTGGAGGAGGGAACAGCTCCAGGCGACCGCGCCTCCGGGCTGCCGCCTTCGTCCTGCGCCTGCCGGCGAACGGAGGTCTACGTATTGAAAAGCTGCTCTCAAGTTGGTCTCAGGGCATTCTCGGTGTCATTCCCTTGACTCACGACAAATCGTCTCGTTTGAGTCTCGTGCTACACTCTCAGGAGTCAACCTCGAGTGCGACTGCAGCCCAGATGTTCTGGCAGCACTATGACAGCAAATAGTACTAAGTCACCACCGTTGCACAAGTAGTGATCGGGTGGGCCCTGACACTACCCACGGTTTTGATCCGGGGCAGGAATGGGGACGAGAGGGGGGGGCTTTCGTTTTGGGCATCGAGTAACATAATCTTGCGTCTAATACTCTCCGCGAGTTTTTCACTATTGTGTCACCTCGAACGTTCCACTTCTGAAAACAGCCTTGGCCAACATTATGTATGGCAAAAAGTGGTCATCCCCCGTTATGGAAACTTGATTCCCTGCGTATCTCATCGATGGCAAAAGAGACAATCCAAATTTTTGATTTGACTGCATGGCCTTGTTTCCATCACACATTCACAATTCGGTCAAGAGCTATTTGTGAACCAGAGTGTAAGTATCTAGTTACATTCCATCGATGAGCAGTAAATTTCAAGAATGGTTGTTTCTGGAAAGTATCTGGCTCATTCAGCAGAACTTACAACAATTCAATTTTGCCCCAAACTCAAATTTGCAGAAACTCACCTGAACGTATCTGTATTTAATCCACTCTGAGAAGCACGTAGCGCTTAGCTTGTAATCACACTGTGGTCACATTCACTGCTCAACTGTCTTAGTCAAAGCCTCGGGTGACCGCGACAACTCCTCATCGTGCTGGACAAGACACCGGCGCGCTCGCCTCCTGGAGTAAGAATGGCCCGTCGCACCTGGCACGCTCGCGCCACGCACGCCTATTGCGCCTCACCCTGCCCCGCCCCGCCCTGCCCCTCTCTCAGCGGTCATCGCAGAGGTGTTCAGTGTGTCCACCGCTTGCAGCACCGGGCCGCCGCCGGGGCCGGGCTGGGCACTGCACCCACAGCAAGGGTAGGTAGCGCACGAAAGACCCTCTCCACCCCCACCCCCCTCTCTCTCCCTCTTTCACACACACTCACAAACACGCTGCTTTCTCTGGTGCAACGACGACAACCCTCCATAAAGTGAAAACAAATGATGCATGCATGCCTAGCCAGACCGGTGCCTGACAGCGCCGTATTGGCTGCACCGCGTCCGCCCTCTCTCCAGCCGCCCCCACCCCCTGAGATTGTGGCATGCCCAAGTTTCCTCGACGGTGTGATCTGTAGGGTTTTAACTGGTTTTAACAACGCACAGCTGCATGCGTCAGAGCTTCGGTGATCAGATCGAACACCCGAGTGTTGCGGGTTTGCCTACTCCATCCGCCCGTAAGGCGCTATGCCCTGCATGCCTCCCGAGATGTGCAAACCGGAACACTGGGGTTTAACCAGGTACTTTTGCCTGTTCTGTACGGCCATGTAAGGGGTGGGTAGATCGGGTAAAAGTGCGAGCCATGCTTTTTGCCTTGGTTAAGGTCGCCTTTTGTGGGCTCAAAATATCATCAGTTTTGTATCAGTACACATGAATGAATATAAATGCGAAAGGGAACCGTGTTCAAAACCCAAAACCTTTTATAACTTTCTTCTTAGGCTTCTTAGGCGAGGTCCCAATTTACGGCTGAGAATAAAAGGCTTAACATTTTCCTGATACATTTTAAAAATCGCGCGCATTTCACTGCCAGCCCCGGAATAAAATACGTCATCAATAATTTGGAGAGTTAAGATTGTATACGTCTCTATCCAAGAAATGAGGATTTTAATACTCTCATTTTGGTTTGCTAGCAGTTATACGAACAGTTTTGAAGCCAGGGGTTCAAATAATCTCTCTTGAAAACACTTTTTCTTACCGCCAGCGCGATTTGTCATATCCATATGAGCCGCCATGTCGTTCTTCAATCGCAAGACGTCTTTATTTGTTTGCAGGGTTAGCTCGGAAACGGACAGCTGCGTCTAAGCAATTTGTCAGTTTCTTGCATTTTTCCCAAATGTTTGACAATTTTTGAAGCAACAAGCAAGCGATTACAGTCCATTCTGAAGTTGAATCGTTTCATGTTTTCAACCGCACTGTAAAAGTTCGCCAAAATGGACAATTTGGCAATGGGTCTGTCGTCCGAGCAGACGGACAAGATTCTGCAGCTTCAGGTAATCATATTGAAGTAGTTTGTGCTGTATTCTAAGTCTTTTGGTTTCGTGCAGAGTTTCAAATGTTTTAATTTCTTCTTCTGACGCGAGAGCTCATTTTGTATGGGGGTACAACTACTCAATCGTTGTTGACTAGTCAAAAAAATTAAGGCTATCTTATGAAGTGCAAATTTTAGTTATTCTAAAGCTGACATATTTTTTTTTTAATTTGATTCTAATTGCTCTTCTTACAGTCATTTTTTTGTACTTTTTTCTTCCTAATAAAGTTATTTTTATTTTGAATAGGATCTCACTGGAATTGAAGATGTGACAATCTGTCGGGACGTTCTAACTCGACATAATTGGGACCTCGAAGGTGCAGTGCTGGATCAACTAAATATCAGAGATGGACATCCATCTGTCTTTGCCAGCTCTGAAACCCATGCACCAACTGTAGTCAATGAGCCTATGTTTCAACATATGTTTTTCTCTCCACCCTCGGGTGGTTACTGGTTTACAAGATTGTATCAATTTGGTTATAACCTGATTGCACCAATATTTATATTTGCCTATAGACTATTATTTAGAGGCGATCATAGAAGATGTAAGCTTAAATTTCTCTTTAACACTACTGTTTTTTTCTATGGCAACTGCCTTTCTAAGGTGTTATGTTTATTTCCTTCAGATGTGACTGATCCTGTAGCTGATGTCATGAATTTCATCAGGTCCTATGAAGAAAACTATGGAAACCAACATCCCGTATTTTATCAGGGTTCCTACCATCAGGCTCTCAATGATGCTAAACATGAACTACGTTTCCTCATTGTTTATTTACATTCAGATGACCACCAGGACAATATAGACTTCTGTCGGTGTGTATCTCTTTTATTTTTATTAATTTGATAATGTTTTAGCAAAGTGTTAAAACCAGTTCTCTTGTTTAGGCAAGTTTTGAAGGATGAGTCTGTGATCCAATACATAAATACCCACATGCTCTTTTGGGGCTGCAATGTAAATTCAACAGAAGGCTATAAAGTTTCACAACACCTCCGCGAAAATGCATATCCATTCTTAGCTGTTCTTGCTATGCGTGAGTCACGAATGACTGTTGTTGGAAGGTAATAGATAACTGTTTCACCTTTCCTGTTTACAAACATATGAATAAATCTAATAGTTTTACTCTTGATTTTTAGGATGGAAGGACCAATGAACTTTCAGACCCTCCTGCAGCGTTTGCAAACTATTGTCGCTGACAATGAGAATTGTCTTGTTGCAGCTAGAAATGATAGGTCAGCAAATTAAAATTTTGTTTTCTATGTGCTATTGAGTATGCATTACATTGGTGCTTATAGAGAACTGTCTCATATTTTCAGGATGGAAAGAAGCCTTAATCAAACTCTTAGAGCTCAGCAGGATCAAGCTTATGAAGATTCCCTTCAAGCAGACAGAGAGAAGGAGAGATTACGAAGGCTGGAAAAAGAGAAAAAAGAAGCAGCGGAACGTGAAAGAAGGGAGAGTGAACGCCAAGAGCAATTAGAACGAGAGGTAAGTACTGGGCCAGTTACAAAAACAAAAGAAACACCGACCCGCAATACTTTTCTTTTTTAATGTAGCTAATGCCTTTTTCTCTTACTTTTAAGGAAATACAACGCCAAAAAGTAGAATTAGCATGTAAGGTACCTGCTGAACCTAGCTCAGATCATCCAGAATCAGTTCATGTAGTGATAAAATTACCCACCGGCAAGCGCCTTGAGCGCCGATTTTTACAGTCTCACCCGTTGGAAGTAAGTTACAAAATAAACTGTTTATCCCCTGTTTTTATAATTTTTGTGTTTGGCTGATGCTTATAATTCAATCTCAAATGTTCTTTCCAGGCTATTTTTCTCTTTGTTTTCTGTCATCCTGAAGCACCTGATCGATTTGAAATTGCTACAAATTTTCCCAAGAGAGTTCTGCAATGTGAAAATAACACTCAAGATACTTTAGCTGATGTAGGATTAAGAAGAGGAGAAGTCTTGTTTGTTTATGATTTGGAGGCATAGGCTCTGCAAGTTTTTCTTAGCAACTCCTCCAAGCTGTCTTCTTATCCAAATTGGGACAGCATTGATATGTAACCAGATTATATGTTTATGATGTCACAGGGTTTTTAGGCCTCTACACATCCATTACCGTACATCATTAGCCAAATCAGTTTGGGCTGGCAGATGCACAAAAGTTAAAATTGTCTGTTATTTTCTGGTAAAACTTGCTACTGTCGTGGCTGAATCAATTTCCATCAATGAATCTGGTCTGATTATTATTACTAATTCTATCAAAGTCTAAACTTTGTGTACGCAACTCAAAATGAACTTTGGAAGGGAAGGGGTGACAGTTGTGATTTTCAATAGTATACAACATTATACTTTTTGAAATTTATATCTACCCGAGTCCAGAGTCCAGAATGAAATTGTGCCTTTCCCTGCACTGTCCTGTGAAACTATAGACATGGTTTTTATGCATTCACAAATTGTTGTGGCCTGTCTTATCAGAAGGTGTGCTATTTCATCTTGTTTTATTTTACGTGTTGAGTGCCGTATTGCTCCCCAAAAATGACCTGTCTACTGGCACTCACATAATTCTAGAATTTTATTTTCCAATTTCTTTATTCTGTGTTACTTAAATTATTAATTTCCTTTTTGTGGGTTGAATATATTTTGCTCCAAAACAATATCACTGCAGCAAAGTGCATTGAGATTTCCCATGAATTTAACCACATTTCTTGATCAATTTTCTTATCAATTAAAAAAAATAATTCCTTCTTTGTTCTTGTTTCTTGTAATTGGAAGAGTCTTGGTTCACACTATTTGCTGAAGTAAGATAAGATGGGAGAGTCAGCAGTGTCACTTTGTATAGAATTGCTTACTGATCTATTTGTATTTAAAATTAATTTTCAATCTGTTTCTTATATTCACCTGACCTGTATTTGCATAATATTGCATTTTTGTAAAACTCATTAGAGTTGAGAAATGGCCCACGCACCCAAAAATTATGTGATTTACTAAGGTTGTTAAAACCTTTTCTCGGTTGGATTTTAAAGTGTTAACCATTTGTGGTTATTTATTGTACCAGTTTGCTCTTGTAAGCAAGATGCATTTACATACCCAATTTTCATTATTATTTCCAGCCTGGATTTATCAATCAACATTGCATTTTCTTTACTATTTGTTTATGTGTATGTGTGTGTGTCTGGTTGGGCCAAAGTGACCATGAACAGTGTATACATTACTTGGAAATTTTCTCTCGACAGGGCTCATGTATGCGTCTGATTCAGTGAAGTGGTAAACTTTTGCAGTACTTGATTTCAACTTAATGCCACTAAATTTGTCAAAACCACAATCAATTTTGTTACTTGCATGGTTTTTAGATATTTTCTTACTCATTGTGCCTGATGACAAAAATGTGCAGATCTCATAGTTTTGGGGACAGCTACATTACGGCAAGGCCGTTGAAGAAGAATCCTTTGATATAATTAATAGTGTTACTTATTCACATCCATACATTTCCAGGGCAGCAGCCAGGATGTATATTAGTAAAAATATTTTAAAAATATTTCAGGCATGTCACTTTACTTAAATTGTGTTTGGCCAATTGGATTGTATATGTTAAAAGAAATAAGACTAAGGCATAGCACATGCATTTCTGTGATGCCAAATTTATTTGTGACTTGTAAGGGACTTAAATGTCGACAAATAGCATTTTCCCTCCAAGCTGTTTACATGTTTTGTTATGTATAGTCCAAGACTGACTGCCTGTGTGATTTCAAACAGTCTTATCTCCTTCATCTTTAGTAACGTAATAATCTGTGTTTTTCTGGCACAATATTTTCATTTCTCATTCTGTATTAATTATATTTGTCTGAATTCCTGTTAGTCCTCTGGATATTATGGGATTGATGTTTTATGTGATATGGAAGCATATAGTTATTTTTCTTCCATAATAAACCTGCAAAGGTTCTTGTTCTGCATGTCAAACTTCACAATCCTTGTTAAGATAAGTCGTCGTGCATCTGAATAAAATGGTCCAATATTTCTATTACAGTAAAACTGATATAACTGTTTGAAGTCTCAATGAACTTTTAATCTGTAGATAAAACAACAAAAACAAAACAAATTCCTTGGGCAGAAACATTGAAAGTGTAAATACACTTTAACAGTACTTTTAGAGCCCAGCACTAACAATTACTTGAAAAGTAAAATGAGATTTTCTTACAACCTAGATATGTGAAAGGATAGCAAAAATCTCAAGGTCGGAAACAGGAAGAACTCACAATTATTTTTTTTCAGAAATCAACAATTGAAGGATGTGCGACTTTCTAGCATCTGAAATCTTCCTGCTAACCCCCACACCATGAAAATTCTTTGCAAGATTAAGGTTTATGTCAAAAATACCTTGCTGAGATCAAACAATCTCTTACATGCAATTAGAGGATAGTGACTCAAAATCAGTCTTAAAATACCCTGTCAGCTTATTAACATAGTTGTCAAAGGCACAACATTTAACTGAAAACCTGGGTTTTGTTATTCAGAGTTATCCAGCCTTGCATAAAAACGCCCACGCCCCATTCCTAAAACTTCTGGAAAGAAAAGAAAACATTAATAAAGCATGCTTCACAGAGCTTCATGGAAGCATGGGGTCAATCAAAAATTGCAGGAGGATTTTAAATAAATATTTAAAACCCTCCTGCAATTTCTGATTCACCCCATTATTAATAACTTAAAAAAGGAAAAAAAAAAACCTTTAATACTAATGATCACTTTAATGTCCGTCAACTTACTAGGCATTATAGGCTCCTCATCATCTCTGCTATTCTGACAGTGATAGATTGGGGCACCCAGGGCACCTCCTCGCCGAAACTCATTTCTGTTAATGTGCACAAAGTCAAAATCAAAATCAACGCAATTAAAACCCAAGTTTGGCAACTCATTTTAATTATACCCACCTATTGTCGGAAGGCTCAGGGCGATGAACATTTCTTGGCGCATATATCATGTCAATTGATGCTTGTTCATCTTCTTCATCCTCCCAATCACCGACGGGGACTGGCAGATGGAACTGAGGGTTCCCTAACTCTCCGTGAACTGTTGTGTCTGCGTAAACCAAGAAATCAATAAGATAGCAGATACATTCAGTAAAATAGTTGATGAATAAATTATTAGTTAGCAATTAGGGGAAAAGGCCAAGAAGAACAGAGAACTTTTCTATTATAGAGCCAAACTTTTCACACTCACTTTCATACTTCTTCGCTTCCATTAAATGTCTGTCACTACAAAACATGAAATGCATTTGTAGTTCCTGCTCAGGAATGACGTGTGTTGCATTGAAGGGGCAGGATTTAAATAATGCTGCTAGCTTGGGGTGGTTCTGGAAAGAAATAAAAAAACTGGGGGAAACTGTCAAAATATTTCATAACTCCTCCGTGTTTACTATACTTACTTTCCTACACTTCATTAGGTGGCGCTGAAGCCTTAGTTTAGGAACAGCGTGGCTTTTGTCATATGGACAAGACACATAGGGATTATTTATAGCAGCACTCATTTTTTTGAAAAAAACAATCACTTAAGTTAGTCCTTTTTAGAAAAGTTGGAGCTAGCCTACGATTCGACCAGACCTAACCTAACCTTTTCAAAGTTCTTTCTTCGTATTTTCATAGATGGCGCTGCTGGCGCTGGCAACAAAATCAGACAGCAGACAGCGGGAATTTCAGTTTTTCCGGTTTTTCGAACTGGTATTTCAAAAGTAGCTCAGAAACAAACAATAGTGGTCTGTTAGAATCATTATTTTATTGTGTCTCCAAAAAACAAAAAAATACAAATCAAACAAACCATCAGGGAAATTGTGTTACTATCACAATTTCAAAATTACAAGCATGTAAAACTTGCCACTGTTCTTCATACCGTTTGAAAATTTTCATTTCATTCTTTTGCGTCAAAAGCTTGTAGAAAGTAACAGGTATCATGAGATAAAATATCAATTGTGGGTCACCTGTACCCAACCCTCTGAACTAATGCTGTCTGGGAAAATGTTCCGGATACAGGTGGCCCACAATTGATTGGATGGCTCATATAATCACAAGTATTTCATTTCTCACCAATATGGTGGCAATATCAAGGGATGTTTCTTGTTGAATAAAGGTGTATATAGACAACAAATTTCATTTTCACACATTGTCAACTATAAAATTAACGAAGAACCAAAATTGAAAAGAAAATACCAAGAATCAACTTGTTCCAC
>NW_026267163.1:1010958-1014951 GCF_000697945.3 Frankliniella occidentalis
GAGAATGAGGGAGCACGGAGAATCCGCTGCAGACGGTAAAGTGACGGAGGCTTTACGGAGAGGAGGGGGAGTGAGAACGCGAGAGAATGAAACGGAGGCGAGAGAGGAAACACAAAGAGCAGAGAAGCAAGGATAAGGGAGATGGGGCGGGGCCAGGGGAGGGGAGGGACGGGAGAGGGGAGGAGAGGGGAGCGAGCCGGCCGTCACGTAGACACCAGTTCGTGCAAGTTCGGGCCTGCGCTCGGCTCTCTTCGGGTCGCGCTCGGCTCCGTTCGGCCCCAGCGAGAGGTGGGGGAAGGACGAGGTGAAGGAGAGGAGAGGGGGGAGGGCGCTCAGCTGGGCTGGCTGACTGCCGGCTCCCCTGCCCTGTTGCCTGACAGTTGGTGCCGGGAGTTCGGACTGAGCAGACGAGAGTCGCTTACGCCCGCTGCCACAGTTTCTTTCCGTGTTCTTTGTTCTTTGTCAGTACAAGTCGAAAAATTTTCTAGTGTGTGACCTTTTCGCTTCGGCGACATAGCAATTGGATAGAACCATGGAGGTTTTGCCGTGCCCAGTTAAAATCAACACGAATTTGCGTTATGAGGGTGAGTTATCGAAAACGTTTTGTGACTTAGAAATTTTACTGGGTCAATTCGTCAAAGAGTGATGTCTTTTTTAAAAAGTGGCCGAAACTACTAGTTTTTTCTCGCCTGCCTTAATTTAAATTCGTTCGCGGTGAAGATTTTCCCTGGGGAAGTCCAGCTTTGCCGACTCCTACCAGCCGTCTCTTTGTCCTTCGTCCTTCGACGCCGGCCGGCTCATTTGCTACGCCAAACAGTTTCGTTTTGTCAGGCCGACATTGCATTTCTGCATTCTTCTATCAATTCAACAATGCCGCGAGCGCTTCTCTCCCCTTTTTTTGGCCACATTATATTTTTTCGGACCATCTTTTGGGTCTTAGTGTCGGTCTTATCCTGTCACATCTCAAAGTTTCATCAGCCTGTTTCGTCAGGCAATGGTCCTCGAGTCACCCAAGAGTACTGTTTTAGTTTGTACAAGTTTATTTGGGATACATTTGGCCGTTCTTCACGAGAAACATTGTGACTTAAAGAAAATAATCGATGATTGATCTGTGCATTCTCTGGTTATTATCCACTGGATGCTCGGCATCATTGCTGGTGCTGATGGATGCCCCGCCTCATTCACGCGAATCCTGATCGCTCGTTTTCATTAAACTTTTCTTATTATTGCCAACGCTCTTATTCGCGTCTGGTTCAATTTTTTTTCAACGCGGTGCTCTCCTGCCCCCTAGTGTGTGCAAGTGGCCTCAACGACTATCGTACAGTAAAATAACGTTGGGATTTTGATGTCTTTTTCGAGCAAATAATCCAAATCTGTGAGGAAACATGGCTCGGTGCAGCGGCGCGGCGGGTTGCGTGTTCGTGCAAGTCTGAACCGGCTGGGGCGCCGGTCGGCCCGGCCGGCCGTACAGTACTCTGGGCCGCGGCGCCGCGCCGGTGGAGCCCACGGCGGAGGCCACGGTGAAGCCCCACCGCACCGCACGCTGCCTTTTCTTCCGGACTCCCCCAATTTCTCTGTTGACCCACTCTTGACTTCGCCTGGGAAAAAGATGAGCTTGTTCGGTTTCTGACGTGGTCCTTCCCCGCTTGTGTTGCAGGTGGATACCAAGCTGCCGACGAGGGCGATGACTGCGCCGCCGTGTCGGCCCTGGCCAGGCGCCTGGAGGACGAGCTGAGAGCCGCCAAGTCGGCCCAGCTGGCCTGCGGCGAGGTGCTGCTCCCCGCCGATCTGCTGCCCAGGGTGGCCCGGGACGTGGTCCGGATGGCTGAGAACGAGCCCTGTGGACTTAGGTGAGTGTCGTACTACTGTACTTTCGTGTACCCTGCCGGCCAGTCCGGCCTGTGTACGTTTACGTGTGTGTCAGGCCTCCATACTAACTTGATGTGTCTTTCTCTTTCAGGGGCTGTACGCTATTTATTAATTTTGAAAATGACCAAGTCTGCAGGAGACTTGGGCAGATCAAGTGTGACCCGAACACTGTTTCTACTTTTGAGCTGTTCTTGACTTTAAAGCAAGACAGTTCTAGTTGGCACAGCATCTTGCCACAGTTTCTTAAGTAAGTACTCTGACAAAAGTCTGCAAATTTATTAAATGTTGACTCTCTGAGCTTGACACTAACCCTTTCCTTCTTCTTGTTTTAGAAACTTGACCAGGGGCAGGACCATAATGATCAGCCCAGGGTTCACCTTAGAAAAGAAGAAACTCTACAGAAGCTACCTGGAGTGAGTGGAACTGAGCAGCACTCCAGGAGAGCAAAGACTGAAATCAAGCCCTCTCCCACCGGCCCAATGTTAAGTTATGTGTGTGTCTCTAAACAAGTTGAGTTTTTCCTCTGTTTTGTTTGGACTTATGTGATGTGATGATTCATTCTCTTGTAACTGGAGGATGTAATGTATCAGCTAAGATGAAAGAAGAATTTGTATTCTCTTAATTTGTAAGTTCTTGTTTAACATTTTGTTTTGAGGACAATGCTGATTATTTGCCATCGTATAGTAGCATTGCTTATTTCATTTTCTAATTTTTTCATATTGAAAATTGCTGAAAAAGTCGTCATGTGTTGTTTAAGGGGATAATAGTAATCATGAGTCGAAACACCATATCCTGTAATGAGTTTCAGGCCTCTCTGTATATAACCAGTGCTGGATTTTTATCACTTACTTTGTCTCTTAAGTTAAAATGTGATATTGTATCTCCTTGGTCTATGAACAAATTTGCAAAGTGATTAATTTTTTTATTTGTAAGTTCAAGGAGAGCTTATGGGGTTGTCCCCAGCAATGGAGGGGTGGGTGTGGGAGGGGAGGGGAGGAATCAGACCTGGACTCTGTGATTGGATAGTGGATACAGACGGTTTGATGACATCATGAACTACTGCCATCCCTTGATTTTGTGATTGTTGTATTTTAGTCATTGAATTTATTTTTTAGAATGAGGAGGGAAAATATAAAGAACATGTTGCATATTTGTAGATGAGATACAAGAGTAATTATGTTTTTGTGAGCTGTGTCCATGGCTTTATTTTTTATCAAATAATGTTGCAGCTTCTAATTTTTAACCTAGGTTACACCTCTTCCATTTTGGAAGGGGCGCCTTGTTTTTACTTGAGTGGATGATTGGTTGGAGTACGCTTCTGTTGAATTTGCTTTGGGTTTGGCAGTTGGGATGAGTTTGAAATCTTTAGTGGCCGAGCAAGGCAAACTGATGCATCCACAAACCAAAGAAGGATGTTTTAATTAATGGTTGATATGCCATGATCTCATTCAATATTTAATGATAGGCGTGGAGAAAATGGTTAAATTATTCACATTCATCATTCATTCATTCATTCATACATTAACTTTCTGTAAAGGCAAGTAGATTATTAGACTGGAAACTGAAATGTTGATTGAAGAAGGTCTATTTACTCATATAAACTGCTGTCAGTATGATAATTTTGAAACTTTGACATTGACTTAATGTTCCATTTTAACTATTTACACCAATTGATATGTGTGCTGTATCTCAAGGAGACATTTGTAAATTTCATGTAGAACGCTTACTGTAGATCCTGATCTATGCATTCGTGATATGCAAAAGAATGA
Source organism: Frankliniella occidentalis (assembly GCF_000697945.3). Classification (NCBI taxonomy): domain Eukaryota; kingdom Metazoa; phylum Arthropoda; class Insecta; order Thysanoptera; family Thripidae; genus Frankliniella; species Frankliniella occidentalis. The sequence continues at coordinate 1,014,597 of NW_026267163.1, forward strand.
GTTTTGTAGAAATGTGTTTGCAAGATTTTATTAAGGGTTGATGTGATAGAATATTACTTTAGTTAGTATCTGTGGTCCAGAGCAATGTCATTGTGCCTCTGGATAGAGGTGAAATAAAAATTCTGTGTTCTTAAGATTTTGAATTAAGCTTTATGTTAGATATCTGGTCAGCCAGTAGCCCAGTGATTGTGGGCCATTTCAAAAAGAATCGTATCATTTGTCCGTGTCTTAATCTGCTGCATTGAAGGAAAATTCACCAGGTATTATTTGTATCATCATTTTCTCCTGTTCATCCAGTATGCTTAGTCATTTAGTTACAACTTCAAATAACTTTTTTCACATCTTTTTTTATTTT
>NW_026267163.1:1015001-1015746 GCF_000697945.3 Frankliniella occidentalis
CCCTCTCGCGCCCGCCAGCCCGTCAAACGGCCGCCCCCTCCTCCCCCTTCGTCCCTTTTCGGCAGCCTGGGTTGGTTCGGTTGAGTTTCTTCTGGTTACGCCCAGGACAGCAAGGACTTCCTTTAAATCATACATAGGCAATCGTGATCGGGGGATCCCAGGAGAGGGGTACGGTACGCGAGCGTCAGGGCCACCGCGACAGAGACCGGGTGCAGCTGGAGCAGCAGGACAGCGTGAGCCCCCCAGGAGGTAGGCCACCGGCTCCGCGCGGCCGGCGCAGGGTTGCCTACCGCTCGCGGGGCTCGGCGGCGTGGCGCGGCTGGCGCGGCTGGCGCGGCGGCGGAGGACGCAGACCTCTGCGAAACCGACCGGTCGGCGCCCGCCCTCCACGCCGCGGGGCACGGAGCAGACCTCGTCCAGCGGCGTCCAGTTCAGCTGCAGCGCGCAGCACTCTGCAATGGGACTTCTAGAAAGTGCCGCGGTGCCTCGGTGGTGGAGTCGCGGATGGGACAGCGCAGCAGCGGGGCTGGCTGGCGCTGCCGCCTGTCCGCCCGTCCGTGTGCCCGCCCGTCTGCCTGCCTGCTTGTGCCCCGGGGAAAGTTAGCGGGAGTGGGAGGGGCGGATGGCGGAGCGCGGTGCGGAGTGCTCCGGGTCGTCACAGTGCCTAGTCTTGTCTTGTCTGGTCTCGCGGAGCCGGGGCAGCAGCGGGTCGGTCGGTCTCGCGGGAGGTTGAGGGGGCGGGTGA
>NW_026267163.1:1016856-1017491 GCF_000697945.3 Frankliniella occidentalis
CCCGCTCGGTACGGCGCACCGCACGGCAGGAGGAGCCGCGGCAAGAGCATTGGCGAAACGTGAGCCAGTGGCGTCGCGGGCGAACCCGCGCGACGACCGACGACGCTCGACGAACGACGCTTGCAGGAGGGGTATCGTCCGCTGCAGCAGATACCTGAGCTTTTAACTAGCTCGGACGCCGCAGCACGCGATAGGATAGGCTTTCCTCTTACCGCTCCCCGCTCCGCCCCGCCGCGCCCCGCCGCGCCCCGCCGCGCCCCGCCGCGCCCGCGAGGGGCCAGGGCATAGCTTCATATTGATCGAGTGGCGGGGTCCCGGCGCGGCCTGCCCGACGGCCTGCTCTGCCTGCTCCATGTCACGTCTGGGGTGTGTCTTGTCTGAGGGACGGCGGCGGCGGCAGCAGCCTCGGCGGCACCACGGCAACGGCACGATCCTCTGTACCCGCGACCGCTATAGCGCGAGCGGGACTCGAACCCGTAAGCCTTTTTGGAGGCAGAAAGCCGCGCGCCCGGCGGGGTCGTAACCTAGCACAGTACAGTAGGCAGACCCCGTGGCAACGGCGGGCGGGGCGGGGCGGGGCGTGGCGGGGAGCGCTAGGCGCTGCAGGGTAAATCAATGGAAGAATGTCTTTTTCG
>NW_026267163.1:1017541-1022284 GCF_000697945.3 Frankliniella occidentalis
CATGATTATAAATTGAATTTATGAGCACCACAAGAAAAATATCTGTGGAATGTATGGTAACAGTCAGATTAAACAATGAGAAAATATCATGGCTCCTCAGGATTTGTTTGGTCAGCCTCATCATCACTTTGAATCTGCAGATGTAAAGAATCAAAAAGTAAGTACACAAAAACGATCCAGCTTACTCACTTGGAAGATACTGTTTTAAAATAGGGAATCCTTCTTACCTTTTCTCCCAATTGCCGAAGTCTATCCTTGTATTTATTAAGTTTTGTGTCTTGATCTGCCAAAAGTACTAACAAATCCTCTTGGTCCTTTCGTAATTTATCCAACTCAACCTCCAATTCTGAGCATCTTGCCATGTTGGTCTGTAAATTATGTGGTCATAAACTAAAATTCTCAGTAAACTGTAAATAAAGGTGCTACGAAATTGAATAAAACATACCTGAGGTGAAATGGCGAGTTTTTCAACATCACTGCTTAGCGCACTAGTAACACCTGTATTGGCTGCTGCACTAAGCAACCTGGTTTGGTCTCTTAGTTGAGAAACAGTAGCGCTTAGTTCCTCTATGTGCATCTAAAATAAATAATGATTTGAGCTGATATAAAAAATTAAGAGTTAATGAGCAAAGTAGGGATTTCTTCAAATTCAGTAAATACCTGGGAGTTCTGTCTTTCTGATTCATATTGATGCAACTGCCGACGCATTTCTTGTATTTGATTATCTTGAGATCGTATCAGTTCTTTATACTGTAAAAGTAAACTACTTTCAGTCGCGGTTAAGGTGAGTTCAGTGCCTCCATTGTGCAAACCAGCATCTTTAGGGGAGACCGCTTTGACAACCATTCCTAACAAAAACAAGCAAACCAAAAATTCATTATGACACCATATGCATATTTAAGCAAACTAAAATTACTCATATTTTATTTTTATTCTAGTGCTGCACCTTCAAGAGCTTTAAAAAGCTTGCAGAATTCATGGTCTAATAACACATGTTCTGCTGATGCAGCTTGGAGTTGTGGGTGCTTATGAGCTTTACTGTAAAGCTCATGTTTGGATACTTCCCCCAGTTTGTCCAGAAAAACATCCTGACCCACACGTTTGCTGACAAGTTGACACAAACTATCCTAGGGGAAAAAAAGGAATTAGGAACTAACTTAGGTCAAAAAAGAATGAGGGGTGGATGTATCTGATTACACCATGATAAACAAAACTTAAGTTTATAGAATACAATAATTTTGCACACACAAAAAAACTTACTCTTGTATAGCTAGGCACAGAGTCATCATTAAAAATAATGCAAATGCCCATCAGAAATGCACACAGACCCTGTAGTAGTTCTTCATGTTCTTGATGTTCATTTGCTCCTACCTAGAGCATGAAAAACAAGTACTAGAGGTAGTGCACAAAAAGTAGTGAAAGGCAAATATGCACCTAGAATAAAGGACAAGGCCATACATCTGTGCCTTTCTTGATAGAAACTAACTTGAGCTGATAGGTAGGGAATACATGATGGTGTGTTCAGTAAATCACGGACTGCTAATGGGCAATGTGATAACCACATTGCCAAAAGCATCAAGATGCCAACTTTGCTTTGAACATTACTTGACTGGAAAAGGAAAATGACAAAATAGGTGAAAAATTAAAGTAAATAATCAAAAAGAAATAAGTAATCCATCCTAACCTGCTGTAGAATTGTGCAGCACTGTTGTAGTAAAGTTACAGGTGGTGCACCTGGTCCAGTCGCCAGGGCCACCCGAAGCAGCTGTTCTTTTTGAGCTGGGTTCTCAACAAGAGCATGTGAAAGGGCAACAGCAGAGAGCCATGTTGATAACATATGACCTGATAGCAATCCTGCGACTAAGAGTTCGCCCGTAGTACCAGTCCCAACTAAAATCAGAAAATATTTTAGTGCTCCAATTTTTTAGCTATAAAACATACATGTTTACAAAAGCTTATATAAGAACAAACCTTCTGCTGATGATGGCAAAAGAGTTTGAACAAGTTGGGCTTGTCCAACTTCATTTTTATATAAATAACATTGGAATGAATACAGTACAGAACAGCGAAGCTCAAGGGGCTGCTTTTCATTTACCATAGACAGCAACAACACCACAATTGCAGGTCTATAAATGTTATAAAAAATATATGTAATTACCACACTTCCTTTTAAAATTTATAAGGATGATTTTTAATACAAAAAAACCAAATTTACCTGGGTGGTTTAGATGGAGCCATGACTGTCAAAAAGTATTCTTGGTTTGCTAAATTACCCCGGATGATCTCTGCCACAGTATTTATAGTCTCTGTCAATACATCAACTGGAACGCCACTCGCCATTAAAATTCCACAGAGCGCCTCTAGTATTCCACTACTTCTTATGGTTCTTTGACAGGATGATGTGACTTGAGCAGGATTACCAGGCATTACAAGCATACGAATAACCTGCAAAATAAGAGTTTTAGTGTAAGAACAATTTAGAGCTTTCTTCAGGACTTTAAATTTTGAATCAAAATGACAAAAACTTTTAAAGGAACAGTACTTGTAAGCTGCTGAGAATATTGATAACTTTTTGAGAGGACCAGCTGATGTCTTCACTATCACTCGGAAGGGCAAACATTGGAGATATACGCTGGATATAACTTCCTATGGATTAAGAGAATGCCTCAATGATTTTTTTTTTCCAGGTGATAAAACATATTTTAAGTTCTTTACTAGATGTACCTTCTTTAAAAAAATTCTGATTGGATGTGTTATGCTTTAGCAAATTATGGACAATAGCCAAGCAATCTTCAACAACTATACCACCATCTGCATAGCCTTCATCAGCCATTACATCAAACAAACGATCAAATGCATTTTCAAATGCAACTATTTTTTGAATATTGGCATTTCCTTTAGTCAAATGAGTCAGTAGGATGAGAGCCTGAAAAAAAATATATTACTAGTATCTGACAGTGAACATACTGAAACAAACAATGTTTTAAGCAAATTAAAATACTAACATCATTTCTAATGACTTCTCTGCTGTCTCCTAATAGATCCATCAGCTTGGAGACACCCATAGGGCAGACTAAAATTATCTCTTGGAGATCTCGGGGTCTGAGTAAGAAGTACAGTGATGGAAATATGATTATTGTAATCCACAAAAAGAAAAAAAAAAAGGATTACAAAACCATTTTTATTGCAGTCCAATCAATCAATTAGATACTTACCTATTATGAATTAGTGAAGTTAACAGCTTAAGAGCAGGCCAACGCACTTGAAAGTCATATTCCTCTAGGAAACCAAGAACCAAGCCAATATAATCTGTCTGCTTCATAAAAATTTCTGTAAATTGCTCTCCAAGACTTGTCCTAGAGCTTTGATATACATCTGGGTGTTCTGAAAATAAAAGAAAGAAAAGCAGAATAGTTAAAGCACAACCATAATAATTGTTATTACAACACAAATATAAAATAATATTATTTAGAGAGCACATCAACAAAAAAACTCACCTTCCTCTTCAAATACTTCCGCTGACATAACATTGCATAAAGAATCGAGTGCGTATGAAACAATTTCACCATCAGCTCTATCCATTTCTAGCACTTGGCACAGGGCATCCATTCCCTGTGCTCCAACTTCCACTCGATACTGTTTTGATAGGGATTTAAGGGCACGACAAGCATCTCTTCTATCCTCCAATAGAGTAGAATGTTTTACCCTGTCAACTAGACGCTCCACCTCACAAAATAGGAAATCAACTGTCAATGATAATGTTCATTGCACTTGGACTTAAAGACATTTTTTCCCCAAGTACCAAGGCATTATAAGGTTTTATAAACTCTAAACGGCAAATGCAAGGAAATAGAAGTTGGTCTAATTATAGCAGAAGGAAAAGGAAGGTTGACACTTGAAATAAGGTTAGGAACCAACAGCGAAACAGCTGCAGAAAAGTCGAAAAAACCTCCGGTCAGGAATATGATGGATAAAGTTAAAACTAAAAAATTTCTAATATTTATTTCATACTCAGCTAGAGTACCAATAATATTTATCAGGAAGATAATGTAAAATAATGTGCCTCTGACAATAAATTTTGACAAGTATGGTCTTACGGTTTCTGCTCCAGTTGGTGGCGAGCTGCCCTGCAAAGGAGCTCCTAAAACAGATTTCAGGCCGGTTTTAAAATACTCCATGGCGTTCAAATTTAACTGTAAACGCCAATTTAAACCATTACTGAACAGTAAATAAACAAGGGAGAAGAAAGAGACGTGGGCCTTTAATACCAACGCAGCCACAACAAAAGCTCACAATATGATTATACAAAGAAAAGTACGAACGTGTTATCAGACCAGACCATTCCTTTATGATTTTTGCAGGAATATTTTAAGGTACTTTTGGAAGTACGCCTCAAGCTGCTGTATGTACTTTCACGTGATATTGGGGGTGTGAGGGAATGTTGTTGAGCACAAGACTCACAGCCTGGTACCGCAAAATTTGAAAGGTAGTCGCTTTCCGGACAAAATTTGCAAAGAAAGTTTCACTGAGCTAAAACTCATTTTGAAAAAATGATTTGCCCTTTAATTAAACTCGACAAACCCATAGTTCCTCTGCATGTGCGAAACACGACTCAAAACTCAAATCAGGTCATAGGGACACAAATCTCGTCCATCCGTCAGCCACAGTGTCTTCGCAAAGTGTGTTTGTTTTAATCGCTGCAGCTATACATGTAATTATATGTAATGTTTAAATGTATATATA
>NW_026267163.1:1022334-1023583 GCF_000697945.3 Frankliniella occidentalis
TAAACAATGAATCCTGTTGTACAGTGTTTCCAAACCCTCACCTCATAACTGCATTATTGAAGCTGGTAAAAAAGGTATAAAAACGAGCCTTCGAGTACCTCCCTGCGCCTAGAAAGGCAAAGAGAACGCTTCATGTTGTTCTTACTGAGAATCAAAACTGCTAGAAGCGTGCAGGGCACGTGCACCAACAACACAGCCACACATTTAACTTTCCAGGAAAGAAACCATTTCTCTCTGTTGCACATACACGTTATACCGGACTTAACTGCTGACCGCGGCCGGTACTACCCGCGGGCCTAGAGTGCCTCGGGGGAGGGGGCCGAGCCTGGCCACGAGAGCCGCGGCCGCGAGGAGAGGCGAGGCAAGGCGCCGCGGGGACTCACGGCACAGGCCGACTGCACCTAGAGCGGTCCGTCAGCCTGTCATCCCTTGGCAACCGCGAAGCACCGCACACGAGCGCGCACCCACCCGCCGCCCCACCCCACTGCCAAATGAAGGGTATACTTAGTCCATTCAGGATGTTGGGCCTTTGAGGCAGCTCGTTACACACCAGCACAACCGCCCCGCCCCGCCCCACCCCCGCAAAAAAGGACACGAAGAAAAGTCAAAATTAAAAGTACAATTTTCGCAATGTTAATCGTTGGGACACTGCCGCGCTGCAGCAGGCTGCTCGTCGTTGCGAACATTCAGCAAATGAAGAGAGCGCATTTTTCGCATGGCGAGGGTCAATTTCGCCGCGACTTGAGCCTCGGCAGAACGGCGGCAAAAAAAACGGCATGCGATGGATGGAGCTTGCATGGCAACAGTACCGGCTGCCCGGCCGGCCGCACCACCACCGCTCCGTGCGCTGCTCTCGCTACATACACCGTGCCTTTGTGCTTGGGCTCTGGCCGCGAGCGCTGGGGTGGCGAGCTCAGCGCCGTGCCGCGGATACCGCGAGCAGTGACGGAGAGGGGAGGGGGATAAATGAATGAGTGGTAGGGACAAGCGGAGGACGGGGGAGAGGGGCGAGGGGGTAATTTGTGCAGGCGAGGAAAGACGGACAGGCAGGCAGGCCGGGCACTGCAGCACGGGCCATTTGTATTGTGTGTGTGTGTGTGTGTGTGTGCACACCGCTGGTGGTGGTAAGGGTTGCCGAAAGAAAAGCGTGGTTGCGATATCATCCCCGAGAAGAGGTTTCGCCGGTAGGACGGTAGAAAGGGGGAGGGGGGGCATGATGATTGGTTTGGAAAGGATCGAGAGGGGGAGG
>NW_026267163.1:1025473-1028150 GCF_000697945.3 Frankliniella occidentalis
GGGGGGGGGGGGCTCTTTTCTCTACATTTTCTTGCCACCCCGACGTACCGGGGGCGAGAAGACAGGTGCGGGAGAGTTTTGCCTACCTCAATGGCAATGGCGCCTTACGGGCAGTGCGAGTAGGCAAACACCCTCGCACCTCTTCTCTGAATCACCCGGTGCAGTGCATTCCAGCGGCCGACAGTCACAGCCCTGATTTAATTTAAATTTTGTTTTCAGGTCCCCCTTACACCGCTTGAAGTAATCTCTCTCATAGAAGATTATGAGGAGCTACAGAGGGTGCACGAAACCCTAAAGAAGGAGGCCGCATCAAAGGAAGACCAGCGGAAGAAAGAAATAGAGGTACTTGAAAAGCAGCTGGCTGCAAGTCAGGAGTTAAGTGATAGGAGAGGTAGGAAAATCAAAAGTGTAAACAATCAGATGAAGCGTATACACCTTAAAATTCAGAAACTTTTAGCAAAATCTCCTCAGGATAACAGTGTTATTCAAGTCCAAAAGACGGCAACTGATGAGGCCGTTTTCGCTATGCTAAAGAAAATGGTTGGAAAGGACAAGAAGGGCGAGAAAGGGTTTACTGATCCACATTTACGTGCATTTGCTTTAACAATGCACTATTACAGTCCTGCAGGTTATAGGTACCTTCGTAGAAAGTTCAAAGAATCTCTCCCTTCGGATTGCACACTATCGCGCTGGTATTCAACCATGGATGGAGATGCAGGCTTTACTCCATCGTCTTTTGACGCTTTGAAGCGTTTATCTGAAAATAAGGGTAAAAAGCTTGTTGTTGCGTTGATGGTGGACGATATGGCCATTCGTAGGAGGGTCAATGTTGTTGGCACAAATGTGACCGGGTTTCCCGACCTAGGAAAAGACCACAGACATCTTTTGAAGAAAAGGAAACAGAAAAAGAAAACAGCAGATGGTGCCCCGGCAGTAAGTGATGAGCGACCCCCTTTGGCTAAGGAAGTGTGTGTTTTCATGGTTGTATGTCTGGATCAAAGCGCAAAAATTCCGGTTGGGTACTTTCTACATGATAAACTGTCTGGTCCTACGCTTGCAGCTCTGGTTTCTGATTGCATGAAAAAGTTACATTCTGTTGGTGCAGTTGTGAAGGCTATAGTCACTGATGGCAATGCAGCCAATTTAAAAATGGCTAAGTGTTTAGGTGCTGATCTGGAACCAGTGAAGCGTGTTTACAGTGCAACTCCAGGGGACATGGGGTCTTTGGTGTTGTCCGATAAATTTCAACCCTATTTTTTTCACCCCTCTGACTCAACAGTAAAAGTATATTATATACTAGATGTATGCCACATGCTTAAATTAGTTCGTAATGCGTTGGGGGCACGAAAAAAAATTCTTGATGTTAACAACAATCTTGTGTCCTGGGACCATATTGATCAGCTGCACAGAACGCAAATGCAAGAGGGCCTCAGACTGTGCAACAAATTGACCGACAGACACATAAAATGGTATGAAAATAAACAGAAAGTCTCATTTGCGGGCCAAACTCTGAGTAATAGTGTGGCAACGGCCTTAAAATTCTGTGAAAAGTTGCCAAATAGACCAGAATTTCAAAGAGCCTCTGTCACTGCGAGGTATTGCTCAATCTTTAATAATTTGTTTGACGTGTTCAACTCATGCACTCTAGCACAGAAATTTGGTCTAATAAAGCCGATGAGTCTAGGCAATGAAGCTATTTGGAATGCAGCTTTAGAGGAAGGCAAAAATTACATTTTAGGACTTATAATCAAAGAAAAAGGCCAAACCGTGTTCAACAGTGTATTTGAAGACGACAGGAAAGTCGGTTTTCAAGGGTTTTTAATTGCAATAGAAAGCATTCGTGGGCTTTTTAACGATTTGGTAAGGAATGGACCTATGACATTTTTGTTGACCAACAAACTGAGTCAAGACCACCTTGAATCGTTTTTTGGGAAAACTCGGCAGATGCGTGGTCCAGACAACAATCCTTCGGCAAAGCACTTCAAGGACTCCTACAGACGACTTTTACTTGGCGCCGAGATCTCTGTGTCCAAAAGTGCAAACTGTATGCCCCTTGAGTACATTCCAATTCTGAATGCTAACAAAGTCAATCGGTCGTTAAATACAGACGCCTTACGGAAAAAGAGACAAAAAGAAGAGGAGCGGTACAAGTGTGTGAATTCTTTTGTGTGTCTAGGTGACCACTTTGCCAATCAAAACTTCCCAAATACTGCCACTCTACTCTCAGATTTTTCAGTTGCAGTTGTTTCGTATGTTGGCGGTTTTGTTGCCAAAAAACTGGCATATCAATTTAATTGCTTTCTTTGTGAAGCTGCTTTAATTAGTGAATTTGGCATGGCGAATTCAGGAGATTTTGTTAACTTCATAGCATTTAAGACAATCCATGCCGATGGCCTTACTGTTCCAAGCAAAGACGTTGTTAACATTTGTGCAATTACTGAATCCAATATCAGAAAAAAAAATGGCACACACTTTAAACAACTCTTTGAATTGAAGAAAACCTCTTTGGATATTCCTACTGTACTGCAAGATTGTAAGTTGTCTGGTTCGTTTTCTTTCTTGCCTATTCACAAGCATGGCAAATCTCCAAATCCTTATACCTGTGGGGACTTGGTTTATGATGTACTTAAGACGTACAATTACATTAGAGTTAAACATATGTGTACTCTAATTAATA
>NW_026267163.1:1028200-1029178 GCF_000697945.3 Frankliniella occidentalis
CGGGCGTCCTGCCGACCCACTCCACCCTCAGCTCGCTCGGCAGGGCCACACACTCGCAGCGTGTCTTATGACAGCAATATCCGGCGTTACCGTTTATCCCGGCGTTCACGTTCAATGCAGCGTGTGCCGAGGACGCGCGGGGAACAAGAGATCGCGGGGTGGCGGGGGCGGGCGAGGGCGGGCGGGTGCACCCCGGAGCACCCCTTTCAGCAGCGGACTGAATGACTCTCCAGCACCAGGCTGTCATCCGGTGCGAAGTGCGACAACCCGTCGTCGTCGGCCGACTCGCGGGTGGGCGGATCCACTTACTGACTCTTTCCATAATGGAAATGTTACATGGAGTGGTAGCGATCGCTGCACAAGAAAGCGCCCAATCGCAAGTGCTCTTCCGACTGGGCTGCCCCTAGGCCTATGGGCCATATGGGGCTTCAATTTTTCCACCGATCTGTTGCGCTGTCATTGCAGTTTTGGTAGGGATAATGGCGAGGCAGATACAGGGTGGTTCGCATGCCCCTTCCTTTATTTTCATACTGTACCGGCTGCAGGCGTGCGGGCGGGTTGTATACTCGCACGGGGCCATCATGAGCGCCATGCCACGGTGAGGGACGGTAGGCAATAGGCAAGCCTGCCCGCACTCCTGCAAGCGGTACAGTATTAGCAAAAGAGAGGTTGGTTGAACGATAAGTGTACGTACGACCTCAATTAGGCCTCGTGGCCCACGACGTGGCAACAGCATGGGTCGAATTTTGTGAGATAAACCATATTTAGAATAGACCCGGGATTTACGTCGTTACAGTTTCATCAAACTGATCCACGGCCAAAATCTCATTTGGGAGAAATGCGTGTGAGCGAGTTATGTTGGAATGTATAGTTGTTGGGAACGCTCTGCCTCGGCTGAGCTCAAACCCCACACACTCCAACAGCGGGCAGGCCCTATCCCAATTTTAGACTGCAGCAAAATGCCCCCCCCTCCCCCCT
>NW_026267163.1:1029228-1030165 GCF_000697945.3 Frankliniella occidentalis
CGTGACGGACCTGACCGGAAGATGTCATGTCTCTGACCTCTCGCGACCCCACCCCCCGGTCAAAGCTTTATACGTGTTTCGATCAGGGCCCCGTTTTATATTTTCCGCGAGGCGGTCTCGTGCGCGCCGGCGGCCAGGCCACACGGACGGACCGTCCTGGACACGCGACACCGACGCACACGATGGGATACAGCAGCCGAGTGCTTTATGAGGTTAAATTTTTTGAGAGGGGCTCCACCGCGCCGTCATGAAAATTTGATGTTGCGCACGCTGCCTCACGCTGGCTCACGCTGCCGCACGCTGGGGCACGCTGCCGCACGCTAGGGCATGGCATGGTGCAGCGGGCGGTCACTGGCCTGCAGACATGCGTGCCGCGGCGGGCCGTGGCGTGACGGGTGGCCTGCAAGTGTCCGCGGCCCTCTAAGTCTATCGGGTCCTTAGAAGGCCCTGTGCAGTGGGCAGGGCACAGCAACCCAGGCACGACCACTCGGCCGTCGGAACTAGGTCTGATGTTGAGTGAGAGATGGGGGGGGGGGGGAGTGTTGTATGGGCTCGAAATGATGATGAATTAGGCTATTCATTTTTCGTCGCGCTTTGTGCATGTTTGAGTGGGTGTGTGCTCCGGTGCTCCCTGCGCGCAGTGCGCCCGCTCCCCACTCCCCCTCCGCACACCACCCCCTACCGCGAGAAGCCCACGGCACGACTGGGGGGGGGGGGGGCAGTAAGGCTACACATTTCCAACGAGAGCTGGAGCGGGGCGGGGCGCGCACCGTGGAGCGCACTTGCGACTTGCCTTTGTTATTCTGCCCGCGACTCTTTTTGTTCTTGCTCGCCCGCCCTCCTTCCTTGCTCTAACCCGGCGCGCGGCGCGCTGTTCGCAGTTGTTGCGCCCAGCTGCTTGGAACCGGTCAGGAGAAGTACGGTACTCCAGGGGGGG
>NW_026267163.1:1040840-1043346 GCF_000697945.3 Frankliniella occidentalis
CCACCCCCTGCCCCCTTCGCCTCCTCCTGCCCCCCCTTTGCCTCTCATTGGTCATTCATCTTCTTTGTTCGTCCCGCGCTCGGCAAGACTGACAGCTCTTTTTATAGACATCAATGAGTTGTATCAGTGAGGAGACATCGCTCTATCTGCTCTGCCCTTGCGCCTCCATAGGCCTCCGCGGCCGCGTCCAGGCCACGTTGTCCTAGCGCACGCGGTCCCACTCCCGGCGCCACTTCACGCTACTCGCCGGGCATTACAGAGTCCCAATCTAGGGCCTCTAGTAATCTCTAGTTGTTTCCACAATTTGAACATTTCCCTTCGCCGAAACCTCCCTCCCCCTCCTCTTGCGCCCTTGGCCCTTTAGTCTGCTGACTCGCTTGACGCGGCCGGCGCGGCGGCGGCCGTGGAGGCGAAGCTCTCGCCCTCCTCTTTTCGTCTCCGCGGTTCGCAACCCGCCTGACTCTGACAACGCCGGAAAAAATACTCCCACAGCGACGATGTTACTCTGTCATTCTGACTTAGAGAACGCGCGGGCGGCACGGCGCGCGTCTCGTAAACCTTCTAATCGTTTTCGCCTCTAATTTTCTCCTCTGGATGGTCCAATTTAGACGCCCCCCCTTCCTCTCCCCCCAAGTCCACCTTCTTCCATCTCCCCGCTCATCCTCAACGCTGTCCGCTCGCGTCCAACATGCATCCTTATTCCGCTCTGCATGGCGCAGATTTTGATATTTATTTTTCCGAGGCTCTCTGGCACCCCCCCTCCCCCCTAAAAAAGGAAGATAAAGCACATGTCGTATTCATATTTTACGCCGTGTTTTATCTACTAGTCAGGCCGGGCGATCTCCGACGACTACAAGCGACGCGACGCGACGCCCGGCCGCCATGCGGCGCAGCCTCCGCGCGGCAGCAGCACCAGAGCAGCGCCCGAGCGCCGAATGTAGCAGCATTTTAAATGCGCCCCTCTCACCCCCTCACCTCCCACTGATGCCTTCCGCTATAACTCTCGGCGGCGAAAACGGGTGAAAGAAGCAGCGTTTTCCACACAGAAACTCCCCCCTTCCCCCGCCTCCCTCCCCTCCCTCCTGTTGCGGGTCCAAAGCCACCCCTCGCCCCCACCCTCACCTTCCCCGGGGCCGGAAGGGGTATGGGGGACTGCCATGCCATGCAGCAGATTTATCGGAACTCGACAGGCCGAGTGGGGGCCAGGGCACCTTCCGCCCAGAGTGCCCACCCCTCCCCCGCCCCACTCGGAAAGTTCAAGGCGCAGCTCCACAACGGCCTGTCAGGTGAGATCACGGAACGTGAAAACAGTGCCTGCGCAGGTTGGCGCGTGGAGTGCTCCAAATTGAACAAACCGAAATCAATAGTAAAAAGGGAGTGAACAAGTTGGCTAATCGGCCACTTATGAACCTTCCGCGACTGTTATACGCCTAGGCATCGAATCACCTCCTCCATAGCAACCCTCATGGTCCGCTGCCTCCCCCCCCCCTCCCCAATACTTCCCTAGGTCGACGGAGGGCTGCACTTCCGGCCCTTCATCTTTACCTTCCTCCCAGACTTCCGGCTTCGATCACCCGTGCTGCTGCCGCCACCGCGCCCCCTGCTCTCGGCCTGGCCGCGCGCTTTCCCCATGCGGCTCTCAGGGGGGTGCTCTTTCCCACCGTGGATGTGAGCACGAGGGCGCCGCTGAGCTTGAGCAAGCGGCCGCGCGATCCCTCTGCGTCGCGCCGCCTCCCCCGCTGGAGTGGTCGTGGACGGGCTGCTGCGCTCCGGCGCGGAGGGCGTCGTCATCGTCAGCGATAGGGCGACGGCGACCAGGCCGGCCGGGAGGCGGCCGGGGCTGCGATAGAGTGGAGGATCAATCTGTTTGCACACAATCAGTTTCATCACTGCCATCGCCCGGCCGAGTGTGACTCTGACTCACTGACCTACCCCTCCCTCCCCCCAGCCGGACCGGACCTGACCTGACGCCTGACGTAGGACTGATCAGGCCTGACGTCTTCCCCCGCGGGAGCCCGGCGGCAACCCCGGGCTCCCCGGGCTCTGCCGCCACCACTGCCGCTGCTGACGACCGCGCCCAAAAGCAGGACGGCCGGTACAGCCATTACCAGAACGCGGCGACAACACTCCCGTTCGCCCTCTACAAGCAGCGGTTGCAATCGTGATTGTCGCCCGTTTGGTCCTTTTCTCCTTCCGCGCGCCTTCGTGTACAAGTGCCTTGCACTTGCACGCATCGGCCACGTGCTTGGGGCCCCGTGACCACGACGTCGACGGCCTTCCTGCTTCGTTATCAGGGAGACCCGTGCGTCGTTTTGTGACCGTTATATTTCTGTCTGTCAACTTGTACCCTCGTATTGGGCCTCTGCCGCGCCGCTGCGCCCTATTACCCGCACAGTGACATCAGTGCAGAGTGTGCTTATCACGAGACGGCTGTAATCTCTTGGCAATCACACGCTTTGCCATGGCCTCGTCGGCTCATCGGCCCAGGCCGCGCGCGGCGGGGCGG
>NW_026267163.1:1048211-1056907 GCF_000697945.3 Frankliniella occidentalis
AAAAGTCATATAAGGCATAGATATAATAAGTTAATCCTGTTCAATAATCAGTAATAAATGTCATCGTACAATTTTACTTTGTTAATTTAATAAAACTTGTTTTGCGCAAGCTCTCCTACATACTTATCTCTTTCCCAATTCATCATTTTCATTCATTCGACTGCCACTCGTCATGTAGGGCGGGTGCCCCTGTCACTTTCTCTTGACTTGACACCTCAGCTTACCCAAAACGCAGAGAGAGAGAGAGAGAGAGAGAGAGAGAGAGAGAGAGACTACAAGCGCGCGCCTCCAGCCTGCCCAGCCGTCGCAGATTTGCAGCGCTCACCGACGGCCCCCTAGTGGCGTGGACTGGCGTGGTCGAGTGGCGGAGCGGGGCACTGCTCGCTCGGCTCGAGCCGGGACCCGAAGCCGCCTCCGAGCACGACCGAGCGAAGCCGAACAGGGTCCCGGCCTGTCAGCGGCGCGTTGACATGCCCGGTTGTAAATGCGCGCAGAAACTACCGAATGCGTAGTCCATCTACTTAATGGTCCTTGGGCGGGGCGGCCGGTAGGTGTGGGGAGGCGTACACACCGCTCCTCCCCACCACCCCGCCCGCCTCGCCCCAAACTTTGTTCAATGAAGGAGTGTTCCGTACCACTTTATACTTTATTATGAGTTCCGGGCCGGCGCGGTGCGCTGCGCTCGCTCCTGCTACTCCTGCCGCTCCACTCTCAAAACTTGTCTATTTATGTTTTCAATTTTCTACACAATAAAAGGGTGACACTCGGCCCCAGGAGAGCTGCTGGCGCAGGGTCTGCAGTGGATCTGCCTCATGGTCCCGCCCCCACCCCACTCCCCTATACAACCTCCACGCGGCCGCGGCTCGCGAGCCAAAGCGACGGGAATTTTGATTTTCCACGTGACTGACAGGAGGGGCGGGGTGGGCACGGCGGGGCGACTCAAATAATAAGCGAGTGCTTCCTTCCCTTTTCTGTCCCCACGACGAGGTGAGGCGAGGGCGGCGAGGGGTTTCTCTAGCTCTCCCTCCTCTCCGTGGTGGTGCTTGTGAGGATGGCGGCGGCGGGCCGTGCTATGGGCTCCATGCCGCGCTCGCCCTGCTGCTCGCGGAGGCGGTGCGCCGAACGGGTTGCCCGCTGTGCTCGCCATGCATCTGCCATCGGCGTGTGCGAGGGGTGGGTGTGGTGCCGGAGCACAGCGGCAGCCTCCCTCTGCAGGCTCCTGCCGCTAGGCTGAGTCATCGACACGGTTGCAGGGCGGGGCGGGGCCGGTGAATCACGGAGAGGAGCGCACGGCTGCACCTGAGTCACCACGCGCACGCACGCACGCAGGTGTGCAGCCGCGACGCGGGGCCCGCGCGCGCGCGCGTGCGTGCCCGCGGCATTGTTTTGCCGAGCCCACCCCGCAGCTCGTTAGCCGGCCCCAACTACCTCACCCCACCGCGCCTCTGCTCATTGCGAAATGCAATCACAATACTGAAAGGCACGCAGAGCGCGACTGTTGGAAACTGGACCGGCCGACAGTGTGACAGTGTGTCATCGCCCGGCCAGCCTCGCCGCGCGTCTCTCTGGGGCATCGGCGCTGACGGCGCCGCGCCGCGAGCGAGCGAGAGTGAGCGAGGTGACGAAGACCCGCGGCGGCCCCCGCGGCGGGAACCTCGGAGGAGGTTATCGAAGGGCCAGGCGAGCGCGACCTTTCGCTCCAACTGTTTCCGACTTTCGCAGTCGAAAAAGCAATTTGATGCATCGTCCGCGGGTCAGGGTTGATATGCCTGACGTCGAGGGAAGTCCACGGGGATACAGAAAGCCGATGCCTCGTGATCCGGAAATCGAGTGGGATTTAGCATTCTATCTTACGTCCTCATCCCATACCCCCCCCTCCTCTCTCTACATCTAGGGTCTGTACGACCTTCAGTTGTCTCCTGCAAAGTTGGCAAAAGAAAATGTCCCGGCTAACACTAACTGAAACAAAAAGCCAGGCGCGCACACCGTGCTTGTCTGGTTTGCGACCCACTTGTATAATAAAACTTATTTTTCAGATCTGGTTTACCGCGCCGCATAGCGTGCGTCAAAACTACTGTCAACAAGTACTCAGACGGCCCCTCCCCGCGGCGCGGCCCGCGAGTCGGTGACACGGCGGGCTGCTCTGTACAGTACTCGCCCGTATCATCCTCGTGGCTAAAAGCGCGGGCTTCTGTCTGAGGCCGCGGCCGGCCGGCGGCCCGCCGCCCCGCCGCAAGACGCGTGGTATCGCGGGTATGACGGGGCGGGGCGGGGCGGGACGGGGCGGCGGCCCGGGGCCGATTCCAACATGCCTCTACACGTGAGTGCGCGCCCCGATTGCATCACCCAGCCCAGCCGGCCGTGCTCTGGGCGCGGAGGGCGCGGCGCGGAGGGCGCGGCGCGGAGGGCGCGGCGCGGAGGGCGCGGCGCTGAGGGCGGTGCGCGCCGGGCGGCCGAAGCGAGCCCCCGCCCCGGGGCGCGGCGCCCTTCGGACCGGTCTATTTCCAGTGGCGGTCAGGCGGCGGGTGGGCTTTTGTGGGGGTCCCGCGACCCCG
Source organism: Frankliniella occidentalis (assembly GCF_000697945.3). NCBI lineage: Eukaryota > Metazoa > Arthropoda > Insecta > Thysanoptera > Thripidae > Frankliniella > Frankliniella occidentalis. The sequence continues at coordinate 1,050,767 of NW_026267163.1, forward strand.
CGGCCCTGCGCCTCGCCGTACTGCTGCTGCTGTGCCGCGCCCACCGGGCCCTGCTACCCTGCATGACCGACCGGGGTCGCGGGGTCCTTGACGGCGCCGAGTCCCTGACTAAGGCGGCCAGCTGCAGCTGGCTGGGTGGCACAGCCGAGGCAAGCCAAACCTCCACCGCGTCCCTTCCGGCGGCTGCGGCTGCGGCATCGACACCATTGAACCCGTCGTGCTCACTGGGGTTGGGGCGGCGTTTTCCGGCTGCAGAACCGGCGGTGACACACTCGTCTCAAGCACGCCCGTCTCTCCTACACGAGTCATTAGCGGCAAGTTAGCGCAAGTTTTCCTCCGTGATACGCGGGCGCGGTGGCGCGTCCCTTCGCGTCCACGCGACAACGGCCACGGTTTCTTTCTCCATCGCCAGGAGTGGCGGACTATAATGTTCTACGGTGCGTGCGGAGTAAAGGAGCAAGTAGTCGGGGCCGTTTTTGTTGTTTGCGTATGAGAAACATTTTCGTGCGCCGGGGCACTTTGATGGGCTGCAACTACTGCTCGTTTGAAAAAGGCCGGCGGAGCGTTTTACTGGCGAAACCTAACGGCCTATACACACTATAGCTTCGCGTGGCGAACCGTGGCGCGGCGAGGCGTGGCGCAGCGCGAGGCTACCTCAGCGCGCGATGACTCACGCCGCCGCGAAGGCACTCTATGTTGATGAGAACGAGTTTGTTCCAACTTGTGGAATTAGTAACCAAACGTCGCCGGCAGAGTAAGCAGGCCGGCGCGGCGGCCGGCGCAGGTCTCGACTCGCCGCGTCAAGTCGACACCCGCGTCGCCGCCGCGATGAACGCGATACGTAATGTGTCGTCGAACGTTATATGGGAGTTTATAGACACATCATGCGTGATAACGAACGCGATGGATTGCATGTGTGTCAGAGTATAGGAAGCGAGCGGGGAAAATGTAGCGGGGATGAGAGGATGACGACAACCGCAGGCAAGAGCTGCGCCGCGATACCGAAAGTGTTTGATACAAATCTGCGAGGCGGAAGAGAGAAAATGAAACATCCCCCCGCTACCCCCCCCCCCCCCCCTGCGCACTTCGCCTACCGCCGAATAAGGTTTTCCACTCGAGTGGGCCCCGTAAACACACATATGCATGCCATCATCGACCCGCGGACCCGCGCCACGGTCGCAAACGTGGATATATCGTGTATTTTTATTTTTTTTATTCGCATGTTTTTTTTTTCATCGTATTTTTTTTTGTCCGGTGGACTTGGCGGGGCGCTGCCTGCTATTGTGTCGCGCTAATGAAGTCCGTGAAATGGGTAATCGAGCATCCTGTGTCGTGCATCACTCTACGGTAGCCTCTCCTCGCTACATATACAGCTAGCGCTGTGTGAATCCCCGTCGCCCGGCAGCTGGTGTGAAATCGCGAAGGGAAGGGGGAAATAAAAACCCCCCTCGGTGAATGCGCGTACAGTACACAAGAGCACAGAGGACAGAGGTGTCGGTTTGGTTCTCGCATCGCGTCGGTATAATTGTCAAAAGTCACATAGGCAGAGGACGTAAAATCGGATCAAGTAGTAAAATCGCGAGTTTCTCATACATTCTCGCACAGTCGACGCGCGGTACGACCCCAGCCGCTAGGCCTACTATAAATGGGGGAAGAGCATAGCACCTCGCGATATTCGACCCAACCCCTCTTTTTCAACCAGGATAAGGAAGACGCGAAACACAATAATAACGACACATGACGAAACCTCTCTGGTCTTTTGCCGAAGCGCCGCCGAGAGGAGAGAACCCCCAAAACAGGCTGACGAAATAGTATCGAGGAATGCTTGAGCCGCGAGTGTATAGTCACCCCCCGGGCGGCTCGTCAGCGGCGGGGCGATAAAATACGTGAAGGACGCGCGGCCGGCGACGACTGCAGGGCAGGCCGCGGGCGCGGGGCTGCGCGGGGCTGCGCGGGGCTGCGCGGGGCTGCGCGGGGCTGCGCGGGGGGCAGATGGGCGGCCGGCTATGGCGGACTGTACGGAAAGCGCATCGCTGCATGCACGCCCGCGCTGCCGCCTGTTGCTATAGGATATGGCCGGCCGAACACCAGACAGACGAGGGGCCGCTCTTAAGCCACCTTGTTTTGGGTTTTATTTTCCAAAACATTTCGGTGGTGTGACATTGGGAGGAAACAGCGTCATGGTTTTCGCCTTTTTCGACGGTATTTCCAAGACACATGGTTATGTCGGGGGCCGATCAGGCGCCGGTTATGTCCTAGGAATACTGTACGTGGGCGGTTTTACCCCGTGGAAAACCAGCAGGGCAAGGGTGTTGTTTCTAACGTGCGGTGCGCCGATACCATCATAGTGAAAGCACACACAATTTATCTGACGGACAGCACCGGACCGAGCAGGACATAGGCGAGTCATGAGCCTGAAAGCTGTACGAGGGCAGTGAGCAACACGCGCACTGTCCCAGCGGGTCCCAGTCAGTACAGTAGGGTCCTGTAGGACGCCACAGTAGTGGGGCCGCCACCCTCCGCCACCCTCGCCGCCGGGCCGGGGCCGGGCCCAGGTGCCAGGTGGTCGGAGGGGTGGCGGGTGGCGGGCCCGCTCCGGCTCGCCGGGGGGGTCCTCTGCAACATCTGCAATAAAAAACTAATTTCGCGCAGCCGAATGACAAAGCGAGCCGCGCGCGCCGCTCGGGAGGCGAGGCAAGGCGGGCGGAGGAATTCAAAGCAGACGAGGAGGGTGGCGATGACGACTGGCACATTTAAAACGGCACCGCGTCGTCGTGCGTCGGGTGACGGCCAGCTGTCGCTGCAGCAGCTCCTGCAGGTGCGGGCGAGTAGGGTGCGGGGCGGCGGCGCGAGGCAGAGGCAGAGGCGAAGGCGGCGGCGCGCGTTAAAGCTGCAAACGCATAGTCTAGACGTATTGGGTCTCGCCGGGGCGGCGGGCGCGCTGTACGGCTCGCAATCGACCGTTCCGACCCTCCGGACCCAGAGATGTCCGCAATCGACCGTCCCCCCTCGCCTAGACGACGCCCTGGCCGGGGCCGCGCTGGCCGGCGCTGCCGCGCTCGCGACCATGTCGCCGCCGCGTGCATCCGTTATCGGCGCGCTGCTGGGCGGCTGGGCGGCGCCGCTCGAGTCGAGGCTCGAGGAGGGACCTCGCGGACCCCGCGGCGGCGGCGGCGGCGGGCGGCGGCGGCGGGCGGCAGAGGCTCAACAACAAACAATATCGCGTGCGCGGGCTGAGGCGCCGCACACACACCAACAAAAACTCAACAAAACGAGAATTTGGGCCAGCTGGTTTCCGGCGGAAGCCGAAAAGCGTAAAGAACAGCAGCAGGACGGGCTGGGCAGGAGGAGGAGGAGGGCGAGCGAGGAGCCGGGCCTGGAGCCCCGGGCGGGCAGCGGTGGTAGCGGGCTGCATGCAGATATGGAGTGGGGAATTAAAATGCAAAACACACTGGCCGGTGCGGTAGCCTTGCGGAGGCCTGCGGAGCGGCCCCGGCGCAGCGCGGCGCGACCCGGAGCCCGGGGCGGCGGCATAGGTCGCGCTGCACGGCACGCGGAGCGAGCCGAGCGGTGCAGTGTGTCGGCTTTTGTGGCGGAAAGTCTCCTTAATTCAAAGTTATGGGAGCAACCGGTTCCGACCCTGCCGCGCCGCGCCGCCGCCATGCAGCCGCCGCCGCCGCCGACGCGGCACACTGCGGAGCAGAGCGATAGGAAGGCGACGGTAAATAAGTCATCTCAATATCTCTCATCTCCCTCACCATCTGCAACAGCTGCACCAGCTGCATCGCCCTGTCGCACCTGCAGCTGCTTAGTACAAACACGTCGGTGCGGCGCGGCTGATCTTCCGCCGAATACGCTACTTATACGACTGACCTGCGCCCCCCTGTTACTGACCTTATCCCAGGCTGCGCCCCGCCCGCGAGCTGAAGCGCACCGTGCCGGGGCCGGGCGGGGCGGGGCGGGGAAGCGCTATCGGACCGGACAATGGCTGGCGAGCCCGCTGCTGCGTGCGCATTACGAGGAAGTGCAGTCTATTTCCGCCTGCTCGAATTTCTCGCCGCATCCTATACCTGGATGACGTGTAGAGCGCGCGCGCATCTGAGTGTGTGTGTGTGTGTTTGTGTGCGTGCGTGAGAGAGTGAGAAAGAGAGAGAGAGACAGACAGACAGACAGACAGACAGAGACAGAGAGAAACCGGGAGAGACAGAGACAGAGAAGAGACAGAGACAGAGAGAGAGAAGAGACAGCACCTAATCAAGATGCAATGGCGGGGAAATGGAAGCCCTTGCGCTGTGCTTGTGCGTGCCTTATGGTATAGCGAAGTGCATCAGATATAAGTACGTAGCGAGTGACAGATGCGTCTAAAATGGCAAAGAAAAGGAGAACAACCGGGCTGTATGCTGTATACAGAGTACGGCGGGCAGGCGGGTTAGTCGCCTCCAGCCATGACGCCCGGGGGCATAGGCAACGCGCGCGCGCGCGTGCATGCGGGCTAGCATACCCACTCGCTCCGACGTCGCGCTGGCCGCCAGCCACTCTGCACCCTGCACCTTGTGCGCTATGGGGATGTCTCTCGGTGTCTACCATCGCCCGTTTCCATATCGGCCTGGGTCGGTACGTCTCGTGAGCTATCGGTGGCCGCTCTGGACGGCGGCGGTGGCTCCGTCCAGGGTAGGCCACCCCCCGCCGGCGCCGTTGTTGCCCGCTAGCGGCAATTGGATGCTCCACCTCTCGGGTCTTTGCCGGTCTTGCACGCCTGCGAACGACGGAAACCCAGTTCCACTGGCTGCTGATGCTGCTGCTGCGGCCGCCGCGCCCGCCGCTGCGCCTGCGGAGCCGGTTGCCAAACAGCCTAATGCGAGTTTTATCGAGCAGCTCCGCTCCACGGCTGCGCGGGGCGGAGCGGGGCGCAGCGGGGCGGAGCGGGGCGGGCTTCTTCGCGGGTCGCTCCGCTGGTGCACCAGCACCACTACCACCGCCTCCGCCACCACCACCTCGCCGCCGGCTGCACGGGGCCCCAGCGCGGCCGGGGGACGAGGGGCGAGGGCGGCGGTGGGTCAAGAGCTTGTGGCCACTCTCTGATGACACGGAATTACCTACGCTCTGAGCCATAACCTAGCCGGGCCCATGGCGGCCCATGGCGGCCCATGGCGGCCCATGGCGGCCCATGGCGGCCCATGGCGGCCCATCCATGGCGGGCTCGCTTCACTATCGCGCGGCCCCCGGCTCGGTCCGGACGCCCAGGGGCCGCCATGAGCCTAATGGTGCATAATGTATGATGCACCCGCGCCAGCCCAGGTTGTCGCTCCCGCTTCGCCTGCTCCCCGCCCCCTTCTCTCCCCCCCTGCCCCCTTCTCCTCCTCCTCTATTGCTGTCTCGCTCTGTGTCCCGGCCCGCTCCGCTTTCTCCCCGTCTTCTTCGCCTTGCCACTATCTTCTTCTGCTCTCTCTCTCGCTCCCACTTCTACCCTATTCTTGTATTTCGGTCTCGCTCGCTCTTCGAACCGAAACGGTGATGTGATATTCGTCGGAAAATAAAAACTAACAGCACCGCTCTCGAACACGTGACGTTACCATCTCGTGCCCTGTGTGTGTGTGTGTGTGTGTGTGTGTGTGTGTGTGTGTGTGCCTGTGTCTGTGTCGGTGTCTGTTCGTGAGCGTCCATAACGCTACTAAAAGACCGTCCTCCTATTTTTACCCGGCCGCGCCGTGCCGGTACGTGATGGTGTCGGTGTGGTACCCCCTGCTATCTTTCATTTATTGCGCTTCTCGCACGATCCGCGCCGCGCCGGGTCGGCCGAGCTAATTTTGACGGGCGCCGAGTTTCAGAACGTTTCGGGGGTATACGTTATAGTGGAGAAGCTGCCTCGACGACTTGGTGGGGCAGCTGCTCCCGTCACATGCCAGCGCGCACAGCTGATACGACCATCTGCAGCAGTGCTGCCTCTCCCGTGTGTGATGGGGTTAGGAATCGCCTCACGTGCAGCTTCATACGATATGGTGAGAAAAGCGAGTTCGACAAACAAATCCGAGGTGACGGGCGTATAGACACCGAAGCGTCAGTTGCCCTGCTTTAGGAAACATGGTCCTTTGGAGGCACGGGTGTCTCTCTACACCGAGATGGGGAGGGAGGTGGAGGGGG
>NW_026267163.1:1056972-1062408 GCF_000697945.3 Frankliniella occidentalis
TGGTGGTGTAGGGGTGGTGGTAGCATTCTCAAAGAGACAATCTTCGAGGCTGTCTAAAAATCAATAGACATGATATTCTCCTTTTTAAGACTTTTACTTTTACAGTGTCTTGCGCTTCCATGGCCGAGTGAAGCGACGCACCGGACGTTTTCTAAATAAACCTTTTATGCAAATACATTTGCGACGTTGGCCTACCTGTCCGGGGAGTCCGGACCGCCATCCCCCTGCCTGCTTCTCCTCTGTCCGCTCCGTTGACGCGGCCGCCGGGGGCTGGGGAGCTGGGAGGGGGTACACGTCGAGGCGAGGCCGTCAGCGAGGGTGGTGTCGCGTCCCTCCTCGTCAACGCGGTGAGTGGGCACCGCCGGTACCGCCCCCGCCTAACCACACCACGTCACGCCGAGACCGATTGTAAGCGATTCCATCCTAGAAACTCGATGACCTCCTTCGCGTGTCGGAGAGCGGGCGGGCGAGGAGGACGCGTCCAAAGCCCCGGGGGGCCCCCGCGCTCCGCCTGTGCCCTGCGAGGTAAGACCATGAGGTACAGTAGTAGTGCGGGCCGCAGGTACCGCTGTGGTGGAAGGTGGAATAGGCAGGTAGAGAGGTACGTCCCATGGGAATCACATTAACATTTCAGCTTTTGGCTTGGCCTCGTCCTTGGCCAGCGTGTTGCCAACCCACGTTTGTTTGCGGCTTCCGCCATGTGCCCTCTACCGCCCCCGCCCCCCCCCCAACCCGCACCCTCGTCTCTCCTCCCTCGTTTCGTCTGCAAAATGCAGCTAGCCCTGGCCGGTGCAGTGCAGCAGTGCGACAAATTACATTTGGGGCTAAGTCTGCTGTGCCAGGGCATGGCCAGGGGCGAGGCAGGGCAGGGCAGGGGGACGACAAGGCAGGACAGGGGCAGGCGAGACTGCTGTTGCTGCCTGGCCCGAGCCTAAAGATCCTCTTTAGCCACGCCACGCCACGCCTCGGCACAACCGCGTTTTTTGCTACCATTGCAGGGCGTGGCGTGGCGTGGCGGGCCGCAGACTTATACACTGTATTTGGGTCAAGCTCAAGCCTGAGCGCTACAGCGGCTACAGCCCCGCCCTGATAAGCGCGTGGCGGCGCGTGGCGACGCGCGGGTGCCGGGCCGGGAGGCCCAGGGGGGCCCCAGACACGCGGGGACGGCGGCGACGCCGGTTAGCGACCGGCCGGCGCGTCGCGGGTACCCGCCAAGTAGTTATAGCGAGTAGCGCGGCCAGCCGGGCCGCCGGAGTGTGACTTCTAGTCCGGCCGGATCAATCCGGTTTGGAGCTGGTAGGTGTGGAGTTTCGGAAGGGCTCGCGCGCAGGCCACATGGTCCCCTTCCGGTATACCGGTTCGAACTCTTTCGCCGCGTCGCCACGGTGGTGTCAGCTGACATGGCAACGCGGACGTATACCGCAGATCCGCCCGTCTTAAAGTTGGTTCACCAAATTAAGACACCACGGCAGGCCATAGTCCCTATTGTGAGTACAATTAAGCCCTATTGTACTCACAATGGGGGCTGGCCTGCCGTGGTGTCTACATTTAGCGAACCAACTATACCCACCCAGCCCAATTTCTTCCAATTTAATTAGCCGTGCCAATGGATCCCGAAATCCCTCGCGGTATATGGGCTGCTGGGCCTTACGCAGGCCTATGCTCTCATCTGGGAAAGCTCACCCCCCCCCCCCTCCCCAGAACGGTCAGTAGCCTCCCTTCTCTTTGCGAACACGCACAGACAATACGTAGGAAAACGCACACACACGCACACACTCTCGCGAGCACAAACATTTGTGCGCGCGCGTTTGGACCCTCGATGCTGCTGCTGTGCGCGCCGCATGACCGGAGATAATTTCATTACGCACAAGCGGTGTGCGCAGATGCGCCGCTGTGCACACAGTGTGGTCACGCGGTGCCCGGCGCGGTCTCCCTGGACCAGCGATATGGACCAGAGCGACGCGCTAGAGCCCTCCGGGTCCGCCCCTCGTACAGTCCGCATTTGGAGTGTCATACAACTATATCGATGGCTCAGAGGGGCGCGCACGTCCCGTCCTCTCTCTGTGTGTGTGTGTGTGTGTGCGCGCGCGCGCATGTGTGTGTGTGTGTGTGTTTGCAGTGATCCCCACACCCATGCGCCCCGCTGCAGGCCATTGCAATTGCAACGTCGAACCAGTCGGGTCGTACATTATTTCTGTGGATGCAAGGAGGGGAGGGGAGGGTAATGCCCCCCCCCCCACTCTCCACCCAAGGGCCTCCCGGCGGCGCGCACCTGCAATCACGAATTACGGGGCCCTGCCTGCCTGGGCCCCCTGCGCGTTCATTATAATCCGGCAAGTCGAGTGAAAAATTCGTAAAAGCCCCCCACCATTTTTCAATGTGGTCTGAGAGAGACTTCACGTGTTTCGTGAGCCATGGACAGTTTACAATAAATATTCAACTAGAAGAAAAACACATTCCATCATAATTTTACTGTAATTGATAGAAATGCCATGAGAGAAATAATGGAAATGCCTAGAATTGTGTTCATATTCTTTTCAGAGATGTGAAAGGGCGGTGATTGGTTCAGAAATCTGAGGTTTGAGCTTCAGCCAAAAATTGAGCCGCTCACAATCAGTGACGCCAAGTCAAGTTCTCCACCACTACGTGCCCACCTCACCACTTGCCCCCCAGCTTGAGTCTTCGCGTTTAGCGCGGAGCCTAATAATGGCGTCCGTTTCTCCTTTGTTTTTTAACCTCTGAGGAGGAGGAGGAGGAGGTGGAGGAGGAGGAGGAGGTGCAGGAAGAGGAGAGTGAGGTGGAGGAGGACGATGATGCCCCGCTGCCGTTGCTATGGGCCCCAGCCGAGCCGGGCTGGCACCGGCAGGACCAGCGGTGCGACGGGGGGAAGGGGAAGGGGGGCGCTGCATGGGGGGAACGCCATGTTGCCGAATGGGGCAGAAGCGCGGGTGACTCCGTTATCATTAATTCATCGATTGTGAAATTCTGTAGAAAGTTGGCTGTGATAGATAAAACGCTTCAGCTGTTACTTTGATACTTAGCAAAATAAGACAAACATTCACCTTTGTGAAGCTGAAAGAGTTTACTGAGGGATTGAAAACCGACCCATAGGCCTGCTAGAGTTGTCGAACCACAGACCACATGGCGAGTGTCTGCCAACTAGTTCTATCGCGCTGCCGTACCTGCACTTTTGACAAAGATTTGCTACAACTGATAGGCCCGTCGCCATATGCCGGGCAGGCGTTTGGCTCTCTGGCCGGCCGGCCGGCGAGCGCTTGGCAACACGCGCGAGGGGGGGGGGGTGAGGGATGTGAGGTGCCATCGCCCAATTTGTGGCTCTCGCTGACGAAGCAACAGAAATAATGTGGAATCGTGCGGCAGGTGGGATAGGCTGCTCTGTACAGTGCCGAAGGCGAAGGCCCCGTGGGTGTGAACGCCCCCCCCCCTTCCGGATCTCTTACAAACTCAGGAACCACGCGGGTACCCTTTTCCACAGCTGCTCCACGAGCTGGCTGGCCGCGATCAGCGGCGCGGCGACGAAGCGAGGCGGGGAGTACCCACTGCCCTAGAGCCTGCAAACTGCACGCTTCGTCGCCCAGCGCCGCGAGCCGACTTTTGCCCCCCGCCGCGCGCCCCGCGAGGCGCCGAGTTGGCGCCTGACGCGCCTCAGACGGTCTGCGACTGACCGGAGCAGGTGGGGGCGGGGCACTGTGCACTTCGCTGACAGCCTCCCGGAGGGGCGCGCGGGCGCCAGGACGAGCAGCGCGGGTTGCATAACTACCCCGGTATTACCCCCACTGCAGTTCGTTTTGGCCGCGCCATATGCAGCCGCGCCCACCCGGACTTCTGCCGTCCCGTCCTCTTTACTTTGTCCCCGGTCGCTGGACGGCGCGGTGCGCCGGGACGACTCCCCGCGAGCGGCGCCCGCCCCGGGGGGCTGCTGCAACCCCCCCCCCCACTCCCCTCCTCCTCCCCAGTGGGCAGGCGCCGTCCCCCGGCCTCTGCAGACAACAACGGGACGAGACGGGCCTCCGGCGCCAGCCCGGACCCCCGGGTGCGGTCGCCTTGCCTCGCCTCGCCACCCTGACCGTGGCCCACACCTTCGTCTCTTCGGTTCCGGACGCCAGGCTTCCTCCGCCGGCTAGTCAGGACACCACGGAGGAGAGGCCATACGTGTCTCGAGGTAAACGATACCCGTCCTGCCGGGTCCTGCCCATCCCCAAGGCGGTGCGCGAGGCGTGCGGGGCGCGGAGCACGGCGAGGAGAGCTGCGCCATCCTTTTACTCGCTCGACTGTCCCGGAGCCCCGGCGGGGACCCCGTGCTCGGCCAGCCGTGGCCCCCGCCGCCCCCTGCTGCTGCGGTGCTGCACCCGCCGGCCGCTTCTCGAATCTCAGCGACGTTCCGAATGACCCCGAAAGACAACACCCGTGAATCCGGGCGCATGTTGCGGGAGAGAGGAGACGAGACAAAGAGTGGAGACCAGTGGAGACAGAGGACCCTCATGTACAGCTCCCGTCCCCGATGGAACGCCGTACCCACTTTTCTGCGCCAATCCATCTGGAAGATAAATACGTTTTGTGGGACGAGCCCGTCTGTCTTCAACATGCTCACATTTCTTTTTATTTTGTTTTTCGGACGAGGCGCGAGACTTGTTTGGTGGACGCTCATCTCGTATTTCCGATTTTGCAGCAGGTTTGCGTGGAGTGGCCCGGGCAGGTCAGCATGTATCGCCTTACGGGAGCGGCCCTGGTGCGGTGTGCCTCTGCTGGGGCTTACTACACTCTACTCGGCCCTGATTCGCCCGAAGGCTTTACAAAGCAGCGAGAAATCCCAGTCTCATTCTGCGTATTTGGAGGCGGGCTGGCGGAAACGGACTACGGCGGGTGGGCGCGGCACGGCGTGCCTCCCGGGCGACCCTAATGGCACCTGCCCAGGTCGCCCTGCAGTTTATATAAGGTAATAATGACATCTTGACCCGCAAAGGGGGGAGGGGGCCCGGCGGGGACGGAATGCTGAATAGCAAACCCTCCAACAACAACAACAATAATAACAGGTGTCCTCTGACAAAAGGAAAGGCACCCTGAACCCTTAGGAACCCTCCTTGTGACGTATTGCCTTTCTTGCTCGGTCTCCTTCTTTTGTGCTCCGGTAATGCTCACCCCCCGGACTGGAGGAGGTGCCGGGGATAGGGGGAGGAAGGGGGACACTCGCGTCCAAAAGTGGGTGCCCGAGAAATCCAATACTCTCGTGGTCATGCGGGGTAAACCGGGCAAACCGCGGAGACCGCGGCCGACAGTGCTGTTGTCTGTTGTCTGCACGACCAGGGCGTTCATCGCGCTGTCCGGGCCGTTCTTTATGTGAGTGCATGAGCGAGAGCGTGGCGCAGGGAGGTCCGGTAATCTTTGCCCATAAATATGAGACCCATGCACCCCCCC
>NW_026267163.1:1062878-1065837 GCF_000697945.3 Frankliniella occidentalis
CCGGCCGCGACTATGGCGCGACTCGCGACTATTGTCCGCTGCTGTTTGTTTCTGTTGCCATGCGGCTCGATCCGCATCCCTTGGCCTGCTGTTGCTGCTGCCTGCTGCTGCTGCTGCCTGCTGCGGTACGCGGAAGCTGTTTATTCGCCGCCGCGCCGATGAGTCCCGATCGCGGAGCACGGAAATCCTTGCGGTTCATTGAGAGTACACGCCCGGCCCGGCCGGCCCATGCCGCGCTGCCGGCTGTCCCGCCCCGCCGTCCGTCAGGTAGGGATGCGCTCGGCTCTATAGGCTCGTATTGCTGCTGGTCATTGCGCTCTGGATCCATGGTGTGCAGCAGCAGCAGCAGCAGCAGCAGCAGCAGCAGCACCTGGAGACCGGATAAAGCGCGCCTATAGTCGGCCAGGAAGCTCCCATATAGTGGTGCGAGAGATCCAGCGGAAGCTCGTAAAACCAAGTACAATGTGAATGTGCAACGACGACTGTGCATTTTGCTTGGTTGCGGATTGGAAAAAGCAAACAGTTTTTTATTGTTATTTTTTTTCCACGATATGTGAGGGATGTGAGAGGGGTGGTTGAGCCTACCACTCCCACGGGTCACGATTTCGCTTGAAAAGCGTTCCCACTGTACCGTGCACAACAGTGTTGCGGGTTTGCATACCCTAGGGGCCATGGCGCCTTACGGGGGAGCGAGTAGCTAAACCCGCAAACTGTTGTGTCGTGGCCCTGACGACACACTGTATGTTGATGCAGAAGCGCTCTCGTTCTACCAACGGATATCGGGCGGCCGAAGCCGATAGCGAAGAAGCCGTAGTTATACTGTACCGCCATGCATGCGCGTAGGATGGTTGCCTACACCTACACTCTCCGGGTAATAAGGTTACGAAAGGACACTGCTTTAAATATAATTTTATCAGGATCTTGCTAGTACTCAAGAACAAATAACACAGTAAATGTACATTTTTCTGATGAGTATTATGACAAGCAAATCTTCATGACAGATTATTAATCTACTGATTCTTTCTAATCATCAATGCCTGCTAATTCTTACCGGTAATATTTTTGAAACTAATCAGGAAGGTTATACATATCTAACACGGCTTCAGCTGCCACCAGGCGGTTTTCTACCTGAAATTCTGCCCATTCTTCAGACTTCAGCACCTAGAAGAATCAATTCAAACAAAAATGTATGTTAAGTGAATAGAGAAATGCTTAATGGGAAAAAAACAAAGAAAGAAAAGAGCTCAAAATTACTTTATACCTCTTCACGATGTGATTTTAAGTACCGAAGTACAATGTTTCGGAGTGATGGACTGCTGTTTATTATGGCACTTTTTTTCAACAAGTCACAGCAGACTGATGCAGCAGGTTTGTTATGAGAAACCAAACTTTGCCGTAGCCGCTCTGTTATCTCATTACACAGATCTGTGACCAAATACATATCTCCTGCTATGAGAAGCTCAATCATATCGACATCATCTCCAAGATTCCCCGTGTAGATGTAACTGAGAGGGAAAATATAAAGATAAAGTGCACCATATTTTGTGATATGCGAAAGGAGATGCTTCAAATAACTATTTTAGCAGTTGAACATTTAGTGACAGTTTCTGCTTTTAACATGGGACAGAACTGCAAAAATTTCTGTACTAAAACAATTAAACTCTTGCTGCATGGTACCTCAAACTGATCCTCATTATATTTTGATTGTAATAATATGGCCATTTGAAATTTAAAAACTGCTGTTTAGGTTTTTAACTTTTGAAATACAATCTAGTTTACTGTATGCAGGCGCTAAAAACTTACGTAATCATCTCTTTCAGGACTTGTAGAGGCACGTCAACATCAACTTTATTTCCATCCCATTCTGGCTTGAACTTTGCTTTGAAGAATTCACTGCGAGCAGCAAGGATGATTCGATGGGCAGCAATCTCCTGCTCCTCTGTGCAGAGCTTTACATCTGACATTAGCCCCGAATTTAATAAGGAACCAAGACTCTTAGACAGGCAGGCAGGACCAAATGCAGATAGCGTCTTAGGCGTAGGCTCAGGCTTAGGCACTAGTACCGACTGGGTGACTGCAGCTTCTAAAAAATAGGTCATTTCATTCTCATGGTCACATGTTCTAGATCTCCAGGTTCCACAATGATAACGTGTCTTGAGAAATCGAGGGCCCAGACTCAGATCACCACGCCTACTGTTATCGGGCGCCAACTTGACGTAGCCTCCCCAAGAAACAGGTCTCACTGATGATTGGTCATTCTGATCGGAAGCAGTGCAGAACACCTTTAGGTCGTAATTGCAGTACTTCTCATCTTCCGCGTGCAAGTCGATTGTCCACGAAAACAGGCCGTCAGACGATTCCAATGGGGGAAGTTTGGCTGAGCATTTAGGTGACGGAAGCGGGATCCATAAAGTCCCATGAGCGATGGATTTGGTAGTAACTGTTTTCCACGACATATCTGAAAAAAAATAGAAAAAAACACGGGTATATGATATCCTACGGGAAAATTTCCGGAGAGGTGTTGAGTCTTGACATAGTGGTCGAATCCCAGAGCACATTGCCATCTAACCTAACCTCTAAAGAACACATATTATAAAAAGGAAAAGACACCCAGATACGCGTGTGCTGTACATCAAGATCGAGCTTCGAGCTGTGCTAAGTGTATGCAAGACGCACCAGTGGCAGGGCGGGTCCTTTGCACGTAAACTTAACTCACAAACTGTGTAAAGTGTGTGATTTTTGGCTAGCGCGGTAACTGTGTTGATGTATAGAGGGGTTGAGCTGTGGCCGGAGAGGTAACAACTTCTTACTTTCTTCTTCTTCGCCGGACACAGCTCAACACCTCTATACAGCAGAGCTCTGCAAAATCGCATTTTCGACCGACCGAGCCGACCGGGCCGCGGTCGGTACCGACCGGCTGCATGGTGAGAGGTGAGGAGGGGAGACATCCAGGGAGCTC
>NW_026267163.1:1066325-1066741 GCF_000697945.3 Frankliniella occidentalis
ACTAGGCCTACTAGCTACTTAGCTACTAGCACTAGCCTGTTAGACTCTTGCCTTCCTCAAGGCTAATCCGTGGGCTAACTGCTCGAAATCAGTATTTGGCATGCATGGCATGAGACGAAAAACGAGAAACTGTTACACCTGTGGGTAGAGCGATCTACCTTCGAAGCGCCGAAGGACTATCTAAAGTAGAAACCTTTGGTGGTTTTGTTTCCTGCAGGTGTGTAAAAGCATGATCCGGTACGTAACGCTGGAAACTCTTCGTGTCGTGAGCAGGAAAATGCTTTCGTGGGGCATTTCTCGCATTTATCATTGAAGTGAATCCCCTCCGCACTCCTCCACGTAACCGCGACGCGGAGCGGATGGCGGGGCGGCCCGCCTCACGAGGGGTGGTGGGGGCCGTGGTGGGGCCCACGGTG
>NW_026267163.1:1067721-1070294 GCF_000697945.3 Frankliniella occidentalis
CCCTTTGCCCTCCCGACTTGAAAACCTTTTGTGTTTTCGCCTGTGGGCGTTGTAGTTTCTGTCATTATATTGTTGTTGTTTGAAAAGAAAAGAAAAATGAAAGAAAAATAAGCGGTCTGTCATTATGCACGGGGAGTAAAGAGAAAGGAAGACGAAAACGTAACAGGATAAAGAGCTCATGAGTTTCGGTTTGAGGCATCAGGAGAAATTGAATTTTGATTACTTCCTTATAACTGACTGGACGGGGGGATCATTCCGCTCACGGGAACGGCAAATAACAATTTTTCATTGGCCTCCTATTAAGTTTCACATCATGCAAAGTTGCGCGGATTAAAGTTTTGCCGCGGGAGTAGATTTTCCTTTCTCCCCTCCGTAAAAACTTGATTGAAAAGTTATTTTTTTCCGCGCCACAACATATTTTTCATAAATCAATCTACCCTACCCGTCGCTCTTTCTTTCTGTGCGCCTGTCCTTTTGCTGCAGCAACACTGCGCGTGTTACAGGCACCTTTTGGCCACACCAACACACACAGCAAACGCGTCAAGAAGAGGAGAAACCTTTTACGCACTTACTTTGTCTTCATCAATGTTTCTAGGGATACAAGTTCCTTGCTCGTCCCTCGCCAGTTCCGCTCCTCCTGGTCTCGAGGGAGAACGAGAGAACGAGGAGCACACAAGCAGAGAGAGAGAGAGAGAGAGAGATAGGGGGGGGGGGAGCACAAGGAGAAGGACGAGAGGGAAGGGGAGGAGGAGGAGGAGGGTGGAGGTGAGTGGAGCGAGGGCAGACCTTATCATTATTGTTTCCCAAAGTGCACCGCGCGTTTGGCCCGCTGCTCATGACCATGACAGTTCGGCAAACTGCTTGCCTCCGCCCGGAGCCCCCCGACCAGTCCCCGAGCGCACTCTCTGCCTCCCAACAAGCACCACCACCACCTGGAGCCCGCACAAGCGCACACAACACCCACAGCGTGCGCGTTTGTATTGTCGGGACGACACTGGAAGTCCGCGGTGGATGGTTAAAGGGAGTGTCTCACATGAAAAGGAGGGAGAAGGGAGAGGTGATTATAATCGGACGCATCCTCATCGTCGCCATCGCCGTCGTCGTCGTGTCGAGCGCACCCGTCAGCTCCGCCGGGTCCAGCAGCTGCCTCCTCGCCGCGCAGCAAAAGGCTTGACGAGCGTGCTGCTGCTGCTAAACGTCAGTCGGCTAAGACGAATGATAATGCCAGGGGGGGGGGGATGGTGGGAAGCCAAGGGGATGATGATGATCAAGGTGACGGTGGCGGCGGTCATGTTGACGGAGTCGATGGTGCTTGCAATGCACAGTGGGAATAGAGTTTTCTTCATTTTTTCGGGGGGGGGGGGCTAGGACAGGCCATATAAAATGAATGGAAAACAAATGTTGAATGTCGCGGGAACACATCGCGCGATGGAGATCAGAGACGCAGAGCGCATATTTCGTGTGAACTCGACGCTTTATAGAATAGCGAATATTGTTGAACGCAATATGCAGATGATGAATGCTTTGCACAACCCCCGCTGCTGCTGCCTCTGGCCAGGCCCGACCCGGCCCCCCGCAGCGCTGCAAACAGGATCATTATCTGCTCCGCGCCGAGCATGAGCGAGATGAGCATCAGCACGTCCAATGCGCCTCGCTAGCGGCAGCAGCGGCTACGCTGCTCCTGCTCTTTTTATTGTATTTCTGCCCCCGTCCCGCTCATTGCGTCCCGGGGTCCCGTCCCGGGTCGATACGTGTCGGTCCCGGATGCATTTCCGAGCGGGCGGACACGAAGAGGGCTCGCGGCGGCTTGTGCAGAGCCTGCAGCAGCGGAAGCCGTGTATTTTCGCACTGCTCATCCCCTCCACACTTCCTCGTCCTATGGCTCCCACCCCCGCGCGCACGGCTCGATCATCATATTTTCTTTCCTTTTCTCTCTTTTTATTTTTTTCTGCACGCCGACGATAAAAATTGGTTGCCTTCCCGAATAGGCGTCGGAGCACTGCTCTGAGAGCGTGCCGGCCGAATGGGTGGGATCCAGTGATAATAGCGGAGGCTCCCGATGGTTAGTTACGCGGGGGCGGAAATTTATTGACGACTTTTTTTTCAGGGGG
The DNA here is from genome assembly GCF_000697945.3 of Frankliniella occidentalis. Classification (NCBI taxonomy): domain Eukaryota; kingdom Metazoa; phylum Arthropoda; class Insecta; order Thysanoptera; family Thripidae; genus Frankliniella; species Frankliniella occidentalis. The sequence continues at coordinate 1,069,833 of NW_026267163.1, forward strand.
AACGGAGGCAAAGGGGGAGGGAGAGAGAGAGAGGGAGGGGGGGCGGAGGAAACCAGCCGTGATTCACACATTTATTGCGACACGCCTCCCTTGACGTTTCCGAAAAGCACCGGTAGTATTATTTTTTTTCTCCCGATGTGTGTGTGTGTGTGTGTGTGTGTGTGTGTGTGTGTGTGTGTGTGTGTGTGTGTTAGAGAGGAAAGGAAAGGATGGCTTATACATCCATCATACGCCGCTGGCGTGCGGAGCGGAAGGACGGTTAAAAGGTGTGACCGGTGTACGAGGAGGAGCTGAGCGCGGAGCTGAGCGGGGCCAGCGGGGCTGAGTGGGAGTGGAGCACTATTCATAGTGAATGGCGCGCCGCTTGGCCTGCGAGAGGAGGAGCCCGGCGGAGCAGCCCGAGAGAGGGCGGGTCGCTTTTTATCATTTCTATGTACCTAAGTTGGATTTACGCTGTCGACT
>NW_026267163.1:1074573-1075909 GCF_000697945.3 Frankliniella occidentalis
CGCGAGGAGCATAAAACGTTGATTTACAATGGCAGTTTTCGAGATAGTTTTTATCGCTCGGCGTATTAACATTTTGCTTTTCTTGGCGCGGGGTGCTCAGTGGTGCAGTGCAGTGCGGAGGGCCGCGGGGATTCGCCGTCGCGCCAGCCGCGCCCATCGCGGAGCCCAAGAAGAGCCCATCGCCCTCCTCGCGGCCAAGGTGGCCGTGTCCTCCTCCTGGGCACCACCGCCAGGGCACCACCGCCGCGCTGGCCGGTGCGCCACCCTCCCCCCGGCATCAGATTGGAACGGCAGCGTCGCACAAATAGATTTTAAGTTCCGATTGCGACTCATTGTGCTGTAGTGCACTTGTCAAGCCCCTCATGTCAGAGCCCCCTTACCCCCCCCCCGCTCTCTCCCCTTTTCTTTTGGACTGGTATTGCCACTCTCGCGCCGATGCTTGCCACCCCCCAATCCCCACCTCCCCTCACCTACTCGCCACTATTTGCACTGCTTCATCGGATTTATTCATCTCTAGATTTCCTATCGGGGGCGTGGTCTGGCGGGGCGTGGCTGCCCGTGTGCCTGCGAAGGCCCCCGCTGTGCCCCGTGGCGGGGCGTGGTGGGGCGTGGCGGGGCGGGGCGGGGCGCGCGGTGTGGGCGCCTGTGAATGGTTTGACTGACGTACCATCACCCATTGTCTGCTATCGGCGGGGCTCAGAGCCCGCGTGTAGTTTCTCTTATCGTCAAATGATGTGTTCATTCCCAGCCCCTCTTTTTGTCGTTGCATTGACATGTCTCGCTCGGAGGGGTGGGTGGGGCGCTCGGGCCAGGGGCGGCACAGGCGGCAGGGGCGGGGGGCCAGGAAGGCACCGCCCGCCCCCCGTTCCGTCCCGTGCCATTCGGCCGGAACATCCCATATTCACGTTCAACTTGCACGCGGCACACACGACTCACTTCCCGCGCAGCTCACTCCTGAAGCCTTGCCCCCTCCTTCTATAACCACCCCCTTTTTTCTGCGCGACTCCCTGAATAAAAGAGAACCGAGTTTGCAAAGGAAATTTAACAGGAAATGAGGCGGGATCAATCTTTTTATTTTACACTCTTTTAAAAAACGTTTCCTTCGTCACCCTTTCGCCCACCAACCTGTTCAGTTGGCGGAAAAGCAGTCGAGACGGAGCTCAGCGGAACAAAGGCTCTACTACAGTGAATTTCGGCTAACGGAGGAGGAGGAAGAAGAAGAGTGGGTAGAACTGTTTCGGCCCCAAAGTCCTGTCGGCTCCGGGGCCGCGTGTCGGCCGCACGATTATTAGGGGGGGGCGACCAGCCAGGGCCGGTCGGTGCGTTTGCGCCGCTC
>NW_026267163.1:1076476-1077075 GCF_000697945.3 Frankliniella occidentalis
GGCGGGGCGGGGCGGGGCGAGCGCCGCGGGCGAGCACACGGGGCGGCGCGCCAGCCTAACCCTACTCCACAATTTCGACGAACGGACTGAATGGGAGGCAAATTGCGCAAAGGAACGCCGTTGCCGTCGCCGACGTCGGCCGTCATGATGGCGTGATTGAGGGCGCGGGGGCGCGGGGGGCGGCCGCGTCCGGGAGGAAGTCGACGAGCGCGTCAGGAGGGTTAGGGGGTCGGGCACCCGCCCGGGTACCCCCCGGTAGGTAGAGCCGCGCATAAGCATTGAACCGTGCAGCAGACGCCTGCCCGTCCCGTACTGCGCTGCCTCCTCCTCCACCTCCTCTCCCAGGCTCTGCCCCCGCCGGAAGTCGCGCCGCTCCGCTCTCCCTCGCCGTGGTGCCCGGGCCGGGCCCTGCGCTTGTTTTGGGGGTCCTGCCCGAACGCCCGGCCTCTGGCCCGGGTGCGTCCCGTCGCTCTCCGCCGTCAACGTCACGACGGCGCTCGACCATGAAGATGTAAATCTGCTGCCTTTTCGGTGGTGCTCCCGCGCGGCGGCAGCGGTGTCTCGCGTGCTTCCGGATTGAGTAAGGCAGCGAGCGCGAG
>NW_026267163.1:1081366-1083597 GCF_000697945.3 Frankliniella occidentalis
CGTATACAGTACCAGGTGGCTGATTCACGACGCGCACTTTCGTGGTTATGCTGTACCGCATGTACGGTGGGGTGCCTACTCGCACGGGACCATAAGGAGCCGTGGGCTGCGAGGATAGGCAAACCTGCCCGCATCCGTGCATGCGGTACAGTTTAACTACGAAAGTGCGCGGCGTGAATCAGCCACCTGGTATACTAAAGGCTGCGGCGGCAATTCCCTGCGGGCACTGTCTGCCGTAATTGTAGCGCGCACACACACACACACACACACACACTCACGTTAAAGCCCTCTCCACCTTCTCCTTCCTCTCTGCCCAGGACTGTACCGTGTGTGGCGCCGGTTCGCCAGACGTACGTGTTCACTGTTCTCTTCGCCGAACGAAACCTGTATCTGATGTCGACTCTATAACTGCAGCCGCAAGAGTTAGAAGAAGAAGGAGACAAATCAAGAGGAGGAAAGTTAGAAGGCAAGACCAATGTCGGCAAATCAGAAGGAGACAAGTCGGGACTTGTGACTTGTTCATTACTGCCTGGGTGGTGCACTGAAAAACCCAGACAGTCACTTACCTCGGCCTCACCTTGTGGCCCCTAGCGAGTAGGCAACTATTCCACACTCATGCATACGGTCCAGTATAACAACCAATCAAAAGTTGTTCTTGGGTGCTGGCCTCCTCTCTCTTCTCTCTGGTCTTTTGCGGGAGGACATTTTCCAATTTCGCGAAGCTCCCGTATTCGCCGAAAAGTCTTTGGTGTTTGCAAGAACCTCCCACGCCCTGGCCTCGGCCCGATAAAGAAAGCCGCCAAGAGTTTCAAGTTAACACATTTTGCTCTTTCCCGCTCTCTATTTTCCCCCTTCCCCCCTGTCTGTCTGTCTGTCTGTCTGTCTGTCTGTCTGTCTGTCTGTCTGTCTGTCTGTCTGTCTGTCTCCCTTCTCCGTTATCATGACTGCACTGACCTGACTGATGCCTGATTCGGTAAAGCCGGGCAGCCGGGCACAAGTGTGTTTGAAGCAGTCGAAGTGCAAGAGAGCCAGCAAGCGCGCAAGATAGCAAGAAAGAGAGAGAGAGGGAGAGAGTCATGAGAGATAAAGAAGCGACCTGAGCGGATCAACAACCTGCTTGATTACACGTCGCGCCAGCCGTATCGTCTGGCAATAATAAAAGCTCCGTAGTGCTGCACTTCCTCGTGTGGCCCATGGCAGCGGCGGCGGCAGCGGCGGCAGCGGCGGCGGCAGCGGCGGCAGCGGCGGCAGCGGCGGCGGCAGCGGCGGCATGCAGTGTGATTTATACTCGGATTTACAATTCTAATGGAATATTGTGTGCTGCGCGCATCACGCTGCTGACGACAAGGTGGCATATTAATCTCCTGCATTCGATTACGCCCCGCTCTCGCTCCGCCCGCCTCGACCGCTGCTGCCGCTGCTGCCGCTGCCGCCGCTGGTGGTGGCGTGTGCCTGGCCTGGACAGGACAGACCCGCGCGGCGTGGCGCGGCGGAGCAAAAGAAATGCTGGTAATGCTCGTGGTATCATGACCTGCAGCCTGCTGCTGCACCAGCGGCCGCTGGCTGTTATAACGATCGACTCAAACATGTGGGTGTAATTTAGCGCGCGCGGGAGGCTCAGCTCCGCTCAGCTTACTCTCCTTGCACCGATAAGGCTCTCGGAGGCCCCCTCTCCCCTCTCCCGTCCCCCGCGGGGACTCTAGAGCTGCGTGCACGTGTGCGTGTGTGTGTGCGAGCCTGCGTGCGCACGATATTCCCTGCACAGCAATTACATCAAAAGTCGATGACACGTCGTTTATGTTGCCAGCAATTTGTCATAGCGCTCATTGTGCTGCCGTGGCTACGGCCGTGGCGCCCGCAGGGTGGGGCCCCGGGCCAAGGTTGGGCGGGGCGGGGCGGGGCCTGGCCGGGGGCCCTGCAACAGGAAGCCGCTGGAGACACATAAATCTGTCCAGGGCCCGCCGGCAGGACCTGGTATAGCAGGACTCGCCAGGACGCGGCGGGGCGGGGCGGCGCGGGGTGGGGTGGTGGGGCCCCGCTAGCGGTAAGGTAATGCCCGCCCGCTGTCGCTATGCCGCTGCGCCATGAGTGATCGCATTCGAATGAGCAGTACAACCGCGAGCCAAAAGATGGGGCTCATGAGCGCGACGGCGGCGGCAGTAGGGCGGCTAGGTCCGGCTCCGGCCCCCACAGGCGCCTCCAGGGCACGAGGGACCACCTAGGACGAGCGC
>NW_026267163.1:1083647-1085832 GCF_000697945.3 Frankliniella occidentalis
TATTTGTGGGACCTTTGGTTTTTGATTTTTGTAAAATCCAATTTTTGAGCTAGAATGCTCCTCTTCGAACTTGATCTGTCTTTTTATGATACAAAACGACCCTGAAAATCCCAGGTCGCTAGCTCAATTCGTTTTTGAGTTATCGTGATGACAGACAGACACACAGACAGACAGACACACAGACGCGAAACTTTTTGATCATCACTGGAGTAATAGGCTTCGCTAATCGCTCAGCCAATAAGTAAAAAGTCAGTAGCAGAAAGACCAACGGTAACGTATAAGACGGAAGAGAATCAGGAAAAAGGCGTACGAATGACGCTATAAACCCTGAGAACAACTAACATTCAAAACATGTGGTCGTGTGGTATCCTACGCGATTGTATTGTCGCGAGTTATTCGGGTCCCAAAAAAGTCGCTGAAAGACCAGGAAAAAATCTTTCAGTAAAAATTCAGCGGCCAGAGAAACCCTGGAAGAAGACCAACAGATGGGCGAAAGAAAACCAGTTACAGGGTGGCCACTCACCGGGAATTTCCGGGAATCCGGGAATAAGCCGGGAATTTTTAGCGCCGGGAAAAAACCGGGAATAAGCCGGGAATTTAGTCGGCAACCTGGAAAATATTGTTCTTTGGCGTTAGAAGCCACGGCCGATTGCCGGCGGATGATTGCGAGCTATGAAAAACGCCCTTTTAGACGCGTTTTGGTGCTCATTCCACCCCTTGAATGAAAAATTTCGCTCGCTTCGCTCGCATTAACTCTTCTCTGTCAGTCCCTGAATACAGAGGATGTGAAATAGGGTAAAAACGCTATGAGCGTTTTAGAGCGCCTAGTGGCTTAAGACTTAGGATCACGAAAAATTTCGCGCTCGCTCCGCTCGCGAATGTTTTCTTTCCCTTTTTTGTGTGTCTATTCGTTCCAAACGAAATTTTGTCTTTGCTGTATTGGTGAAATTTCGTGTATTCATGGCAATTGCCTAAAGTTGACTTAGTTCAGCTGTACATCAGAGTCTTAACTTCCGGTGAAAAAACGAAAGCGCTTTTTGACGTGCAATCAAAGGTACGTTTCTGTGGGTATGTGATAAGAAGCGCTCTAAGCCTTCAAACTGGATCGTATTCATACTTTCTCAATAATGGGTATTTTTAAAACAACGCTTCAAAAGCTCTGTTTTAGGCCGGGAAAAAACCGGGAATAAGCCGGGAATTCTGATAGGTACCGGGAGGTGGCCACCCTGCAGTTATAACAGCCTTCGAATAACGATATAAACTTTGAGAACAACCAACCTTCATATGTGGTCGTGTGGTGGCATACGCGATTGTATTGTCGCGAGGTGGGTGAAAGTGGGCCTCTGGACCAGTGGGGACTCCCTTCGAACCAAATGTCACCGTGCCGCGCACCTCGGGGAGGCGATTCACGACGGCAGACTGCGAGGTGGTGTGGGGCGCTGGGCCCGGCCCGGAGTGGGGCTGCCGGGGGCCAGGGGGCGCCCTAACGAGCTCGCGGACACAAAGGCGGGGTGAATACTCTCCTCCTACATGCACGCCTTGAGCACGCCTTGAGCGCGCCTTGAGCCGGCTCTCTGGCGCGCCGAGGAAAAAGGGATTCAGCCTCATCAAATGACACGGAAACAACGCCGTATGTGCCACAGCGGCACGCGCGACTTGCGCGCTTTTTCATTGTTTGCGCTCCGAGCAGTGTGAAGAAGTACATGGTGGACTCGCGCGCTCAGCGCGCTGGCATCGCCGGCAACGGTTTTGCAGCTCGCTTTTTTATCGGTGCGGAAGACTTTTATTTCGGGCAGCTGCTTGCTGCTGCTGTTGCCTGGCCCGGCCCGGCGTGTTGCGAAAATGTTCTCCCCCCGACGGTGCTCGGCCTGCTGCCCTGGCAGAGGGAAAGGGGACGGGGAGGGCTGGACGGGCGTCGCCCAACCCTGCGGCCCGCCCGGTGCGGGCCAGGTGGACCTCGGAGGGTTGCCTCGTCGGCCTTCCCCGCCGAGCCGAGCCGAGCCTGAGCGATAAATTATTGCTGGGATTGGGAGTGGGGTAGAAGGGAAAGGGGTGCGTCACTGCGTCAGTGTGTAGGGATGACTTCATGCAGCGAGGCGGCGCGGCGGTGTGGAGTTGCGCAAGCGCCTTAGTCCCGAAGGGGTGGGGGTGATGGGGGCAGAACAAAGACGCGGGGTTGGGAAGG
>NW_026267163.1:1090367-1093373 GCF_000697945.3 Frankliniella occidentalis
GGTGCTCCCGTGTGTCACGCTGCGCGAGCAGGGTAATGCAGGTCCTGTCCGTGCTCGCCGCTCCGCCCGGGGGCCGCCGCCGTCCGGTGGGGCGGGCAGGGCCACGGGGCCGCGGGCCGCGCACCGCCCGCACCGCCTCCCCGACGACGACGTCACTCCTGCCGCGAGGGTAACCTGGACGCGAAGGCCTGACCCCAGAGCCGCACCGGCTGCGTCCCTGCGGAGTTCGGTCCGGGTCGATGATACCCTTCCCGACAGCGTCTGCGCCTCTCGCGCTTCCCGACCAGCAGAACGCCTCCTCTCCCTCTCCAGAGGGCGGGGCGGGGAGGCCGGGGCGGGGCGGCTGGGAACGCCTTTGAGGTAGACAGCGCCGGGAGGCAGCCGTGTCGTGGGGGCGGCCAGCCTCCCAGGGGCCGGGCGGGCTGCGCGCAGCGCAGCAGAGCGAGAGGCTGAGGGAGGGAGGGAGGGCGCACGGCAGAGGACTGTGGGAGGATGGGGCCGAAATTTGCCCGGACGGATGACTTGGCTGATCAGATCTCCTATCTCCGTCGTACTCGCTCACACGCGTCGCGCGCCGGGAGGCGAGAGGGAAATAGGACGGTATTCCCGCGCCAGTCTGCATGGCTCCTGGGCCTGGGTCCGGGGCCAGGGGGCGGAGGTGGTGGTAAGGGCTGGGGGCGTCTTTCCTCTTCAACTATCAATCAAGTTGCCACAAACAGCCCCCGCCCGCCGCACCCTACCTCACCTCGCCGCCCCGCCCCACCTCCAGTGGCCACCGACCCCGTGCCGAACGCCCCTCCCCGCACACCGGTTCGGCCCTGGCCCTGGCTGGACCTGACTCGTAGCCTCGTAGCCCTAAAATTCATTCCTCCGAATGTTATCTTGCCGCGTGGTTAACGTTACTTACACTATGCCCCCCCATCTTTCTATCACTGTACTGTGCTTTCTTGTTTGGACTTTGAGCTGTATTCGAATACCTCCACATTTTTAAAGTTACGGTCTGTTCTGCATGACACGGACCGTAACCAAACATTACCGTGTGTTTTTCTAACAGTGTATCTCGTGGAATCGGAGTACCTTATGCACCATGCTGCTGGAGCGGAGCGGGCGCGCTCTCTGCTCCGGGCCAGGGGGGAGGGGGAGGAGGAGGGGGCGGCCAGCCAGGGCCGGTCGGTGCGTTTGCGCCGCTCCTGTGAAATTAAATTATGGCCCGCAACATCTCCTGGACCATGATCTGGCTCTTTATCATTAGTGGGACGCCCCCGCGGGACGCAAACTGCGCGGGGGTGGAAAAGGAAAGGGAGAAAGGGAGAGCAGGTCGGCGCAGAACATCCTTCGCGCCGAGTTTTGCCCGGAAATGGGTCTGTCCGTCTGTCTGTCTGTCTGTCTGTCTGTCTGACGGTCTGTGGGGATGACGCTGTTCCCACAGGAGCCTGCTGCAGCCGGTCCGGATCGTAAAAATTCGTGATTCCTGCTCAATCACGTGACTGGCTCCGTCACCCCCTCCCTCTCTCTCCCTCCCTCCCTTCCTCCCTCCCTCCGGAGCAGGCAGAGCAGGGGAGGAGGGAGGGTTTAGCGGTTTAGCCCACCGAAGTACGATGGGAACGCGACCGGGACGCAGAGCGGAGAGTTGCCGGAGGAGGGTTGAGGCTGGTTGGGGTGGTGCAGAGCGCGGCCCCGCGGTGCACGCACACACACACGCACCCCGCCAACCCCAACGACGACCCGGTTGCTGCACGTCCGTGCGCGCGCGCGAGCGTGTGTGTGTGTGTGTGTGTGTGTGTGTGTGTGTGTGTGTGTGTGCGCGTGTTGTGTAAGCGACCCGTCCGGCCGAGCAGGGACCTCTTCAAATCTGCGCCGATCCATAACCCATCCAATCTGCGCGCCGCCCGCCCCGGGCCGGGGCCGGGGCCGGGTCGAGCCGTATCCAAGTTCGGATCTGGACGGTATATCATCGCCGGCGGCAGGGGGGAGGTGGTGGTGGGGGGGGAGGCCTTTGCCTCTTTGCCCGGCCCTGGCTGGAGCCGGAGCCACGCCGGGGACCTGGAAGAAAAGGGCTGCATGGCAGATGAAGAATTTATGCCCGCGTCACGCGACGGCGGCGTGACAGGTGGACGATATTGTCTTCGCCTGGTGTGTGTGGGGAGCAGTGCGGGCGAACCCCATGCTGCTGTGCGTGTGCGTTTGTATGTGTGTGTGTGTGTGTGTGTGTGTGTGTGTGTGTGTTTGCGAAAATTTGTCAAGTTCTGCAACGCCACGCCACGCCTTCGGAGGTGCTCAGTCATCGCCCTCGTTCCCCGGCCGCCAGCGAATCCACTCCCTTCTCTCTCTCTCTGTCTCCCCCCTTCCTCTATCTCTCTCTCACTATAGCATTCCTTCTTTCTCCCGAGCGTCTCGTGTGATAAGAAGCAAAGAAGGAGAGGAGAAGAGAGCTATTTTTTTCTATTTGCCTTGTTTGCCCTTAATTAGTACAAAAAGGGGGCTGGAGCAGCGAGCGAGAGCGGCGGAGGGGGCGTCTTGATAAGCCGCGCGTCGGTGTCGCGCCGGGTAATTGGCTGAGCGGCCGGGAGTCCACGCCGCACCTGCTGCACCTGCAGCAGCACCCAGTGCAGCACCTGCAGCTGCTGCACTCGCTCTGGACACACACCGGTGCGCCGCTGTTGTTACAATAGCCGGTGTTGGCTTATTGCAGATTTTGCAAAAATTAAATGCCAGCCCGGTAGACGGCCTGGCTTGGCGCCCGCCATCACGGTCTGCGTCGCTTCGTCGCCCTTCGCAGACTCGCGGTCTTGTCTTAGTGCGTCTGGCGCAGGTTCGCGTTTTGGGGACTGCGGAGCTGCGATATTGCACCGGACTGTACATCTCACCTCGATCTTGGCTTGGCGCGCTCCACCGGCTGCGCCACCACCTTCGCCAGCTCTGCTGCTCCGCTCCCTGCAGCAATGTTTCTTCCCTTTTCTCTGAATAAACGTTTGTCGCCGTTCCGCCCCCCTGCCGCCCCCCCAT
>NW_026267163.1:1093423-1096004 GCF_000697945.3 Frankliniella occidentalis
AGGGAGAGAGGGGGAGAGGGAGAGAGGGAGAGAGAGAGAGAGAGGGAGAGAGATCCCCTGTTGAGTCTGGTATATCTCGTTCCACACAGGAGGGAGGAGGCCGAAGAGAAGGCCCTAGACTCACTATTCCAGCTTCTCAACTCTCTCTCTCTCTCTCTCTCTCTCTCTCTCTCTCTCTCTCTCTCTCTCTCTCCATATCACCCTCCCACATCGTCCTTTGTCCTTGGACAATGTCCCATCCCGCTGCACTGCGCCGTTCCCCTGCTGACTCGGCCCTCCTCCCTGTACTCCTCCTGCTCCTCCTCGTCCCCGTGGTGCTGCTGCTGCACCCCGGAGCCCCGGCCTCCCCTAATCCTCCCGACGCAATAATTATTGCAAGGCCAGAGGGCCGTGTACTCGTTGGAGCGCGAGCGCGCGCGCCTGTAACTCGCACGCGCGCCTTGCAGGAGTTGGGCGGTTGTTGTTGTCGGCGGCGGCGGCCAGCATCAGCAGCTCTGGGATGAGGCTCCGGCCGATTTAGTGCAACAACCTCGCAACAACAACGCGACGCGCGAGGTGGGGCGGCGGCCTTAGGGCGGCCGAGAGGAGGGCAGCCGAGAGAGGAGGGGAGGAGGGTGGCGCGAGAGAGGGCGAGGGAGAGAGAGAGAGAGTGAGAGACAAGAGGGGAAAAAAAGGGGGCGGAAAATTAATGAAAATAATTGCCGCGGCAGAGAATGTAACTTGGGCGAATATGGGGTCATTACGAATAAATTACGGCCTTTTATATGCGGTACAGACAATGATAATAATAAACCGTTTGAATCGGCAATGCGTAGCGGTCGAGGGTCCCCAATACTACGTAAGTCGCTGCGGCGGCGGGGGGCGCTTCATGGTTGTCGTCCTCCGGACCCAGGCTGTGAGGGGGTGAGGGGGTGCGCGTTGTCGTCGGCGAGCACACGCATTGATTGCTGTATTCCGGAAGAGACTTTGCGTGATGGGCCGTGCCCCCCCTTTCCTCTTTTCAACCCCCGCCCCCATACAGCAGCCCCAAGGGCGCAGCGGCGCGAGATTAGGCGGCTCTGATCGAATCGGATCAAAGCCCGTGTAAAGTGAGAAGCCCCTCTTCGGCTCGCAGCCGATATGGCCGCGCTCCCCAGGGTCGCCCCCCCCCCACCCCCTCAGCCTGCCCGCACCTCTTCGCGGAGTCGCGTCCTCGCGCCAGAGATTTCCTCCCCTGACATTTTTTTTTTTTTTACCCAGGCCCTCTAGAAGGGTAGGGGCGGGCGAGGCTCTCGTGGCTCATGGCGTGATTAGAAGGGGAGAGCCTGGGCCTGCTCCTCACGGGCCTCGTCGTGGGCTCCCGGTTCAAGGCCCCCGGGCCCGGGCCCGACCTTCTTCTAGCTCCCACCCGCCTCGAAGAAGCCCCCGACTCCCCGACCCCCTCCCTCCTCCAATTCAGCGGACAGCAGAAGAATCGGCTGCAGGCCCTGCAGGCCGGTGGCTATCTGTTGCAGTCAACGACCAGCAGAGGCCCTGGGGGCCGGAGGGGGCGGCGCGGGTCGGTGGCGGTGCTCCGCGGAAGCCTCCGCGCCCCTACTGCCCCCCGCCAGACCCACCCGCCCCCGCGACCTCGAAGGCGGTGCCCCACATCATTGAGCTGCAGTTATCACCTTCCTACTGAAAGTGTGTGACGTTCGCTCTCATACGACCTGTGACAAAACTTTCACGCAGTTCTATCAGTTTGTGCGACTAAATGACTGCGGCCGTACCCCTCACCACCCTACCTCCCCCTACTCACACCGGCTCTTGTTTGCGCGGGGGTGAGAAGGGGGCCTTCCTTCCGCTCGCCCACTAGTCATATCGCCCCACCCCCCTCTCACCCCCAGTCGAGCCCTGCCACTAATCCTCAAACTTTTCCACGCACCCCCGATCCGTTCGGTCGCCTGAGAATTTCCGCCAAAGGGGCACACAAGTTTATGTTGTTTTCTTCCCTCATCCTTTTTGCTGCCCCGCCGCCCCCGTTGGCGGGGGCCATGAAGGCAGCAGAGGGGGCGGAAGGCCGGTGCGAAACGTGAGACGAAGGCACACACCTCAAAGTGTGACGCGACGCTCTCTAAGTTGCGTCGCGTTGCAGATAGCCGTGAAAAGGCGACATGGGGGAGGGGCGTGGCGGGGCGGGGCGTTGGGGACCATAGGGCGTCACACACTGAAAGGGACTCGGCCCGACTGGCACTGCGCGGCCCGACAAAAGGTCCAGGATTTTATGGGTAACGGCCAGTGCAGCCAGCAGGGCCGGCAGGACCAGCAGCAGCGGGAGCAGCAGAAGTGTCAGGGGCTGCAGCGTCACAGAGCATCAATAAAATCACACATTCACTCGCCGGCCGGCCGGGCTCACTCAGCCGCGCGTGTTTTGTGACGAGTCGTTGTCGTCGTTCGTGTGTGTGTGTGTGCCAGTGTGTGAGTGAGCGCAAGGCTACGAGCGGCCGGTACAGTCCGTGCCGTGCAGTGTACGACACTTACATTCGTAAAGCTTCGTAAAGGCCGCACAGGATTCGAAGGGCACATGCATGCAAATTGAAACGCGTTACGTGTTGAGCGCAAG
>NW_026267163.1:1096054-1102872 GCF_000697945.3 Frankliniella occidentalis
CCCCCCCCCCCCTCCTTCTCTTTTGACCCTCCTGGCCATTCTTCAAACTCTCTCCTGACATAATGGAGCTGCACGTCGGCCCCTGCTCGCCCGCCCGGCTCGCCATGGGCACCGTGCCCCCGTGCTGCACAAGTCCGCCACCTCCTTGCTCGCGAGTCCTGCACCCCGCCCCCCCCCCCTCCTTCCCCCTGCACCCGTGACGGTGCGCGTCGCGTTGGCAAGAGAAGGGAAACCTCAGTTGTTTCATTCTTTTTCTTTTTTGCCCCCTTTGTCTTTTGTCCTTCACTGTGTCGGTGCAGGTGGAGCCATCGGACACCGATGCAGCGGCAGCGACAACGCGCCCCGCCCCGCCTGGAAGGGTGCCATTATGCAGCCACACGTTCAACTCGCCTCCCCCTCCCCCTCCTTATCATGCACAAAGGTGAACGGACAGCACCATCAACAACACGGATAGATCGAACAAACGGAGGGACGGAGGAGTAACGAAGCGAGCGAAAGAAGGGAGAGAGGGGCCAGCAGGAGGAGGAGGAGGAGGAGGAGGAGGAGGACGGTAATGTTTTGGCGATGACGTGCGAGACGTTTTCTGGTCTGGTGATGGCCTGCCTGTTGGCCCCGGCCTGTTCGGCAACATCGATCATACCTCATTGTTTTCGTAGCGGGTTCAATTAGGACGTCGCTTCGGAACCCTGGGAGGAGGCCATACGACTCGTCGACTTGTGCCAGTTGCAACATTTTTCGAAGTACGGAAAAAAAAAATGATCATCAGAAAGCCACCTTAAAATTGTCAGTTGACGATGACGCGAATTTGATGATAGGGGAGTGGATATGTTCGTTTATACTATACCTGCCTACCAGATGTGTTTTATTGTCATCCGAGACCAGAGCCGTAATCGATGATAATGACTGCACTGTAGGATGATTGTTAGTATGCAAGGCACGATCGATCATTGCGCTGGGCATCCGGTCGGGTCATGGACTGTCTCCATGCTCGGCGCTCGCGACCTACCCCTCCCCCCTCCTCCCCACCCGCCACGACCGGCCGCGCCGTGTTCACTGACCCGTGGCCGGCCAGGCCCTAACCAAGGCACAGACACACAGACAGAGCAGGTCGTTTGGAGGTGCCGGTGTACTTACCGTGCAGGCAGGCGGGGTGCGGTTCAAAGCACTCTCGCGCAAGTCCACTCCGTTTCAAAGTTTTTTTCTACAGAGTCGCACCTTAATTTCTTGCGCCAGAAAAACATGCGTGTTTCCTACCAGATTATTTCTGTCCCAAAATAATTTGTAAAGTATAGTGTGTGTACTTAGACTTTTGTACGAGTCCCTGCCACATGAGGGCCAAAGGGTTGTAATTGTGATCAGTACAAGTGTGACTTTCCGTTTTTTCCAGTCTGCTCATTTCGCCCGCAGCCTGCGGCTCCTTCTAGTTGCAGGGTTCGTCTCTCTCTGTCTCCCGTCCCTCCCCTGGCCCTCCGTCCTTCCTGTTTACTGCTGCAGTTGGGCCCCTCGGCCTCCGGGGCCCCTCCGGCTATCCTCGCTGAGCCGGACCAGTCTCTGCAGCAGAAGGAGCCAGGCGCCGGCGTGTCGTGGCGGGGCGTTGTTTGGACCGGACACGGGCAGGACGGCTCGGAATATGAAGACAAACACGGAAAAATAAGCCCCGAGCCCAACGGAGCCCGTCCGTGGCCCGGGACCCGTCTCCGCTCCTCCCTCGCGATTTATTTGGGCTCGAGCTCGAAGGTGGCGTGCGAGTATATGGCCAGCGCGGAGCAGAGCGCCTCCTGCTTGCTTCAAGACCTCTCCGGACAGGCGCCGGCCCCGCTCGCCGCCTCGGACGCGACCCCGGACGGGCGCCGGCCGGCAGGGGCGGGCAGTGGTTGGTGGAGACAGGAGGCCCCTCTCCTCTCCAGGCTCTGCCAGGCTCCAGGTCGCCGGACTCCAGGGGGCGCGCTGGGGCGGCAGAATGCAGCAGAGGCAGCTTCCCCCTCCCCTCCTCCCCGCAGCAGTTTAGCTCCAGCAGGATGGATACTTCTCCAGCGCAGACCTGTGACACATTTTTATTTTCTTTATTTTTTCGTTGGGAGGCCGGACGGCTGAGCCCAGCCGGTGCGGCGACCAGGGCCGAGCGGTAAAATTTAAGGTGAACCGTGAAATAAATTGGGTGTGTTGGCAGTGCGTCGAAGGAAGTCGCGCCGGCCGCGGCGCCCAGGTCAGTGCGGCTCCACCGCGGTATACCGCTGTCGGAGCCGTTGTTGGAGCCGCTGGATCTGAGGGTCGCCCGGGCACGTGGACAGCACAAGGCCCTCCCACGGACCGTCTGACGAACAGCCTCGAAGGACGTCAGTGTGTCGGTCGGTCTGTCGGGCTCACCCATTCCGGAGAGCAGGTTTATCTTTTCCGTGCGTAATGACCTGTTTGCCCAAACTAAACTAGCCTCCGGGCACGGTCCAATTGGGGTTTAGGTCCTGATGTGTCACTGCAGCAGTGGCAGAGGGCAGAGGAGGCAGTGAGGCAGGAAAGGGAGTGGAGGTGGAGGGGGGCGTAGAATGGGGGACGATGGCGCCTAATTGCAAGTGGGACTCTTTGGTCGCCCACCTCTCCCCACCCCCTCCTCCCACTTTCCCTTCATGAGGGCACATCTTCGGACCGCGTCGCTAAACGCGCTGCTGACCCGCCACGCCCCGCCCCGCCCCGCACCGCAGAGTCCTACATTAATTTGTTTACCCGGCACATCCAGACACAAATAGACACAATTTCCAGGGCGGGCTGCTGGCCCATGCCCCCCCTCCGCCCCCCTCTCCATGTTGGTGGATGTTGTTGAGGCACCCGCACAGGATGTCTCTATTGCCAGCCCAGCAGCAGCAGCACTGCGTCCTCTGCCTCCCCCCGCCCGCTTTCCCACCCTGTTTTTATTTTCCTCGCCAGATAACGAAAAAGCAGCAAATAAAATCCAAGGGTAATGGCTGGCGTCCGAGTGACCCGCCTTCGAGTCCGCCCGCCCGCTCCTCGGCCCATCCGTCCATTCGTTCGCCCGACCGTCCCTCTGTCCGCCGGCGCGGTCCGACTGTCCTTCCCTTATCCTGGCCGATGTGACTCGCCCGAGAATATGGGCCCAAAGCCGGCTTGCCGAGTACGCTTTTTCGTCACCGACGTCCTCGTGCAGCTACCACCCTACCCCCTCTCCCAACTCCATCCCTCGCAACCCCTTCCCGCACAACCCCTACTCCCGTCCTTTATCGGTGCACTTCCGTCTCGTCCATTTCCGGTCTGCAGAGCGGCTGGGCCACCTCACCATTCCGCCCCTTTCCATTCCCCCTCTCTCTCCCGCTTCCCGCTCCGCTTCGCTGGCAAGAAAGGTAAATCTGGATTATTCCCTCTGGATTTATATTCTGGCAAAAAACGGCCGATCATCCCCAATCTTCTCCCTCGCTGTGGGTTATTCGTCCCGGGCTGAAGTGGCTGCGGAGGCTGGAGCAGCAGCAGCCGCGGAGGCACCAGCAACGCGCCCAGCCCATATGCGCGCTCCCGGGGATTCTGATAATCAGCAGCGAAATTCGCGGAAGCAGAACGCAGCACGACCCAGTGTGTTTATCAACATGTCCTGGTGCGTTACGTAATAAGGGGGCGGGGGTATCTTAAAGTGCACACCACAGAGGCTTGCATTGGGTCGTGCTGAGTGTCGCTGCGAGCTCATCAGCACGGCGAACCGAGTCAGTTCTATAGGGGGTGGTGCTGAGAGAGAGAGAGAGAGAGAGAGAGAGAGAGAGAGAGGGAGAGAGAGAAAGAGGGGGTGGGGCGGGGGGTCTGATATCTCCTCCCGGACGTTCACTATCTCTGCGCGGCGTGGCGCTACCCGACCCAATCCAGTCCCGCTGTGCCGGCTCAGCGCAGGCAGCGTTACGCCGTGCGTTACCCTGTGCGTTAGAACGGTAGCGAGCGGCTGTACAAATACAAACAACCTCACTACAAATACGGCGCGCGGTGCGTCTGCCCGGGGGATAGCCGTGCCCAGCCGCTCAGCCCCGTGGGGCTGGGGCTGTGTGCGGCGTTCGCGTCTAGGGGGTGGATAGAAAAAGTGGGGGAGTATCAAACCCGTGAGCGAGAGAGAGAGAGAGAGAGAGAGAGAGAGAGAGAGAGAGAGAGAGAGGAGGGTCGTCAAATCAAAGAAAAGAGAAGTGTCGTTCCTATTTACTTTTATCGTGTATAATAGGCGCCCGCCACTGCGTGGGTTGTTTTCCAATGCTCGGTAGTGGTGGTGAAACTCGGTGGCAAGACTGTCAAAATACACGTAAGCAGCAGAGGGAGGGTACATCGAGTTCATCCTTTATCGGCTGCACGAGCCAATAAGACGGCGTGCGGGGGAGGACGAGAGTCGTCGCGCTCGTATTTTTAACCGCAGCCGTATCAGTCGTGTCCGAAACGACGACGGACCCCGGCGAATGTCAGGAGGAGTCAGGAGATGGGGCCAAATAAAGAAGAGGGCGCGGCCTCGGGGGGCTGCTGCTGCTGCTGCTGCTGCTGCTGCTGCTGCTTCTGCTGATGTTGCTGCTGTTGCTGCTGCTGCCACCGCACCGGGGGCCGAGATGCACCGCGATAACACGTCGTCCGTTATCACGGCTGTCAATATTGTTATGGCCTTATTCGCGGGGAGGGGTCAGGCGTCGCGCCGTGTGCATTTTGTGCATTGTGTGTTTTTGTTTGTAATTTTTTTTTGTTGGCCGGTGTCTGGAGGGTAAAATAAAACAATTAAGCTTGTTGTTTGATACTTCCCTGGTACTTCCTAGTCTAGCACTGGTGTATCGTGTTCTTATCAGTCGAGTGACGGGTGACAGGTATAGTGCGTGGCGCGCGCACTCCGTCGCTCACATCAGTCACCCACTTGCTCACTCAGACCCCCGCGGCCACGAGTGCCGAGGTCTTCGTCCGCCGAGCAATAAAGTACAGTGAACGCAGTTGTACTAGTCCGACCCTATTCCAGCCAATCTCCTCATCACTGGTGATGGTGCGAGAGCCCACTACTGGCAATGGCACCTCGTATGCTCTCAATCCCCCCTTCCTCCCTCCCTCCCCCCCTGCCTCCCTCTCTTCCTCTCCTCCTCCCTCTCTCCTCTTCCCCCCTTCCCTTTCTTCGTGCGTAGTCAGCGACGATAGTCGCGAAAAACACAACAGCACGGATATCGGCGCTGCTAACAAGACAAGACCACGAGCGCCGCCATAACTTCAAATAGAGACTTCCTTGATTTGCTTTCGTGTCGGTTCGTTCTCTGAATAGTTTCTCGCTCGCTCTGCGCGGACACATTTAACTCGTTCGTTATCGCAGGACCGTCGTCACGCTCCGTCACGCTTCGGTCCAGCTCGCCGCGCTGACGTCACGACGGTCACTGCCAGCCCCAAAACTTGGCGAAAAAAAGTCGAAGGCCCCCACCCAGTGTCCGTCTGCTGGCCTATGTGGCCTTGGCTGCCATCACGCATCATTAGGCTCCCAACACAACGTGACGCAAGCAGGGGGATACTTTTAGTCCTCGACAGGAATATTGTTAGAGGGGGGGGGGCATTATCTTTTCTATACTTTGTGTGTACACACATGCGCTGTATGTATGTATGCATATGTGCGCTGTGTTCTGGACATATAGTATACACACGCACGATGTTCCCTATCTCTGTGTGTATGGGTGGATGTGTTGGTGGAGAGAGAGAGAGAGAGAGAGAGAGAGAGAGAGAGAGAGAGAGAGAGAGAGAGAGAGAGAGAATGCGTGTGTATGTATTTCTGTTGCATGGGGGAAGGGAGCAAAGGCACAAGTCGCGGGGAGGGGAGTGGCGGGTAGGGGTGGAGAGGGGGACCGCTGCGAACACAACAAGGGCTGTACTGGCTGCTACACTACACTGAAGAGAAAGAAAAACGAGTGTGTATGTGTGTGTGTGTGACAGTGAGAGAGAGAAGGGGGGTGGGGGGAAGGCAGCGGGGCAGGAGAGGGATGACCCCCTCTCCTCTCCCCCTTCTCCTCCCCGGCCGCTCACGCCACTTGACTTGATAAGGGACAGAGGCACAGCTCGCTGCGCCGCTAATTGTACTCAGAGCAGCGCGGAGCCAGCAGCCCCATGCACAGCTCCATGCACGGCGGGGCTCCGTGCGCTCGCGGCCCAGGCCGGGGCCCATGAGCCTGGCCCGGCAACGGAATCACTTTCACCTTTAACGTCTCTTCACGCCATCATGCACCTGAATGCACTGGTAAAACAAGGGTGCATAATTTAAACACCAAACGTGTTGCACATTACATAGTGTGCAATTTTAAACGTTTTGCTAAATGTTTAAATTCTGCACACTTGGACATACACACAGTTCTATGCTATCAATAGGAACCATATGGGAACTTTTCGGAAGTGTCGAAAGTTTAAACACCAATTGACGTTGAACCTAGTTAGACACCACAACGTGTTGAGAAAATGCAAACTTTAACTTAAACACCAATCGACGTGCAACATTAAACACTTGTTTTACTACACGGAAAAAAAAAGATTCGCTGAGTCAGCTAATATATTGACTGGTACCTGGACAGACAAGCACATAAACTTCTGTAACCACTATATTGTCTACTCTAATCAATCATTGGCTCTGCCAGTCAAAGATAAGTTGTATGAAGTAATGATTTGCCTGCATCAGTAAGGTAGACCTTGACTGATTTAGGTAAGGGATAAGCTCTTACAGCTTATTTTTGACTGGCACAGCCAATGATTGATTAGAGTAGACAATATAGTGGTTACAGAAGTTTATGTGCTTGTCTGTCCAGATACCAGTCAATATATTAGCTGACTCAGCGAAT
>NW_026267163.1:1107772-1112727 GCF_000697945.3 Frankliniella occidentalis
GTACGACACTTACATTCGTAAAGCTTCGTAAAGGCCGCACAGGATTCGAAGGGCACATGCATGCAAATTGAAACGCGTTACGTGTTGAGCGCAAGGAGACAATCCGCATTTGCATCGTCGCTGCTGTTGGAAAGGGCCGGGCACTTTCAGTGAATGCGATGGATATAAAGCGGTTTCGAATCAGGACTGTGTGTGTGTGTCCTACCGGTAATGGACACAGAGCAAGCGCTATGCCAGGCCACTTTGTTGTCACTACAACTTGCACCTCCTGCCAATGCTCTCTCTCTCTCTCTCTCTCTCTCTCTCTCTCTCTCTCTCTCTCTCTCTCTCTCTCTCGTGTGTGTATGTGTGTTTATGTGAGTGTGTGCGCGTGCATCAATAGTATTTTTTTCCTTTTCCATTTTATTACGTAGAAGCGATCCGCTGGACTGGAGGGGAAGCGCGACGCCTTTGGTCGGTTAGTGGTCGGTTGGAGGAGGAGAGGAGGGGGGAGGGGGACTGTACGCCAACCCCCGTGACGAGTAGTGGTGTGTGTGGGGGTGATGGGGTGCCTCGGACCTTTGGCCTTTTCAAGTGCAGCAGAATAAAAACTCAATCCATCGATAGCGCGCGCAGAAAAGCGGGCGAGGCAAACTGAAAAGTTTGGCCTTGGAACAACGACGACAACAACAACAAAAGAGGGAGAGAAAAAACACATAAAAAACCTTTGTGACCTTGTCGGGGTCACCGGTTTGTCTGGCCGACCAACAGTACTCTGCCATTTACCTTCTGTAAGTGATTTGCATAAGCCACACTGTCAGTGCATCACGAGCGCACCTTCACACAAGAGGAAGCACATGCCCTCTACAAAATAAATCGGAAATGTGTTTGAACTTCGGAATATAAGCGCGTTTTGTGCGTGTATGAGAAGGAAGAACCGGGGGAGGGCAAAGAAAAGGAGCTACTACTGAAATGCTGCTCGGATCCTTAGCTTGTAGCCATGACTGACATTTACGACGCTTTTCTGGTCACGGTCGTAAATTTACGATTGAAACACAGCTTCCAAAAGCGGGAAAAATTTACCCTTAACTGCCGCTGCTTTTTATTTTTCACTATGTCCTTTACTTTGCCTCGCTCTTTTGCACGACGTGGGCCGTGGCAGGCCCTCGCAGGAAAACGCGATGACGGAACAGAAAATGCACCGCTAATGCGCTGACGGCCTGACGGTGCAGTGTCGGGCCTAAAGATAGCTTTTGGGCGTACCGGGTGTGGCGGGGCGCGGCGGGGGCTGCCCTGCCATACTTTCGCAAGATTTACCGCTGCGGCTAGGTCAGTTACTCTGCATTCAATTACGGACGAGGAAGAAGAGGAGGAGGCGAAAGATAAATAGGAGAAAGGTGAAAAGCGAGGGGTGGATTGCAAGGGGGCGGCGGAGCGGTGGCGAAGGATTTGGAATGAGGGCCAAAATTCCTAGTGCGAAAACGAAGGTGAACCGAGACTTTTCGCAGATCTACATGGAAAGAAAACGTCTGATTCTGATTTTAAAATAAAATGACGAGGAGAGAGTTCTGTTATTCTTTATACTGTTTTGTTTTCATATTTTGTCCTACGCCTTTTTTGAAAATATTGTCAAAAAGACGGTAAATATGGACTTGGACAGAGAAAGTAAGTTACTTTAAATTTACGGACGTCTATGTCGTCAGCTCGAAGTCCCACGCGCCCTGCCACTACCTCTACCCACCCCCCGCCAAGCTCTTCCGGTCAGGAAGATAAGGGCGACCTTGGACAAGCACTTTACCTCTCTTTGCTGTTCGTAGGTGGCAAATATGACACTTCACACTTAGGGTACTTGATAAATACATCAATAACTTTTATTATTTCCACAGTATCTTTCTCTCTCACGGGCTGAGTTATACGTCTGATTTTTTTAAAACGACAACGTAGAAGTATTCTACCGGTTGAACTGAACACAGAAGAGTTGAACATTTAAAAACAAAACAAAAAACACCCGACAACTGTGCTGTGAAGTGCTTGCAAGTGTGCAACTTCTCTGTTGAACACTTCACTTGCCCACTAGTATGTAGGAAGTGCTGCAGACGAGTTGCACACTTACAAGTAAACAACTATGGAGTTGCACGCGAACAAGAGTTACGTAGTTGCACACTTAGTTTATCAGTGCAGGAAGGGCACTTATCGATCACTTGATGCCACCTGATCGTGTGTGTGTGTTGTGTGTGTGTGAGTGTGTGTGTGTGTGTGTGCGAGGGAGTATGTGTGCGTGAGCGCACGTGGAGCGTCTAGACGGTGCAAATAATCCGTCGCTGATAAGGGATGGCACCACAACACGTCCTTGCTGAACGCCCAAGTGTCTGTGAGGCATGTGAGGCATAGGGGCCAAAGTGTCTGGCCCGGGCCAATATGCGCGTGTGGGGGCTTAGAGAAGACGTCCCGATAGCGCCTCACTCTGTTTCAGGCAACCAGTTGGCCGGACACTGAACAAAATCAGCGAAATGATTACTAGCAGGTAAACTGGTTGGTGTTCTTTTTCTCAGAACGACAAATTGAACGGCAAATGTTGGCGTCATAAGACGCCAGCCAGTTTACAGTGACATGTCTGCTTCGTAGGAGCCAATTGCCACTACCGATGCAGCAAACAAAGTTTGCAAGTGAGGCAAAAGGTAACAGCAAAATAATGAAAGTACTTCATATGGAGAAGGAAAAGTTGTTGCTACAGTAATAGCAGATATTTTTCAAACGGCACACGGTGAAAACTGTTCCTTGATATCCAAGGACCATCGGAAGGAATCAAGGAAAAATTGCATGGGGCGTCCTTGAATCGTTCCGATGGTCCTTTGACAAGAAGGAACAATTTTCACCGTGCAGACACTACTTTACGGACAGATACTTTTGTCAACGTGAAAATGTCCTTCTCTGTCGCATTTTGTAAGCCCGGGGCGAGGCCCTGGACTGTGGCACTGTCCGTTGTGGGTCTGAGCCGGGCCCCCGACACGGCCGTGCGCAAGCGCGCGCGCGTGCCGCCGCAGCCAAAACACTCCAACGACACGCGCGTGGGTGGCGCCGGCGCCAGGTGGAGGACGCTTGCTGTTCAACCAGCCAGGTGTTGAAGTACTGTAGTGTCTTTTACCTGTTTCTGCCGATGGGATGGCGGATATACCCAGAGAGCAGCAGCTGGTCACAGCCGTCGGCGCGGACCTTGGCGGCCGGGCGGCGTCGGCGCGCCCCGTCCGCCCGGGTGTACGTCTGGAGGCACGCCCCGACGCACATCAACAACAACACCATTATGTAGCTATTGTAGTTGTAGCTGCCAAGAAAACGTTTGACGGGAACTGTTCGTAAGAATTTAATTTAGATGCTTCAGCAAACTGCGTGAATGTGCCATCCGCATGTGTGTGGTGGCCGTGAGGGTAAACAACAAACGCGGTGTATGCCAATGTTATCACCCTCTTGGTGACAACTAACAGAAAAATAAGTTAAAACAATAAGAATCCCAAAGGGATGATATATATTAGTGTGCTGGTTTGAAAGCGCAGATAGGGGGGTTGGGGAAAAGGGGGGGGGGGTGCATTCACGTTCAAGCAACAAAACTGGCACCAACGGGCATCAAAATACTCCGGATGGCCGTGCGAGGCTCTCTCTTATCTTATCGCCTAAGCCCACCGTGCAGCGCGGCACTTGTGGCGCGGCCCGCGGCCCGCGGCGGCCGGGGGGCGTTGGCCGCCGCGCCGTGATAATAAGGCAGAGATACCGCGAATTAGAGGCCGACCCCCAGTGCATCCCCTGGGCGGGCGCACGCAGGATGACGGACTACATCCCCCCCCCCTCTAGAGAGAGAGATCTCTCTCTCTGCTCACTCACCCCCTCCCCCTCTCTGCCCACATAATCGCCTGGCGTGCGCTCCTTCGTGGCGAACGTTATTTACTGTACGAAAAGTTCACGGCGGTCACGCATTTGGCAAACGGAAGAGAATGTGATGAGGGGGAGGTTTGCGTGTTTTTTCCACCACTTTTTTTTCGTACACCCCCCTGGCCCCCTGCTCCCAGTCTGCTGTTGCTGCTGCTGCTGTGCGGGAAGAGGGCAGGACAGCTCGGCTCGAGGGTCATCATTCTTTCTAAACTGCTGCCACTGGGACAAAGTCGCTTGCTTTGTTGCCTTTTTTGCTGTGTACTCGTACACTAGGTGAGGCCATTTCCTCTGACCCCTCAACCCCCGCTCCCTCCTCCATCCCTTCACTGTGCCTCGCCTCGCGCGCTCGCTCGCTCGCTCGCTCGCTCTCTCTCGCTCTCGCTCTCTCTGAGGCCAAGCGTCATGACCGAGGGTAATTTTTGAATGTGTTTGCGCCAAAGATTGTACAGAATAAACAGTGGTAGCGGCAGCTGCATATCGTTCGGCAAAGATCCCCCCCCTCCCCTCTTTTCCACCAACCTCTCCAACCCCGGACCCTGACCAAAGGTTCGCTTCGGAATCAGTCATTTTGGTCATGAACAGAGATTTAGAGCCTTTCCAACCAAGAGAGGGAGGGGGAGGGGTGGGGTCGTTTGGATGGACGCCGAAAAGAAAAATGTAAACGGTGTCGCGTTTGGCGTTTGCCGTAAACGTCAGTCTCAGTCAGAGCTGAACCGACACACTTTTACATTCATGGTTTGTATGACGGCCGCTTTTCGGTTATAAAACTGCATTAAGGGGGGGGCGCAGTGCGGGGCCTAAAAATACACATCGGGCCGCGAGATTACGACCTCATTCTGGTAAACGTCGGAAATGCGTCGGCTTTACTCGCGTAAGGCGGCGAGGCCGGCCATCACCCCACGAGGGGAAGAGGGAGCCGGACAACTAAAAACAGATTAGAAATCGGCCTGCGCCACAAACCACACGACGCCCTGCAGCGTGTGGTTTTCCTCTCGCTTTGTTTATATGCAGCTCTGCTTGGCCACTCAAGGCGCTCGCTCTCGCTCGCGCCC
>NW_026267163.1:1112777-1113196 GCF_000697945.3 Frankliniella occidentalis
GGGGGGGCGTCCGTTAAGGCGAGAGGGGTGCACGGGGTGGTGGTCGGTTTGACGTTCGCGATCAGCAGCGCGAGGCTCCGGCCCCAGGCTCTCTCCGCTACCATTTATTTCCTTCCGTCGAAAGCCGCGCGGTCCTTCGCGGCCCAGTGGGGTGGTGCCCGGAAAGTCAGGATGGAGTTGCGATCGCCTCGGCGCAGAGGTTGGAGGTGGAGGGTGGCGGCGGCCGCGTTGTGCACGGTGGAGTGGTGGCAGACCGACGTGCGAAGAAGGGGGTGGCCGCCGAGGCGATTCAGGACCATTTGTAATTGTGAAGCCAGTCGGCGTCGCGCGCTCGCCACTGCGTGCGGGAGATAAAGGGTCGTGATGCGAGCGGAGCTCTGCATAGGGTATCTATCGCTGCTTTACTCGGCGACGTGACG
>NW_026267163.1:1113322-1114420 GCF_000697945.3 Frankliniella occidentalis
GAGAGAGAGAGATATGCAGGCGGAATAGGGCGCAAGCGATAGTGCGGAGAAAGTCATGTGTCCGTTGTACTTCGTGGCACCTGGTGGGGCACTTTGGCTGCTCCAGGGTCGCTCCGTGCAGCTCGGCAGCCGCACCTTCGGCCACGATAAAGCCCTATGCGCAGCTGCAGTAGCTGCAGCATCGCAAGCTACTGCACTACTGCCGCCGCTATCGGCGGCCGCCTCCCCGGCTCGGCCGCCTCGCCATTCAGGTCAAAGAATTACCTGTAATTGGACATTGCAAGCGATCGCTGGCAGAACTCGGCGCGGCATGGTGTGGCGTGGAGTGACTGCTGGCCGGCCGGTCACGTAGTGCACCTCGCCCCCTCTCTGTCATACTCGCTAATGAATTAATAACGCCAGCTCCTCTCTCTCCCCCTCCCCCTCTCTCTCAGTCTGTGCGTCTCACACACTCTCACAAACGGTCATACGACTCGTCCGATCTTTACGACTTCTTATACCCAGTCAGATAAGATGGCAGCCATAATGGAAACACCTTGGCAACTCGCACCCTCTCCCCCCTCTTTCTCCCTCTCCCTCTCCCCCACCCCCCCCCCTCTCTCTCACGTCAATCCTCTGATGCCACTCCCTATGGTTTAGTTTATGATGTGTACCGCCGCCCCCTCCCCCTTTTACTAAAATAGCTGCCATTACAAAGCCCGACCCGTCACCGTCACGTACATCAGCGTGGCGCTTTGCGAGCACGCCCTGAAACACCTGCGGGTCCGCTGGGGAGGGCAGGGGCAAGTGGTGCTGCACTGCAAGGGCGACAGAGGGCGATGTTACGTCGTACAGGATGAGAAGAGATTGCAAAAGGAAAAAGACAAAACTGTAAGGGGAAAAAACACGCGCCCGTCAATAATTGTTCTCTATCACTGGTCTATCGCCTCTACCCTCCTCCTTCCCTTCCCCCCTTCAATAGCGCGTCGTCGATGCCCCGTCGACAGCCACCTGAGTAGGAAACAATGGGGCTGACCAGCCGGCCCAGCCAGTGCCTGCGATATTAATTAAATAAGAGATGCCTATCGAGGGGGGAGAGAGAGAGAGAGGGAGAGAGGG
>NW_026267163.1:1121882-1129455 GCF_000697945.3 Frankliniella occidentalis
GCACGCCCGCGGCACGCCCGAAGCACGCCCGAGGCACGCCCGCGGCACGCCCGCCGCACGCCCGCGGCACGCCCGCCGCACGCCCGCGGCACGCCCGCGGCACGCCCGCCGCACGCCCGCGGCACGCCCGAAGCACGCCCGCGGCACGCCCGCGGCACGCCCGAGGCACGCTCCCGGCACGCCTGGCGCTAGAAATAGAGCAAGATGCCCAAATGTGACCCAATTAACCCCTTCGCTTCGCCTCGGCACAGACGGTATAGTGGGCTGAAGGCAGCCGTGGCCGTTAACCTCGACGCGTCCAGTAAACGCTGGGGACTATACAGTCGACAGCACAAAAGCCTCCACCGCGGGAA
This sequence comes from Frankliniella occidentalis, assembly GCF_000697945.3. NCBI lineage: Eukaryota > Metazoa > Arthropoda > Insecta > Thysanoptera > Thripidae > Frankliniella > Frankliniella occidentalis. The sequence goes on from NW_026267163.1 coordinate 1,122,236, forward strand.
GACAAATCGCTTCTTATTCTATAAACAATAGTAATAATGACGTTTTGGTGGGCAGCAGGCTGCGGTCGCACCTGGTCCTTGCCAATCAGGCATGCTTCAGTAGGACAGGTAGGTATAGGCCCTTCAGTGTGCTGTGCGCTGCCTGGCCCGGGCCCGACTCCGTTCTGGCTCAGGGCCGACCCCTATCATACACGTACGGAACCACAATCTGCCCCCCCCTCTCTCTCTCTCTCTCTCTCTCTCTCTCTCTCTCTCTCGTAGGACTTTTCAGTCCTTTTGGCACCTCACCTGAAGATCAATAAACAATCAATTAATCAATCTCCACCTCATATGCTTTTGAGTTGATGCGCGTGGAGCACGTTGTGGTGCTGCGTGCAGTGAGCAGCCTCTTCTACAGCGCCCTTCTGCGTGGTGGATCCAGTGGATCGCTCGCATGGGCAATGGGTTTCCTATGTCGCCTATGTCTCCATGGATGGCCGCCCCCCCCCCTCTCCCTGTGGACTCCACGGCCAACGACACAAAATACAACAAACAGGGGCGTTGTGCCGGCCGGACCCGCCGGACCCACTGTACTGTCATAATGCAGCGCCGCGCCACGCCTCAATCAATGGCCTATCTCATTTCGCGCGCTGGGACCTCTCTCTCTATCTCTCTCTCTCTCTCTCTCTCTCTCTCTCTCTCTCTCTCTCTCTCCGTGGGGAAAGGGAGGGGGAGGCACTTTAGAGATAGAGGCGAATGTTTTCGGGTAGCGCGAATGGTCCCGCGGTCACGTCGTCCACCCCGCTTGCACCCTTACGTCAGCACCGGGGGACAGCCGAGCCTGCTGAGGCTGAGCCTCGCGTCCGGCCAGGGGCGCAACGCGAGGCGACGCGCCCCCCAGAGGACGCGGATGATGATGGGCTTCTCGTGTTCCGCGCCGGGAAGCTGTATTCCGCATCTTGGCACGGCAATCCTGCCGCAAGCCGTGCAACATCACAGAAATACACCGGAAAACCCAACCATACACTCTAAATGCCAAGCGTCAATTTATGTCAATTACAAGATGTGTCTCTGTGGTCATTCACACACCTACAAAGGTACGACTTTCACTCACTACTTGCGTTTCCAGTTTAGTGTCGTTTCTAAAGTTTTGCTTGATGAAAAGAAAAAAAGTTGAAAGAAAACGAGGAAACTCGCCGAGGCACCGAATCTCTTGATTCGTTACCATCAAGCTCTGGTAGGACACGAGTCGGAGCGTGACCTGCGCACGCTCGTGCGCTCTCTGGTACCAGGCCAGGTTTTCCCGCTGACAACTGACAACTCGACTAGGGGCACCCAGCTGGGGGAGGCCCTCTGACGCAGAAGGGCCAGGGGACGTGGCGCTGTCCCAAGGACCTTACCGCAGGGATGTTCGTTCGATGTTCGTCCTTGGTCGTCTAATTTGTCACCCGACGGACCGACGGAAGGTTTGAGTGCGCGAAGGGAGGAGGGGGGGGGGCGAGGGGCGTCCTACATCCTGCCCTACATCGTGAAGGTACTGTCCAGGGTCAGGGCTAAGCAGGTGCGGTTGTAGGCGCCAACAGCAGCGCTTCAGTAACCGCGCCACCAGTACTCCACTATTTCCGAATTACAAATCTCCAACTCTATTTTTATTTTTCAGAAATTCCTTGAGAAGTTTGGGGCCCATGATCCTCTCCGCCCCTTCTCTCACCCTCCTTCTAGTGCACGTCGCACGCGGGGACGGTGCGGGAGCCTCCCAGGGAGAAATGGCACCCGGCCAGGATGGAGGGGGGCGAGATGGGTCTCCTGAACCCCTCTGGGGGGCGGGGGCGCAGCGCAGCGGGGGAGTATCCGTCTATTGCACATACCTGATTGTCGTCGATTGTGGTCATCAAAGTAGGTAAAGAGGGGGTCTATACGGGCAAAGGGGGCTCGATGGGCGAGAGCCGGCTCCTCCTGGGGTCTGCCCACCTGCACGGCGGCCACCGGTCCCCGGTTCTGCCCGCCCCACCACGCCTCGGCGGGCTCGCGGCTCGCTTCAGTGCAGCACGGGCATAACGCATGGCAGGAGGGCAACGGGGCCCTCGGGGGGACTGGGCTGGGGCCCTGTGATGATTCGTCAGTGGAAAATTACGTCCCTTGGATTCGTTATAGTCACGCTACTTTTTCCTCGCTGGCCCTCCTACTGCCCCCGCCTCTTCCCCGCACCCCTCTCTATTTTCCCCCTTTTGCTCATGCTCTGCTCTCTCATGCTCACTCGCTTTACCTCACTCTTACTCCCTCATCTTTTGATTCTTCGCGCCTCCGACAGGACCCGCGGGGGCGCAAGTCGCACAAGGAGAAGTGTATGTAATGCGTGCAGCTAGAACAGTTATTGAGACCCGCGGGGGAAAGATGCGGAAAGATGCCTTGGAGCAGGCAGGCCGAGCCGAAGGATAAGAGAAGGGCAGGCCCAAGAAAGGAGGGGAGGGGGGGAGGTACGCGTTGCACCGGGCCGGGCGGATACTGCCCCTAACCGTTGGCCCCTCGCCAGCGCACTGTACGTGCAGTAAGACCTGGTTATACCTTCAGGACCGGCTCGCCACGCCACGCCACGCCCCTCTCCACCCGCTCGATCTCCGCAGCGCGGTACACAGCCTTCTGGCCCGATCTAAAGAACAAAACACAAAAAAGTAATTATAAAAATAGTATGGCTTCCTTTATAAAAACCGAGTCATCACAAATTTGTTTGAAACTTCATTTCCTATTCAACCAGTACAACCCTGACAAAGAAATCCATGATAGTTACTGTAACAAAATTACCATCGTATTCTCATTTTGAGGATAATTTTCCGGCACTAAAAGTTCTACGCATCTTCAATGCAAGCGACTCTTTATGCAGTCGTATACGATTTCTCTTTCTGATGACATTATGCAGATAACAACCACTGGAGTGCACCCACTGTAAGTTTCTTACGAACGTCTGCTCTTCGTAACGTACTACAAACGCGGCTTTTCGTAATATGATAGAATCGTTCGTAAGATGTCTGCTTTAGATCCTTTGTACGTTACAAGACCAATTCTTCGTAATACAAACACTGCTGTTTGCGGCTGGTTGTAAGGAACTAAGAGTGCCTAAACGAGACCCAGACCCAAACGCCATGCAAAATGTGGGGCGCCTCTCTCTCTCTCTCTTCTCTCTCTCTCTCTCTCTCTCTCTCTCTCTCTCTCTCTCTCTCTCTCCTGTGTGTGTGCATCGAACACCGGCCTTGGCATTATGAGTCCGTGCATATATGATCAGACACCGATCGCATTATAATGCCGTATATATGATGGTCGTGTTTGAGTAGAGCTGCAGGGTGCGTAGGATGTCTGTCTGTGAGTGTGTGCGTGTGCATGTGTGTGTGTGTGTGTGTGTGTTCTCTGCCAGCACTGTGTTACACATATTCGACACATGGGACTTTTCACACCTGGGTTGGGTATTACTCCGTCAATGACACAGACCGCAAAAAGTATTTTTTTTTTAAAGAACAATGTGGACAATTTTCATATTTTACGATCAAGTGTGTTCTAGGGTTCACATAAAGACACGCCAAAAGAGAGTATGGCCAGTTAATTTTACAGAAAAAAAAAACACTGTAAAATTCCCCTGGTAAACTTTAAAACGTCAACAACAGTGTGACGTTTTTCTGTTTTTTCGAGGTGATCCACAATAGACCCAAAATAAAAACGGGGTAAAACAAATGTTTTCCCATAGAAAAGAAAAAGCAGAAGAAACTTTTGTGGTATAGATATTTTTGTGCGGGCGGGGTCTGGTCACGGGTGTGCCGGTGCCGGCCGGTGCGACACGGGGCCGGTATCTGCCTGACCGGTGGTGTGACGCACAGGGACGACTCGAAGGAGAGGACCAGCCACCACCATAGGTTGGCCGACCGACCAGACAGCAACTTTCTTTCCTTCAGCAGAGCGACAAATTGTCAGGAAAACATTCGTCCGGAAAAACAAGTGGTGGAGGACGGGAGTGGGGATGGATTTGCATACTAGTAGTAGCGCAAGATGGAGCGATCTCAGACACACACGATAAAGACCCGGCTTGCCTGCCCTACATTAGAGCCGCCAAAAGAGATTATGCGTGTGTGTGTGTGTGTGTGTGTGTGTTTTCGCCTGGCAAAAAAACACACGAGATAAAGCTAAAATGGGCTTGATTACACCTGGGCAAGTCAAAATAAAATAAAAAAGAAATAAACAATACTTTCGTTTTACGGTCTTATGATCTTGTTTATTATTACTTCAGGTGAGTCACGGCCGCTCGCCAGCTTCGCGCCTTCCGCCGGGTAGAGATAACTTTTCATTTATACGACCTTTTAGAATGACATCAATTAAAATGGAGTCGTGCGAGGTGATGTGCGCGTAGGGCCCCAGCGATAAGGTAAGGCGCGGCGGGGCGCTGAGATACGGCAAGCACACCTTCCTTGGGCGCCTCGTAATAATAAAGCAATAATAATCGTCAGACGTTGTGATTATGTTTATGACCGCTGTTGTTGTTGCTGGTATGGTAACGGCATATAAGAACGCGCGGCGCTCGCGTCGGAGCGCCCGGCGGGGTAGGCAATGCGACCGCACGCCTGCCGACCCGGTTGCCTGCCGCTACCGCTCCCCCGCCCCGCCCGCCCAGACTGCTTCCAGAGGCTGTCCCGGGCAGGCAGGCGTGCGGCGCGACGCGCGCCCTGCTGCCACTGCAGTGCCATTTGTCAAACCCGCCGGTCAGGTCAGATGCAGATTTTAAAACACTGGTTCCATCCGTAACTGTCGACGAAGTGGTGGAGAAGCGGCCTGTGTGAGGAGCGCGCGTATGTCCCCTCCATTCTACCTCCTTCCCTCTCTCTCTCTCTCCCTCCTCCCTCTCTCTCCCTCCCGCGGCATTCAACAATTCTCGTGCCACTGCCGCTGCCAAGAGAGACGGCTAGCCCACTTTCGTACAATCCCTTCATACTGTGCGCGATCTGAAAATGAAATTACCACCGATAATATTTTGTTATCTGTTGTAAACTCGGCTGTGCCCCCTGTGTATGTTTTAGATTTTAGACGTTATCGTGGAGTGTTGTTCGTCAACAGCTCAGTGCTGCACCACGCTACAGTGTTGCAATGGCAGGAGAGGGGGGAGGGGGGGAGGAGACGATAGTATGATTCCAATACTGCCTCAAGGTCCACCACGCTACGCCACGCCACGTCGCAGCGTTTTGCATGCGCGCAGCAAAGCGCTGGCAGACATTTATTACTGAATTGTTGTGGATGTCGTACTACTATATTCAACGTTTGTGTTGTGCGAGCGAGAAGGGAGACTCGCCGGAGAGAGAGAGAGAGAGAGAGAGAGAGAGAGAGAGAGAGAGAGAAGCTGGCCAGGAGGGCAGTCCTGTATAGGCCCTAAGACAAAAGTGTGCGTGTGTGTCAACCCTTATAAAATATTGTCGGTCTGGTGAGCCAGGCTTTGGTGGCAGTGGCAGCGGGCCTGCCCCCCTCCCCACCCACCTCGCATCTGGACGCGTAAACATCATCACCATGCGAGTGACCGCCCCGTCGGTGTCCGCTGGCGTCCTCACCTGATGGGTCGCTCGGTCTGCATGCACTCACTGCACTGCTATCGGGCTCGGCCGACCTGTACTGCCAGGGAACTTTGCTCCGTTTAGGCGGAAGGGGGAAGGGGGGGTAGGAGGGTCTTGCTCTGGCATAGAGGGGCCTAAAAATAGCCGCGAGGGCAACGACTGGCCGTTCAATACGCCGGGTGCATAACTTGTTTCGGCAGCGCGGCGCGCGGGCTTTTCAAACCGCCCGCGCATCGCCGGCCGCACCGCCCGCCTCTCGCCTGTCGCTCATGTTGGACGGCGACGTTTCGCCCCATGTAGATCGTCTTTTCGAATACGCAGCAGCGTGGTGATGTTTTTCCTCGTATATAAAACGACGTCGCGCCACGGCTGGCGTGGCTGCGTCAGGGAAAACTATATTCACACCGGTCTTATGACGCTTTTACCTTGAAGTGTTGCCGAAAACACGCTCATAATGGACCCCCCCCCCTCCTCTCCCCTAAACCCTCTTCATTTCGTCGGATAGCTGTTTGGCCCGCGCCTCTACTTGGTGTAGTGTGCGTTTACTAGTAGAGTGAGAGGGAAAGGGAGAGTGAGCAAAAGAGAGAGAGAGAAGGGGAGAGAGAGACTCCTCCTTGTGTTCTTCCGCTCGGATCACCTTGTTGTCGCCTGTGCGAGTGAGGGAGACAGGTGCACGGCCGCCCGGGGCGCACGAGTGCGGCGTCGTGCGACGGCGAGGGTGGGGTACGTGGGTAGCGCCACGCGGCTGTCGCGCGTATGTGAGAGGCTGTTGTGTGCCGCGGCACGTATGGACTGGGCGGGGCGGGGCGGGGCGGGGCCTTCGCCGTATCGGGCAAGCGCAAGCAGGGCCGAGGGCAGCAGGAAGGGCCTGGCCTCTCTGGGAGGAGCGACGACGACGCGGCGGACACGAGACTCAACAACAAGCCAGCCTGCTGACCGGCCCGCGTCTTCCGCGAATCCGCGGCACGCCACCGGTCTCGCCGGTCGCGCCCGTGTTGTAGCGCTGCAGTCAGGCGTATTGATTAGCGCCTTCCGGACGGAGAATCCCCAGGACGAGCACAGGAGTCGACGTCCGGGCGGGGCGGGCGGTGGCCGGCGGCGACCTGCCTCAAGAATACGAGAGGTCTGCAGGGGTCGCGCGCGGACAGCCGGGCCGGCAGGAGGGCCTACAGGGTGGGTGCTCTAAGCCACACACCTGTCTTCCTGTCTTACGCAACGACCTAACCACCCAGTTGTATCGCCCTGTATACGACTAACCTGGACCTGGAGGGAGGCGGGCTGCCTAACCCGGAGGCGAGAGACCTTCAGGCGCACAGCCTACCCTCACTGTTAAAAAATCGATTGTAATTTTACAAATTTTGTTGGCAACTTTTTACGCAATTCAATGTTTGTAAAATTACAAACTAAAACACTTGTAAAAAAAATTGCAAACGTGTTTTGAAATTTCACAATCTGCGATCTGAAAAATAAAAACGTTAATGTGAATTTTCTAAACATCAAGGTTTATAAGATTACAGTAATTTGCCATGAACATGAAGTAGGTGGACCACAGACGGTCTAGGGATCAGCTCGTCGGGCTGAAGAAGTGTCAGTTATCTCTGAGGGTAAAGTCACAGCCAAAATAGTGTATTTCGACTAACGGAGGAAGAAGAAGAGCGG
>NW_026267163.1:1134385-1137180 GCF_000697945.3 Frankliniella occidentalis
CCCCCCCCCTACTTTCCCTCTACCCCGTGCTATAGAACGAGCGAGGGGCCACTCCGTTCGATTGGCTCACTTACAAACTAACATGCGATCTGTCTGCCGCTTGGCCGCGGGCCGGCCAGCCTGGCTCAGCCTGGCTGCTTCAGGCGGATTTACTATTGAAGATGGCCGAGTTTCGCAGACTTGCGTTAACACAGGCAGCCTCCTGCTAACAGCACGCCAGCCAAAACACTCGTTCCCTTCCCCGCTCCCCCTCTCTCCCTATCTTCTCCCTCGCCCAAGACACTCTGTTTCTTTCAGCAGTGGGTCAGGTCACGGGTGGACGAACCCCGCGCTGCTGATCGAGTCAAAAATCAAAACAGGCTCGAAAAGAACAGCTGAGCAGAGGACACTACTGATTCTCATTATTACCTCGGGGAACCTGTTTCTGTTCCCCACACTGGGCCGAGCGCCACAGCAGGGACAGTAGCTGTTCGAAGGACGCCCCCCCCCTCCCACACACACCACCACCACCACCACAACCACCAACACAGTCACCTGTTTGGGGTCAACGGGTGCAGCAAACAGTTCTATGATCCTGGTTTGGGCTCCAAAAGAAGGTCCGAACTTGGTGATGTTAATTATAACACGATCTCGCTTATCCCACTCTACTCTAATCCGCTCGCCGTCGTCTATATAATCAAATTGGCACTCAAATCGGCAATTGTTCGCACCCCGCCGGTTAGCGAGTTCTGCCTTTACCCCTCCCTCCATAACCCGCCCCCCCCCAAACTCCTGCCTCAGTCTCCGTCCCCACCCCCTTTGAAAAAGAGAGAAGGGCGCGGCCTTTTGAAAATCGCTGCTTTTAGTTTTAGCTCGTCGCGCCGATGGCGAATTAAAAAGGCATTGAATATGAAATATGCAGGCGGTGTTGGCGGCGGCGGGGCGGGCAAAGTGGGCAGCCGGGGATGAGAAAGGGAGGGGCTGGAAATTAAGAAGAAACAAGGGGACCGTGAAGGAGGCCCGAGGGATTGGAGAGGGGGGTGGTGGTTGTAGGGGGCAGTGGGGGTGCAGTGCAGAGTATAAGACTTTTTTGTCCTTCCTCCGTTAATTGTCGTTGGCCGAGGAGGGAGGGGGGGGGGGGGGGGGGGGAGGAGTATAAATAAAATTAAAATGGGGACTATAAGGTCGAGGAGCTCCAGGGGGGGGGGACCCCAGCCCATGACACCACTCCATGTCACGTCCCATGCCATTCCAGTTCAATAATCCATACATGTGTCCAACTTCATTTTGTCAGCCCAAAGTTAGTATAGTATAGTGGGGTCGCACCGCACACACGGTCCACCGCGGTCGTTGCGGGGTCGGGCGGGACCCTTCGGGCCGCTATGCTGTTGTGCTGCGCGCCAGGACCCCATATTGTGTGCGAATTAATCCGACGTGCGGATAGCAGCGCGGGGGACAAGTTATGAGCCGCGCCCCGCAACGCCTCCAGGGTAAATTGAATCACCCACCGCCGGAAAAATTTTCATGGATGGCGTGTGTGTGTGTGAGAGCGTGTGTGTGTTTGTGTGTGTGTGTGTATTTCCTAAAAGTGAACCGCGGCAGGAGGCTAGAATGAAACTGCCCCCCAGGGCGCCGCTGCGCGCTCGGCCCTGCCGGCCTGCGCGCGCACACTTTTACACACTGCCGGCTCAAAACTGAATCAAAGCGCGCCAGCGGGGTAAAAAAAACAACGAACAACCACGAGGAAAAGAAAATTAATTTTAGCACATTACCATATACAACATTGCAGCGCACAGGTCACTCGCCTGCTCATCCCCAGTGGCGGCCGCAGGGAGGCGGCGACGAACTTCATCACATGCCAACAACACTGTACACCATTCGACCCCAACACTTTACACCATTCGACCCCCCCCCCCCCCTCAACACACGAAATATAGGGTCAAACGGCTCTTGTGAAAAGTAATTGTATCACGTTAATGAATAAGAAGAGGGAAAGTCATCCGTTGGCCGAGCGCGCACTGATACCAGGGATTTCATAGTTATTGCAAATATTTTGGCTGCGTTCGTAAAAAAGCCTACGATGAAATTTCTTCGCAATTGTAGAGGATTTTCTTCGCATTGCAAAGAAAATCGTCCGCAGTTGGTTCGCAATTACATAGCAAATTATGCGAGGGCCCAGCTGAAGGTCGCCCTACCTTTGCGATGCGCGCTTTAGTATGGACTTTGAGGCCGATAGAAACGGAGAGAAAGATACATTGAGGGCGCTGAAAGGGGGTATGATGAGTGGTGAGGGGGGGACTGAGGTGTTTAAGCAGGAGATGGAGGGGGAAAGGGGTCGAAGCATAGTAGTATCCTCGGGTCGAAATAATTGCAAGTTGTGCTTAATTGAATCGTGCGTGTTGGTGGAGAGTTGCGCTGCGACGCCTGCCGGGGGCCTGCCGGGCACACGCACGGCCAGTCACGACGCACACCGCTAAAAAAAGCAGAAGGGGGAAAAAGAATGATGGAAATAAGTCTTGCACTAATGTACTTAATCCGCCCAACAAAAGAGTTGGACGGTGGCAGGTGACGGGAGGGCGGCAGCGCGTCACAATCTCGATACGAATCGCTTTCTGAATGCGGCAGCTCGCCCCGGCCCATTGTGGTGCCTCCACTTAGGCGTCTCTTGATTGAGAAAGGCGCGCGATTTGAATAATTTCACGTCCATTGTCACACACTTTCAAGACGACGACGACGACTCGCGAGCACCGCCGCCACCTGCTGGTGGGAAGCATGCATCCCAAACGAGGAAGAGAGAGTAAGTGAGTGAGTGAGTG
>NW_026267163.1:1141225-1146178 GCF_000697945.3 Frankliniella occidentalis
TGGGCCCCTTTCTTTGCCCCCCTCCCTTTTTTCTCCCGCTCCTCCTCCGCGTCGTCCATTTTTCAACCCTTTATTTCCCAGCCGCGCGTAATTATATAATCCACGGCCATTCCATCGCCTTTGATTCTCCGGCGCTAGGCATAATTAATGAGTAGAATGGCTGCAGCGGCGGCGTCCTCGCGGGTGGGGCCCAACGCCCTGCGCCGACAATGAGGAGCTCAAGCGCTCTATAGGAGGGCGAGTGCGGTGCTGCTGGTGCACTTCCTGGCGACAAATCTTCCCAACTTTCACGTTACAGCACAGCATTACTTATGTGAAGACGCGTGCGTGGTTGCTATATTATTCCGTTTTGCGAGACAATTTTGTTTGCGTTTCCCACTCATGACATGGCATGGCCAGCATGTGGTCACATTTTGAGTTCCTGACATTCAATATTCATTTGGTCTATAAAGTTGGTGTATCTAACTTCATAACAGGCTTTTACAAGTTTTACAAAACGGTTGTCAGCCAACTTTGTAAATTAAAAAGCAGCAGCAAAGAACACATCCTGTTTTTTCGAAAATCAGAGAATAACCGTTGAAAAAAAAAAAATCTTCCGCTGCGTAACTGACCGCACCCTGCTGTGGCGAATAAAGTAATAATGGCAGAGGCCCGGTTCCAGCCTCATCTAACGCTGAGGTTGTTTCATAACGCGCGGCCCAATAACCTCCAGCAGATTTAACTCCCTGTTTTCATCCACATCAGTGCCTCTTTTTAATTTCTCCTTAACTTTTCTCTCTCTGTGTTCCTTTCTCTACAATCTTTGTTAGAGCTCACAATGAGCATTATTTGCTAAAAAAGACAGATGAATGAATGTCAACATCGGTAGGCAAAATCGTCTCCTCTCGGAACAGAAATATGAACTATTGACAGGGTTTTCAGTCTCGTTTATTTGACGTCCATACGCTACGGCTCCAGGGCTGCACCAGGCCGCGCTGTCGGCTACTCTGTTCGTGCCTTAAAAGTCACCTCGTTAGGCCCCTATACACACACACGGCCATTGTACCATTGTGCGCAGGAATAACTCAATTAGTTTATGATCTTCCTACTAAGACAATGGGCGGCACTCAGCTTAGGCTGCTCAATATTTGGTTCATTTCGAAGCCAGTAAAGGGGTGGACCGAAATGGCATAATGTGCGTAGTCCCCAAAAGTTTTGAGCCCACGGCCCGCGCGGCTACAACTCGCATAATCTCGGGCAGAGGGAGCGGAAACGTGTGTATTCTTCTGCACATTCGGCTCATTGGTACTTGTGTGTGTGTGTGTGAGAGAGAGAGAGAGAGAGAGAGAGAGCGCTGGTATAAGGCAGCGGGCCGTTAAGCAGAGCCCCCAAAGGCTTACGCCCCATTGTCCTGGCTAATTGATGTTTGCTGTAATGAAGCTGAGGTGCGCGGCGCAGAGGCGAGCAGAGGTCATCCCTCGGGGTGTGGTCCAGGACCAGTGGTCCAGGCAGCGCCGCGGCACAGCATCCCCATTACCATACAACACAGCGGCAGCAGCAGCAGCAGCAGCGGCTTTGTGGCCAATCACGGCGCTCATCGGACTGAGAAACAACTGCCAGCCGCGCGCCGCCGCCATTGTGGCACACACACACACACACACGCGCGCGCGCGCGCGCACACACACACACACTACGGCATACTAAAAGTGGACTGAAAACAAAAACTGCGGGTTTTGAGAAGCAAAATCATTTTCTTTCTCTACTTGACCCCAAACTATAGCCACGGTGACCTGACAACGTTATACGTTTGCCACACGACCGCGTTGGTGAGACGGATGGCGAGGACGGCGGCGGCCTTTTGCGAAGGGAATCCAGTCATCCTCGGATTCCTTGAGATGCAGTTTGCGCGCGCTTTGCTTCAGCTATCCGCCCGTCAAGGCTTCCCTGTAGCCGACCTCATTCTCCCTCTCCAAATACGGTCTAACGGCCTCCTCGCGCTCCTCGCGGGCTCCTCGCGGGGCTCCGGGAAACGATATCATTCTCGAGAGGCAACTGCAGCAGCAGGCCTGCGGCCCGGGCGGCCAGACCCGGTGACATTTACCAAGTTATTCAGCTCCAGCTCCCACTGCGGCACATGCAGTTCGTTTGCCTATTTGGCCCGTATACCAAGGCTGCTTTTGTCAGTTGCAGCTGACAGTGATTCGGAGGCTACTTGGCCGCCGCTGAGGTTGCTGCCAGCCCCGCGGCGACACTAGGAAAGTGGACGGACCAGTTCTGCCATTAACCGGCCCGACACTCATCTGGAGCAAGACAGCAGCCCGCAGGTGAGCGGGCGAGAGCCGGGCGAGGGGGAGGGGGAGGGATCTTTGGAGAGGGATCGTTTTTGCCAGCAGCAGCAGCAGCTGGATCCAACAACGCGGCTCACCAGATTAGTCAGCATAAATCTCTCGGGGGAAAAAAACTAAATTAAAAACTGACCCACGCTTGTGAGCTACAGTAGTGCGGCGTGGCCAGTCGATGTGGGTCCGAAACTGCGACACCAGGCCGACACCGCAGTCAGTACATTTTCCAGATAATTTTCGATGCAGTGCCCGTAGGTGAGTAGGGGAGTTTGCTATGCTGGCTGCACGCAACGACGACCGACTCCCAGGGCCACCCCAGGAGCAGCGCGGGGCCCCCGCGGGGCCCACCAGTCCCGCTGGGGCCCACCAGGGCACACCCGGGGGCCCAGCGGGACCCACCGAGACCCCGCACCCGGGGTGGGGCCCCGGCCCAACACACCACAGGGCCTCGGCGCGGGGCGCATACTGATGACCGCAGGTAAAACAAACACAATTTGGTGCGGCTGCTATGGCGTGCACACTGGCGCTTCAGGTTTAGGCCCCTTTCGAGTGGCAGGGGAGGCCCCGGTGAGAAGGGGGAGAGGGAGAGGGGGCGTCAGATTTTAGGGCACCCGTGGCGCGTCCCAAACGCACGTCAGCAGGCGAGGCCCGGGTGTGGGCCGCGGTCACGTCGAGGTAGTTCGGATGCAGCCGCCGGAGGTGCTCGGCAGAGGTGGAGGTGTAGTGTGCCCGACCGCCGCCGACCCGCCCCCCAGGGGCTCCTCCAGGGCGGGGAGAGAGGGTGTGGACGTGCCTGCCGTGTCCTGAGGTGAGGGGCGGCGGGGGGCGGCGGGAGGCCACGTGACCCGCGCTGTATATGCGCCGGTGACTAACGACCGGCCCGGGCAATTATCAGCCCCACTGGCGAGCGGGGGGCGGCGGGGGGCGGCGGGGGTGGCACATCGGCGGCGCACTCTGCGCGACACCGAGAGGCCAGCGCACCCCTACTCTGCCCTGGGCGAGCGCTGACAGCCGCGCCGCCGCTCAGCAAACATCATTAGCGAGTCCCACACCGAGAGGCACCATCGAGCCACTGCTGCCCATACCGCCGTGCACCGTGTGGCATCGGCCGGAGGACATCACGATAGGGCCATAGGGATGGAGCAGGCGGTTATAGCTGCACCGTCCTACCCTAGAATTCCATTCTATAGAATGGGTTGTTCCAAGGCTATTTAAACCGGAAGGGGAAAAGAACAAACTCACTGATTTGCCTGTTTCCGGTTGGTGAGACTGAGAAATTATCATGGTAGTTGGTCCCGATTGGAACCTATCAAAAATACGGAGGGGAGTTTGAATTTGATCGGACGGTTTTTCAGTTTTTCACTCCTGAAAGCAGGACGTCGAGGCACGTGATTAGCTCGACCAATCTAAGCCAATATGGAAACAGACAAATCAGTGAGTTTGTTATTATTTTCCTACTTCCGTTGTGAATGGCCTGGATCACCCCTTCCGCGATCAGAGGGCTGTATTTTGCATACTATTCAAGGATGACTGTCGCCGTGGTCGCGGCAGGGGCAGCAGCAGGGAGCAGTGGAGGTAGAGGTGCGTGCGTTTGAAGGGCCTCCTTCGTTTTTGTCGCCCGGCGTGTACGTGCGGAGTCCCTTCCTCTTCCGCTGTACTGCCCCATTCGTGTCACACAGCCCCTCTCTCCGGCCGCCCCCGGCTGCCGCCGCCTAAGAGCCAGAGCGTGTCCTCGAGACGCCTCTCTCGACAGACGGCTGGCACCACCAGACCGACAGACAGGCGGCAGTATCGACCCCTGTGTGCGTGACACCTTGTGACATTGCACCGCCGCCTCGTCCGTCGCTTTTATTTCATCATTTACGTTATCAGGGGGGGCGTCGCGGTGTTGTCGCATTATTCAGCCCCCCCCCCTCAAGAGGAGGAATCGTGCGCCAAAATATTTTTGTTTGTTTTCCTCTCTCTGCTCCCTCCTTTGCCTGTCCTTCCAGGCGCGCAACCCTCTCCTCCCACCCCCCTTTGGGGAGCGCAGCGCGCTCGGCAGGGGCAGAGGACCCACGCGCTGCGTTGACAAAAGTTTGCCATCCGCCCCACCCGGACCTGGAGCCCATTTTCCTGCGCATATTGGTGGAAAAGACGAGCGCGGGCCTGTATTCCCACCTTCCGGCTTATACTTTCCCCGTGCCGCATTGAGCGCATTTCCACGAAACTCCTGCTCCACAGCCCCTACTCGAGTCGCCCCCGCATCCCCATCTCGCACACTCGCTCCCCCGCCCTCTGCCGCGCGCCCCGTACCTGTCAGAGATAGCGACACGGTGTAGTCTTTTCCCTGTTTATTTGTGCAAACTTCCTCGGCTGACGGCGCCGGCGACTCCAACCGCGTCGCCACGGGGCCGCACCTCGACCGGGGGGATCTCCTGCGCCTGCCTACCGTCGAGTGGTAGTGGGAGTGCCTCTCCTCCTGGTGTCGGGGATAAGGGAGGAGAAGCGAGAGGGGGACAGAAGGAGGGGCCGCAATGAACTCAGTCTCTCGCGCCAGATCCTCACGGGTTCATGTCATGCGCGCTCTGGTATAGCAGACCCGAAAGATATACGAAGTGGCGGTCCCTACCTCCCCCCGTCTCCCCCCCCC
>NW_026267163.1:1147673-1148773 GCF_000697945.3 Frankliniella occidentalis
ATGTTTAATGCCCCGGCCCTGCCCTGCCCCGCCCCTGCGCTCTGTCAGGCTCAGCCCTGGCCATCAGTACAGTCCTGGTCACAGGCCCATACAGCACCAGGCAGCACGCAGAACCAAAGGATAACTTATGTTCAATTTTGTACTTCAGTTAATGTGTAAATTCAAATGTGCAAGATATTTCACGAGCGGGACCAGTACTATACTTCCAGTTTGCTGGTGCGACTCGTCGTATAATTTGCATACATAATACTCAAAAGGTGTTTTGGCAATTCTTTCCGCAAACAATTACATAAAGAAGTGCAGGTGCATGGTTTTAAATAATCTTATTTTCTATAGTCAAATGATGTCAATGTGTCCTATCTTTTTGCTCAAGAGTACTTTCTCCGTTAATTACTGGATGCTCTTTTTTTATACTGAGTAGGGCCCCTCTCTGCTTGCGCCTGGTCTCTTACGGGGGCAGAAGGCAGAGAGCAGAGGCAGCGTCGGGATTTTTATTTTAATCATCTGTTCGGCATTAATGGTCTCAAGCTGTGCTGCCTCCATACCGGGCGAGAGCGAACAGAGCCGAGAGCGAGAGCAGGGGGCATAAGGAGCTGAAGCGAAAGATGTGCCCGCGCAGCAGGGAGCGAAAGAGGCGGAGCAGGAGAAGCAGATATTTTGCCCTTGTGCGTGGTCCTGCGTGTGTGTGAGAGAGATAGAGAAGAACCGTGAGGTGGCGTGTGGTGTCCTTTGTTCTCTACGCGTACACTGTCATTTTCAGCGCTCTTCTACCCGGTGGAGGGTGACGTCTGTGTCGAACAGAAACTTAAAGTGCGTAATACTTGATACAAGTGTTTAACTTTAGTTACGTAGTCCTGCCGGTAGGCAGTGAGCAAGTGTTCAGTGACATTTGAATATGTATGACACATCTGCAAGAATACAGGTTCGCCCCTGGAAGAGCGAAAGGGGTCACTCGTGTATTTTTCTGTGTGCACGCTTCTGGTATATTTTTGAATTTTCTGAATTTTATTTCGAGGTTCTTCAATGTATTTCCATGTAAAGTTAGGTATTTCGTTGGATTTTTTTGTGTACTTTTACAAAGCTTTTTTGAGCCCCCCCCC
>NW_026267163.1:1148823-1150730 GCF_000697945.3 Frankliniella occidentalis
TCTTGATGAATGCCTCTTATTAATTTTCCGGATTTCCATCGCCTGCCGCCCGCTTCGCCCGCCCTGCATTACCGCCTCCCGGACAGCGACCCCGCCCGCCCGCCGCCCTGTTCGGGACGCGGGAGGCCCGATGCGGTGGAAAATGGCCTGCAATTCCGCGCAGGCGACCAGCGCGACCAGGCAGGCAGGGCGGAGAGCCGAGAAGGAGGGCCAGCCGTGCGTCCGCGACGGGGGTCTCCAGGACTTATCTCGAGTGATCCCGAGTGCTGCTCCTTCCCTTCCCAAAGCCCCAAACCCTTTTCGGGGTCTGTTTCTCCTTTACCCCCGGCTGCATACAGGGCATACAGTAACAAGAGCGCTCCCGTAGTGGAGAGCCCGGGAGGGCCCGGGAGAGCCCTCCGCCCAACAGGGCGCGGCGTGGCCTGGCGTGGCGTGGCGTATCGCGCTTGTCGCCCCGAGGGCCCTCCACGGCCTCGTCCGGGGCCCGTCCGGGACACACACTGCCTCACATTGATAACACACACGGAGGCGCGTCTGTGCGTGGCTGCGTTAATTCTTGTGCGCAAAACGTCAACGTTTCAACGCGGTTCACTAGGAAAACAAAGGTAGGAATCAATACCCTACTTGGGGTGTTGATGACTTTCGTGTCTTTATAGGGGCACTAAAAGATTCGAATCTCACAAATAGCACTCCCGAAAAGACACGCGAAAATGCCCCAGAGGTGCTAAATTTAAGTGCCTTTGGAGACTTTCGTCCCTTTCTTAAGGCATTAAAATTTAGAAACTTTAAATTGTTTTTCCAGTGCTTTCTCATTCCCTGCCCTGACATTTAAAATGGTTGTTGTTGTTTTTAGCCAGGTGCAACACTGTAAAAGTAGACTTATCACTGTTTTAGAGAAAAATGACTGTTTGGTTTCTGACCTTTCGACGAAAGAATTCTCAAAAAGCATCTAGAGAAGAAAGTGCGGTTATTTAGTGCTGGAACTTTTGAATGCCTTCTGTTGAGCCACAACGGTATAACGTATCGACTGCCTAGGCTACAGAGGCGTATATCGTCCGATAGCTAGAGGTAAGGGTAAGAGGCCGAGGCAGGGCAGCAGGCCCGCGACCAGCGCAACGAGGGGTAGTTTGTACAAAGACGCCTCATCTGCAGGGGGAGAGGCGTCGCTCATTACCCAGGATATGGGTAAAGGAAAGAAAAGCGTAAGAGAGGAGGACAAGGAGCTGAGCAGGAGGTAATACGAAACCGGGCCCAAAGCAGGAGAGAGAAGAAACAAAAAAGGAGACAAAAAGAAAAGTACAAGGAGGGATAGGGGGGTGAAAAGGGGAAGGGGGTAGTGGGTGGTGCTAAACCGACCCCGTCAGGGCATAAACACAAAACCCCAGCATTTATTACTTTAAATGCGGCGGGTCTTGTTACGGCCGTGTTTTATTAGATCCGCTGTTGTCTAGTCCCGCGATAGCCTCGCCGATAAGGAAGAGGAGAGGAGAGGAGAGGAGAGGAAGAGCGAGAGGGAGAGGGAGGGAGGGAGGGAGAGAAGGAGGGAGAGAGGGAGAGAACGGGAGAGAAAGAGAGAAGGGGCCATCCGCGATAGTGTCAGGATTCGGTTCAGAATGACAACGATGACGATGATGACAAGCTACGGAATCGTGATTATTCCACGTCGCCGTCCCTGGCACTTTATGGAGACCTGTCCCCTCCCCCCTTCCCCTCTGCCACAGCCCCCCGGGGCCCCTGCTGGGACACAGCCGCGTCCCTCGCCATGGGTGACGCTCGTCCCGAGGTCCCGTGTCAGTCTCCATGGCTTGCACCAAAAGCCACGCCCAGGAACAAATGATGACCGACTGTTGTTGTCGAATCGAGGCAGGTCAGGCAGCAGGCAGGCGGGGCCGCGGGGGAGGGGGGGG
>NW_026267163.1:1157030-1158127 GCF_000697945.3 Frankliniella occidentalis
GGGCAGGGCGGGGCGGGTCATGTGAACCCCCGCGACAACAACGCCCCTTGTACCGTGTGAGCTGCTGCCGCCGCTGCAAGGGGTCCAGGCCTCCTCTTCAGATTTAATACCGGAAACACGTCGGCCCGGAGTCGGAAATAGTTGTTGTTTTTTGGGAGGTGGTGCTCTCGCAGGTGCGCTGCCGCGGTGCCCGCCGGCGCCAGACCGCGCCGAGTCACGACGAGCGACGCGCCGCCGCCCGGGGACGGGAGAGACTTTTATCCCCCGAATCGCAATAATTCGTGGCGTCACATTTGTTCCGGTATTTAGACAGTGCGGGGGACGACACGCTGCCGTGCGTCCCCCGCACCAGGCGCTCGACGCTGCTGCTCAAACGGCCGGCTGACATGCAAACCAACTGGTGCAAAATAAACTGCTCCGCGATGAAACATGCCACGATCATCAAATGGAATTTTATATATCCATGCTTCTTTAACCCTACTAGTAACATGACAATACTATCGACCAGCTATATCGGGCGACAGTCATAAGCATAGTCCGACTGGCGATGATGGTTTCATTTTACTCGATAAAATTTTCTGGGTAGCTTGAAAAGCAAAACATTAAATTATTGATTCATTAATGGAGCAAAAGCTACAATTTATATTCGCACTCGTGTGTTCCACGTCGTTCAAGGAGGACGTGGAAATAAAGGTACAGAAGACGCAGTAATTTGAAATAGAAATTGACGTTATTGCTCGCGTTATTGCAACCACGCTAGAGTCAAGTGCTTGAAAGCGTGTGCCCTTTTATAGGTGAGCACAGTCGACATTTTGGTCCCCACGAACTTCACACACCTTTGCTGAATTATGTTTGAACTCCTACAGGGTTTACCTCCTTCCTCCTCCTACGTCACAGCCGCGGCAGCCAGCCTCTTGGGGCTGCGGTCCGAGTGGCGCCCTGAGCCCACGGCGGCCCCTGCCCTGCCCTCCGCCTCCGCCGTCCTTTGGACCACCCGGGACCGCTGCAGCGCCCGCTTTGGCTGATTTACACTCGCCGCGTAATTTCAGCCGTGGCAGTAGTGACGCATGGTTATGGGGCCCCGGGCCCTCCCCCTG
>NW_026267163.1:1158177-1159826 GCF_000697945.3 Frankliniella occidentalis
CCCCCCCTTCCTTTTTCCACTTTCCTTATTTTAAACATTTCTGAGAAGGGAATCCGACATTTTGAGAAGTAGGTAGTAGGTCTGACATTACTTTGGTGCACCCTTCAGACACGCGGGAGGCGCCCGGCAAACAGGCAACCCTCTTCGCGCTCCAACATGCCTCTCGGGTCTGTCCCCGGCTGTAACATTACAGTTGTCGCATCACTCCTTTTTGTGCGTTACGGTGGTATGCGTGCGATCAACGCCCTCCTCGTCGCTTCTTCTCTCCTGCCCCCCCCCCTTCCCTTCCCACCATCCTGCTTTTCCCCTTCTTCCAGCCACTTGTTTCAACATCAGCTGCCGCCCGCCCTATGTTCTTGTCTGGCGACGAGAGCCAAGTTGCACTCAGTGTCGCGCACGCTGTAATTTTTGTCAGCAGTGCTTGTGTGCGTGTGTTCGGTTGTGTGTGTTTCCTCCTAGTCGAGCAAAGGGAGAGAGAGAGAGAGAGAGAGAGAGAGAGAGAGAGAGAGAGAGAGAGGGGGGGGGGCAGAGTAGTGCACGTCCCCCGCCCCATCCTTTCTTGCCTTTCTCCTCGACTGCACTGCCCCAGTATAAATTGCACAAGATCAGATACCTCTAGTCGCATTTTGTGTGTTCTTCCATTCGTTTCCATTTCTAACCTCTACAAAAAACAGAGTTGAACAAACACCCAAGATCTGATCAGGAGTGGTTTAAAGTTTCTAGTGAGCAGCCTGAAAGGTAGCCAATTTGTGCCACGAAATCCCTGTTAGTAGGCAACCCACGGTATATAAAAAAACACTCCAAGAACCTGAACATTGAAAAACATCCTTTTGTATTGGCGATTAACAGAATATGTTGTAAATTTACAACAAATGACGTTCGAGTCGATGTACATTGTGCTTTCTAAGTTTACAATGTTAAGTTGTCATTTTGCAACGCGCTTCACATGGAAAACCTTCCAGTGATCCTTCGAAAAATTCGGAAAAATATAGTAGTGTAGTATAAATGTCACACATTTGCGGACCGCTGCTGTTTTGCCGGAGCTGCCGGCGCGGAAAACGCCGCGCCGAGTGTCAAGTCGGCTCGACGGTGTTATTGTCAAACCGAGAGGAGACCTGAATGTCACGCCCGTGAAATGAGATACATCTCGCCATCGGCCGGTCCGCCGGGCCCACGGTCCGGGCCGGGGGACTGCCGCGCTGGGCTCGGCCGGCGCATCCTCGATGCAGCGTACGGGGCATACGAAAACAGCATCGGCGCTCGAACAGGTTTGGCGTATCATCCTCCCGGCAGCAGCAGCGCGACCAAAACGAACAAATACACGACAAAACGTAAAAGGCGAAGGCGACACGGGCTGCTCCCCCCCCCCCCAACCCCCCTGTTCGCCCTGTCGACTCTTGCTATGGTCTCTCAGTCTCTCTCTTTTTCTCTCTTTCTTATTGCTCGTGCACCCGAAACTGCACCCAAAGAAAAGCGCCCGGTCCTAAAAGTTGAAAAATAGAACAAGGAAGAAATGAGGAAGGCAACGGACAGTGGAAGGATTTCGGAGGAGGGGGAGGAGGGGGAGAGGACAGCGAGAAGATGGAGAAAAATGTTCGTCAGTCTGTTTGCCAGTCCGTCTCGTCCCTGTGTCATCGCTCCCCAACTCC
>NW_026267163.1:1164431-1166577 GCF_000697945.3 Frankliniella occidentalis
CCCCCCCCTCGCCCCGCCCCTTCTCTGCTCGGTCGCCCGTACAATCGGTCTAAACACATTCCGCGATTGATCGTAGTGGAGCCGGGGGGCCCGCGCCGCGCCGGGGCAGCCAGGGCTCTGCCGGCTCCGCCGCGTGGGTTTGGATTGGGTGCTTCGCCGTCGTTGCCGCCCCGCCCCGCCACGCCTTATCATAGGCCACCATCGCCACATGACGCCGCAACACGCAGCACATGCAGCCTGCGGTCTGTAGAGAGGCGCACCCGGCTCTGCAGTGCGGATACTCGCAGCAGCGGCGTCACAGTTAGGCCCTTACGTCATGACGACCCCACACACCTGGAAGACCACCACTCGAGGAAATTGAGAACTACTCCACGGGCGGCTCGTAAAGTCCTCGCGCTGGCGCTGGCGCTGCCCCGGCTATGGCGTCCGCCGCCGCTGCTGCTGCTGTGCCTCGCGGACGTGCTCGACGGCGTCTATCGGTGGTGACTACGGCGCCACCATCGCTACCACCACCACTGCTGCTGCAGCACCCAGCACCACCACCACTGCTGCTGCAGCACCCAGCACCACCACCATCACTGCTGCTGCAGCACCCAGCACCACCATCACTGCTACTGCAGCACCCGCCACCACCACCACTACACCATACGGCTCTCTAAGTTATGAGTCGGAGTGCCGATCAAGTTTCTGCCGCCATGAGCGACATGGGGCGGAAAAGGCCGCGCAGTGTATCACCCCCCTTTTCTATCCGCACCCCTACCCCCCTCCATTAACCCACCAACCACCCCGCAGCCAAAGCACTACTGCTGCGGGCGGGGGCCTGACCTCTTTCATGAGAACGGAGAAATTCCTGCTTTAGGCAATATCGACTTCTGTCCTGATTTCTCGGCCCAGTGAGCGCGGAATTTATTTGTCAATTACCAAGGTTTATGACGCCTTCTGCTGAAATAGTTTCTATGGGTGTTGGTTGGGGTGCGGCCGAGAGGGCGACCCTCTCTCCCCGCAACCCTTAACAACATCCTCACCCTGCCTCCCCCCTTTCCCCAACACCCCCGTGCTCCTCTCCCCTTGTTTCCTATCTCCCCCCTCTTCTCTTTCCGTCATGCGATCTGTTCGTCTCCAGTTTCTGGCTGCTGCGCGCCTCCGTGGAGCCGTGGAGAGTATTTCCAGCCTGTGACCCTAATAAGTCCGGCAAAGCAGAGTCTGAGCGACGACGAAGAAAAGACGATCGAATCAAAACGAGAGGCCTTGAAAAAATGATTTCGAGTTCGAGTTTGTCGAAATACAAAATGAAGTCTGAGGTGGCGCCTACGAAGCACTCAAGACAAATTAGCACCTGTGACAAAGTGCTGTCATAACAGGCGTGGCCCACAACTTTTCTCCCCCCCCCCCCAGAAAACAAAATATAAAACCGACCACCGCGGAAGAGGGTAGGGGAAAAAATCCCCCCGGTCGCCTGTTCGTCATTTTTAATCACCTCTAGCGCGAGTGCAGCGGCAGCAACGGCACCTGACACTTTTTAACTAAAGACCCCACGACAGCGATTTCTACTCTCCCCTCGCACTATAAGACAGGAAGTGGAAGATGGCCTGCGCGTTTAATTTTAGCTAAAGCCTCTAAAAAATACGAACCACCTCAAAACTCTTCGGCCCATTAAATATAATATCGGGTTCGCCGCAGCTGTAACGCAACGTCGGCATTCGATAAAAAGTCGCCGCCCATCATGCTATTTTAGCATTTTAGGGCAGCAAAACGTCTTGTGTGGCGCTTTTCAGTTCACACATTCGCATCCTTTGCGCAATATTACATTTTCGAAACAGAGCTACTTGTGTACGGTACCTGGTGGCTGACTCACGCCGCGCACATTCGTAGTTATACTATACCGCATGCACGGGTGCGGGCGGGTTGCCTACTCGCACGGGGCAAAAGGGAAGCGTGGGCAGCGAGACTAGGCAAGCCCGCCCGCACCCGTGCATGCGGTACAGTATAGCTACGAGTGTGCGCGGCGTGAGTCAGCCACCTGGTATAAAGTACGAACAGAATCACATTGTCATCATTGGCTCGTTGTATCATGCAACGTACACCAACGAGGACAACGCGAGTACTTCGCAGTTACACAAATTTATTGCTGTTTCGCTTCTCGCTT
>NW_026267163.1:1167205-1167646 GCF_000697945.3 Frankliniella occidentalis
CTTTTTCTGCGAGTTGGCATCCCTCCGCCAAAGAGTGGTGAAGATGGGAGGGGTAAAGAAGTTTCTTTGGGTTGCGAACATTTGTTGAACACAGAGCCTGACAGAAATAGATAAATTTGTCAGCGAGGCGCTTCAACTCTTTTGGCTTTTGGAAACGTTATTATTTATTCTTCTCTTTTACAGTGTCGCGGGCTGCTGCTGCTGCCAACGAACAGGCACTTGACGCACTGCGAGGTTCAGTAACAAGCAAGAACACTAGAGGCAATATAGGGGTACTCTAGAAGCACTTGGGGCCCCGCACTAGTTGTGACAATGAGGCCACGAGGCTGACCTGCACGCCACGGCCGGCCACGGCCTTACCCTCCACCTCCACTATTTTGACGGTTTCGCTCGAGCCGTTTATTGTCTCACTTTTTATTTCGCCAAATTAAGACCTGCCGC
>NW_026267163.1:1171701-1175031 GCF_000697945.3 Frankliniella occidentalis
CATCATTGGCTCGTTGTATCATGCAACGTACACCAACGAGGACAACGCGAGTACTTCGCAGTTACACAAATTTATTGCTGTTTCGCTTCTCGCTTGCTTCCCCCCTTCTGCCCCGTGAGCGACTGAGGAACGACCAGCAACTGATAACAGCGAGCGCAGGCGGACCAAGGACGCGGCCTAAGGCAGGACGCGTATAGTTTGCGTTTGAATGTCGCGCCGCGCAGCCCGCGCTGCTGTACTTCCGGGCGGCATTAACAGCGGCAGCACAATGAGGCGCACTGTTGTATACAGCCACGCCAAGCGTTCTAGGTTAGCTGGCCGCTCAAAGTGGACGCGTGCAGAGCAGTCAGTGCAGCAGGACCGCACAGGTCAGGCCGTGCCGTCGGCCGGGCGACCTTCACTTCACACCGCACCTCTGCTCTGGAGATCTGGAGAGAGGAGAAAGGGGGGGGGGGGGTGCGCGACTGTTAGGAATAGTTACGAGCAGTTTCAATCCTACTCATACTTGCAGAGCTGCGCCTGGCAGAGTCAAAGTGTGGAAACTTATTCACACTTCCCTCCAGGTCTGACACCACTCTTCAGAGGGACACTTTTATCTTTGTTGCAAAGGGCTGTTATACCAATAACTAATATCCACATTATAGCATGCAAATGAAATAATTACGCTTCTGTCTATTGCATTTAAAAGCAATCTTCGATATAATTTTACTGCGAATGTTAACCCTGCTTGCTGGATGGGATATTGAACGATTTTAAGCTGCGTTAGGAATTAAAATGTCGATTTTTATCGAACAACATTAAGCTTAGCGGGTGAATAGCCGTAACCAAGGCCGTAACAGTACGTAAGTATAAAATCATCGGTATCTTCGATTTGCCATGCCATAACGAAAACAAACCGCAATCCAATAATATACAACTTCACAGGGTTCCATTTTTCACTATTATTTCAGTTATTTTTTTTGTTAACCACAAGTTGATGACCACGCACCATCGCCGCGGGTAAAAGAGGTAGCCGAGGATGATTGGAGGAACCCCCATTAATAACGGCCGAGTCCGCCTGTGATTGGTAGGGTGGAGGTAACCTCGGAACCTGCAGGTACCTGCCTCCATATCAGGCCCAAGACAAAAGGCGAATTAAAATACATGTATGGGTACAATTTGTTCGGCGAACGAAAGCAGCCAATACATCAAAAAAGGGACCTCACATCCACGTCTCGTATACTCTGCAGCTGCATTACCATCTTTATTACTATCCTCGGACACATGCGCCGCTCGCTCTACCGTTTTTCGATAAGTTATTACCGTGGCAAGTTTGCCAAAATGCGAAATGACAAATCGGAATATCACTTCGTGGGTCTCCCCGGGTCGTCCTGCCAGGGCGCCGCGCCATCAATTGCGTCGGGTGGAGGCGTTCTGAACCTGACTGCTATCGAGCTGTCTCGCGGACATTTAAAATATTCCACTTACAAGTTCAGAGAAATTCGAGCGAAGGATACAGCAAAAGACTAATATGGAAGTTGGTTTCACCCCACCATATGCTTCTAAAAGTACAGAGGTAGGTAGATAGATAGATAGATAGATAGATAGATAGATAGATAGATAGATAGATAGGGTGAGGTGAGGGGGTAGAGATTCGGGGCAGCATAAGAACTTCTCCAAATAGGGAGGGCTTATATTACGTCGAAACTGAATACTCCACTGTAACGGGCTCGGCCCAGCGGCCCGCAGCGGCCACTCGGTCAGCAGCCCTGTCTTAGGCGCCCTGTAATGGTCCCCAGCCAATCGGCTGGACGATCTCTACACGACCAGGCAAGAGGCCAAGCCGAATATGAATCCCAATGCGTTGCATATCCAATGCACTGCTGCCGCGATATGGTACTCTGTACGAGACCAGTTCCACGCTGTTTATTTCTATATACTTCCCAAGAATGGCAAAGCACTTTCTACCGTTCTGAAGGAAAAATAATGCAAAATGTAGGTTTTAATCAAATAAGTCGGTTTTTTAGCCGTTCCTAAAGGCACTTTACTTGTACTGTAGTACATAGCATCTTACGTTCAGGGTCCTTCCAATACGGGTACTTTCATGGCTGCCGCAGACGGTCAACTACCGGTCCCAGGGGGACAGGACGTTCACTACGCACACTTGTAGTTTCCAAACATTTTTACTCTCCCTTTAGTTCGGTAGTAGTGGCACTTTTATTTTCTTACCTCGCATCGTGGATAACAACAAAAGACATGCAAGCCTGTCGCGTATCCGCCGGCGGGTCGGCCACAATGTGACTGTCATAGTGTTTGACGTGCACTGCAATTTGGACAGCACGCTGTTGCTGACACACAAACACGCGCGCGCGCGCACGCACACACACACACGCATACACACACACACAAGCCACTTCTTGTCATGCCAACGAGGCGGGTTGTCGACAGCAGGGACGTCTCTGATGACGGACGGAAGAACCCCCGGAACCGACCGTAGTGTTGGTTGCCGCCGCTGCTGCTGGAAATTGAATAGCGTGCAGGGCCAGGGCGGCATCCTGGCAGGGAGGGCTGTGCGGGGCCCTGGGCCCGGGCCCTGCGCCCTGACGATGCCCGGCTCACTTGCGCCCCCCGGAGCACTCGGCGGCACAAGGACCAGGGCCTCCAATAACACGGGCCGACACGTCCACTAAGGGCCAGTGTAAACGTCCACCCCAGGACCGTATTTCGCTGCCCTCCCCCAGCGAGGGGGTGGTGGTCGTCGGCTGCGGCCCGGATCCTACTCGCCACCGGCGCCACTCCTTACCTGTGGCCTGCACTGGGCCCCACCGCGCCACCCGGGGCAGGACAGTGAAAGCCCCGGGACACATTTAGGTGGTTTCACTTTTAGAGGGCCCTCTGCTGCTGCTGGGCGGGGGCCCGACCCACTCACCGACACTATTGGCACCGAGCCGGAGAAATGTGATATTATTGAGCGGCCAGAGGATTAGTGGTGGGAGTCGTCAATTCCACCGGGCCAGGCTAACGTGCCGCGCCATAACCACACAGGACCAGGCAGCCGCCAATTCCAATCACACATAGTTGTTGTTTCTGATTTCATTGTAAACTTCTTTAAAAAAAAACACACAAAAAACAACACACACACAAAATTATCAGCCTTATCTTTTCTCATCCCTGTTATTTACTTTGTTTTTTGCCCGTTTCCCCCTCGAGGGTTGTCCCCGCGCCCGCGCTTGCAAACAGCCCCGGCTATAGAGAGCCCGGCCAAACAAACTCGCCTGAATACGGGAGCAGGCCAATGGATTCGATTAAAATAACAACAACGTGTGAATTGCAATGCGAAAGCGACTGTAT
>NW_026267163.1:1180128-1182817 GCF_000697945.3 Frankliniella occidentalis
GGGGGGGGGGCGAGTTTTGTAAAACGCATAACGAATAAGGATGCTGTAAATTTGACATACTATAGTACACACTTTTTCGAGAGAAAGACAGCAGCACAAAACACAAACCTAACACACACACACACACACACACACACGCGCGCGCGCGCCCGCGCAAAGACTACTCTCCAGCGCCACGCCACACGATGCTGTATCCCCGCTGACAAGCGCACACCTTCATAACGAAAACGAATCGCCTCTGCCAACATAAAGTGGCGTAACGACTCCGGCCCTTCCTTCCAGGCGGCCAGGTCCGCTGTCCCGGACCCGCTGTCCCGGACCGCTGCTGTGCTGCTGTCCGCTCCGGACCAGCTCGCAGGCGGACCCGGCGGACCTCGGTCAACATAAACCATGTCCAATAATAATAGTCGGACGGGAAGCGATAAAATGGTGCGCACGGCACACTATTTGGGCGGGGTGAGTTTGAGTTCTCGGAAAGCCCCGCGTTATAATAGCGGCTGCGTCCAGCGCGATTAGACACTTTCCTAGTATTTTTATTCCCCATCTTTACACTCCCCTTTGAACAGCCACCCCTTTTACTTCTCCAGCCCTGTTTGTTATGATTAGCCTCTGCCCCGCCCTGGTGGGCGTGCTCGCGATGTATCACCGCACCACGCTCGTGCAGCGCTCGTGCAGCGCTCGTGCAGCGCTCGTGCAGCGCTCGTGCAGCGCTCGTGCAGCGCTCGCGCAGCGCTCGTGCAGCGCTCGGCCCGCAAATAAATCCCCGCTTATCGCTGCCGTGCGCCGGCCGGCCGCTCCGTACACGTGTGTATGGCAGTGCCACGGGGGCCAGTGCACGTGCGCAAGAAGGGCTGTCACAAAAGTGGAGTTCGTTACAGTTGGTACACCATAGGTGGCTGGCTCACGCGCCGACCAGCTTCGTATAGTTATACTCTACCGCATGCACGAGTGCGGGTGGGTTGCCTACTCGCACGGGGCCATGAGGAGGAGCTGTGGGCCATGGTCAGCGAGGGTTTAGGCAAACCTGCCCACACCCCTGCATGCGGTAGAGTATAACAACGAAAGTGCGCGGCCCGATACGGCGCGAGACAGCCACCTGGTATATTTCACGATATCTAGGTGCGACTGAAAAAGAAAAAACACTACGAAAAGTTGCACGAGAAAAACCCATAGTGTAACCTAAACGCCGCACACTATCGTAAATAGACGAATTTCCATTCTCACCCATTTTAGACTAGTAGATGAGGTGTAAATTTTCCAGTAGAGATCGCACTTGTGTTTTCAAGTGTTACGTACACGTATACGGACGGGAATTTTCTCACTTACAGGTGACATTCATCCCCCGTGGATTTTCAGCAAAATAAACAAATCTTTCAGCAGCTATTTGACTTACTGTACGTTAGACCATTTCCACACGTATGGGCGTTGGTCTGGTCAGCCCGTAGCACACAGGTGGAGGGGCGTGACCCCCCCGCCCCCTCCCCCTCACGCCGCGCGCCTTCTGCTAGCCTTATCAGGCACACGGGGCGCGCCGTGCTGAGCAGCAATTAGCAATAACGGGAGGATTTGTGCCGGCAGGCAATACGGTCCAGTCCAGTCCAGCCGCTCGGCCCCGCCCCGCCCCGCCGCCAGCTGATACAGATCTGACGCCACCCCCGCCGCTGGGCCCGCTGGGCCCGCGCGCGCCAACTTTGAACCCCCTAATGAATGTTATCAGTGGCCATACCGCGCGCCCGGCTCGCCAGCCTTGGCCGGGGCCCTGCAGCCCGCACCTCCCTCCCCTCCTCGAGGTCCGGTCCAGCATGGCTGATTTCAAATGAGCCAACCCTCGAGAACCATTAAATGCTGAGTGAGATGGTCTGCCGCTCTAAAAGGTATAGAACTACACGAGCAACGGCAGCGACATTCAACAGTGTATAACACTCACAGGCAAACGCTGTCGCAGTTTAAAACTGCCAGTTTTTAGGAGCGAGTCTCACACTTCGTCGTCTAGCTTGCTCATACTATTCTCCCCCATCCCGCTTCCCCTGTGGCACCCTGCAGACCACGGGCCGTCAAGACTGGTTGGGGCCCTGCTGACCAGTCCCGGCCGCAGGCAGGCCCGGGGACCAGCCCCGCCCGGACCCGGCAGGACGGGTAGGACGAGGACGACAGTTTGGGTCGATCTGTGGAACAAACTCCGTCCCGTCCTCAGGCTCCTGTCGACGCCCCTCCCTTCCCTCTTCCAAACCCCGCGCAGGGATACCCGTCGTAATTCCGTTATCGTGGGGCTGCGGGTTGGGGTGGGGTGGGGCTGGAAATAAGCCCGCAGCCTTCATAATTCTCTACGAGCTTTGTAGTTAGAAAAAACATATTAAAAATTTAACACTTAGATTAAAAACCATACCGCAGGCACAATTCTTTGCACCGCATTTACAGGATATTTAAAAAACAAAACGGAATTGTGATCTAAGAGTGCATGCATTGTATGCCTACTACAGTGCACAGTCTGTAAATTGTGGAGAAAAAGATTCAAGCGAAAGAAGCGAGGGGGAAGGGGGTGGTCCGCATCTGAGCCAGAGTTTTACTACTCATCCATTAGCCCCTCAGGTTTGATTTCAGGACAGTAGATTTAACGACGCTCTGCGCTGATTGTGTCGGCCGGGAGGAGTGGGGGATGAAAAGGGAATGGGGGATGAAAAAGTAGGGG
>NW_026267163.1:1183347-1184258 GCF_000697945.3 Frankliniella occidentalis
CCCATTCCCCCGGCACCCCCTACCCAGCCCCAGCAGATTCCATTGGCCTTTTGCATCAAGGGCCCAGCGCGCCAGCACCCGGTACGGCTCATGGTGCCAACTGCCAAAAAACATTATTTTCAAGTCATTTCCTGTCGAATTGTAGTTCAACTAGTATATTCCCGATTTAACTACGCTGTGTACAATTTTAAGCTGCTTTTTAAAGGCACGAAGGTGTCGTAAAGAGGCAGGAAAGGACACAAAGGACACTTGGTTTTCGGCCTTCTGTAAAGGAGGCACAAGGCGACCGCACACTCTCGCTCATTTCCTCAGAGGGCGGCGGTCCAAGAAGCGGCAGTCCCCCACGCAGCCCCTTGGAGGCGCTTGGAGGCGCTTGGAGGGGCTGAGCGTCCCGGCTCACCGGGCCTCTTCACCACGCCGACGGACAGAGGCGCCGGCCCACGTAATAGAAAAGCAATCGCCCGCTGAGAGCAAAAAATACACATGATCTTCTTTCGAGGGCTCAACGGCGCGGCGCTGCCAAAGCCCGGCCTCGGCCTCGGCCCGAGGACACTCTGAAGTGCCCGGCCCCGGAGCAGAGAGGGGGGTGTATTTCAAACACCAACATATTTGGCAGAGGGGTGTATTTCATTGGATCTGCTTCGGCGCCCCGCTCCTCGGCGTCTCCCCTGCCGAGCGAGGGGGTGAGAATGCGTGCGAGAGAGAGGGGGAAAGAGAGAGGAAGAGAGTGCGAGGGAGGGAGAGAGGGAGAAGGGAGACTGAGAGGGCGCGGCGCGGTTGCTCCATGGCTGCTCGCACCCCTTGTTTCTCTGTGTACTGGTTTCGCACTCCCGGTTGGTACAGTAAAGGCATAGAGTATTCGACCTTCGAAGTTCACCCCGGCGGAGGAGGCTCGTGGTGGTGGCTGTGGT
>NW_026267163.1:1184308-1191747 GCF_000697945.3 Frankliniella occidentalis
GGGGGGAGGGGGGGCTTGTCTCTGTGCAGCCCCGTGTAAGCCTCCCGGCCCACGCGCGGTACGGATGAACAAACCACACAGCTGTAAAGCACCGAGCAGCCAGCTGAGCAGCTGGGCGCGCCACCCGCACCTGCCGCCCTGACGTTCGAGCCTGCGGGCGCTGTGGAAAATGCATGCACCTGGCGGGCAAATGAACGAAACCGTTAGACTGGAAAACTTTTTCCGCGTCGTTTTCATTACTTTCGTTTTTTGCACGCGCGCCCCGCTCTCGGCCCGACAACCAAACCACCCCCCTGAACCAGGCCTGCCGGCGATCGGGGCTGCAGCGCCGCAATTCAAATCTCTGAATATGCTTGTTTCCGTGGAATTCTGTGCTGTTGCGGCGCGGCCGGAGAGGCAGTATGGGAGCGAGGGGGAGTAGGCGGAAAGCAAATCTGGGTGTGGGGCGGCGAGGGGGTGGCCCGGGCACGGGCACGGCCGTTGAAGAGAGGCCCGCCCTCAACCCGTATAGGAGCAGTTGCGGACGGTGCGCAGCGCGGATATGAAGTTGGAGAGGTACATATAGGAGGCAGCGAGCGGACCGGGCTCCAGAGAGCCGGGCTCGGCTCCCCACACGTGGAATGAGGGCCCTCCCCCTTGGCAAATAAGAGAAAAGCACAGCCAGCCAACTCCCACTATCTGTCTCTCCCTCTCACACACACGGCTGCGCGCGCGGGCCGGACGGCGGACGGACTTTGAAATAATATCAGAATTTGCGATGAAAATAATGTATTCTTGACGCTAGGCGCGGCGCCCCCTGGAGGCCGTGCACTACAAGGGGGCAGGGAGCAGCGGCGTCATTTCTAATTCATGGCGGCTCTGCAGAGCTCGCTGCGCGCTGTCAATAGTCGCGGGGCAAATACCTTTCGTGATGGGGCGCGGCCGAGGCGGCGGGGCAAAAGCGGGCGAAGCGGGCGAAGCGGGCGAAGCGCGCGCGCGGCTTCCTGAATATTGCAGCGGCCGCTTCCGCAACAGCGACTCGCCAAAGCACGCGCAGCGCGCCCGGGCCAGGGCCGCCGGGGCGGGGGCGGCGCCCGGGGGATAGGCAGCCCAAACTACACAGGTCCGCCCGGGGCCGAAAGGTCACGTCCAGGCCCTCCTGGTCGGCCTGTCGAGGTCGGACCACCACCACCCCGCCGCGGCAGCCCGGGAAACACACCGGCAGGCAGGGCCGGGCACAGCCTGCGCGCAAATACTCTCTTCCTCGGGGGCGCCGAGGGTCATTTTTTTTCGGGGAGGGGTAGGAGGGGGTGCTTGGGGCTCAAAGTCAATTACCAAGTAAATCGGACGAGCAGGGGCGGGGGTTGCGCCGGCGCCTCGGCCAGCCAGCAGCATAGCGCCGAGGAGCAAGAGCATCCTCAGTATTATTTACCCCCACCGCCTTGTTTCGTAATTAAAAGTGCCTCATCAGCCCCCCGGCGGCCGCTTCCTCTCCTCCGTGCCGCCTACTTGTCACCGGCCACTTGCTCGTATTTCTCGGCCGCCCCCGTCCCCGCCCCCTTCCCCACCCCTTCCTCCTTTTATGAGGGTGGCCTACTCTGAAGGGGTTACTTTTAACGCCCGGAGCGCTGTACTAAAAGCTGCAGGCAGGCAGGCCGTCCTCCCTCGGCCGGCGGGGCTGGACCTCCCTTTCGCTGTTTCACCTGGCTCCCCCGGCTGGCTCCGGCTAGGCCGTACGCGCCCCGGAAGTGCCCCGCCCCTCCGCCCCGCCCATCCTCTTTCCCCCCTTCCCTTCCACACTCCTTTCTCCTACATCCCCCGTCCATTTCGTTAAACCGACCCACTACTACTGTGTGGATTGTGCCGCCTACAGTCTCCCTTGCGAGAGGCCAGCCTGAGGCCCTGACCTCCTGGTCAGTAGTAGGGGCTCCTTTACACCCCCCCCCCTGCCCCTCCGGCTCCCCTTTTCACTTCTAGTCCCCCGTTGGGCCGACGAAGACGTGAGGAGCAAGGGGCCCAGCATGAAAGGCCAAAGCGTACTGGAGGCGGAGAGGGTAGGGCTGAGATTAGAAGACAAAATTCGAGAGGGGTCGTAGTGAGGCGGGGATCCGGCCGGAGGACTCGCATCTCGGAGTCCACCTCAGCCTCCATCCAGCGGAGCCACACGGCCTCGGCAGCCCTTCCTCCTCCTCGTGCCCCCCCCCCCAATCCATCACCCCTTCCTCCCTCCACCTCCTCCGAGTTTATTAGCGCCTAAAAATGAAATGCTGTGACAACTTTCCCGGCTGGCCGGCGTAGGCCGGCGGGCCTCCCCTGTTCCGAATCCATCCCCGGCCTCGCCGACTTTGCCTCCCGGCAGCCCAAGTCATTTCCAATTGCCGCGCGCCGCCGGTCGGCGGGGACCTGACCCCTCCACCCTCCGCCCCCCTTTTCACCCCCACACCTCCCAGACCCACCCTCCTCTCACCCTGGCTTTTGGTGGGGAGATTGGTTTCGCGACTTCATTTCGACGTTTCAAGTTTTGATTGTGATGTCTGTGGGCGAGAGATCTGTATTCATGAGCTCTTGGATGACTTGGTCCCTAGGCTGATGGTGCCGGGCTGTGAGATAGGCCGCCATAAGCCATGGGGTCACCCTATAGAGTAAGGGAAACACTATAACGAGCCGAGGCTCTGCCCGCGGGCAGCCCCTCTCCGGTCCGCCCCTGTAGATCCAGCACCACCACCTCACTTCTCCTCACACTCTCACACAGCCACAGCCACTGGGAAGCAGAGCAGTCAAAAGCAGGACCGCCAAAATTAAAGGCTTTAATTAGGTAGTACATGGTGCTAAATCTGTTCACAGATTTTCCAAACAGTCATGTCCAACATTTTCACAATAGCCCAATTATTGAACCTTTCAGATCTCACAGCGGAAGAAATTATAATGCAATATCAGAGCATCAAGCCTTCCTCGTAGCAGATTTGTCCTCCACAAAGAAAAACCTTTTCCTGGTTCAAATAAATATTCGTATTTGAGGAGCAATTTTTTCTTATTTGGATTAATATTTTGGATTGTTTCAAGTGATGAATGTACTTTGGAGAGATGAACTCGTGTACAAACCCAAGTACAGATCTACTTGAAACAAAGAGCAAATTATAGTTAAAGCAAGAATGGTATTTTGAAGATTGATGTAGACTTACATTCTGCATCAATTACTTGAGATGGCTCCTGCTTCCTGGGTGGGTTGACCTTTGTACACAGGCAATGAGATCATAACCTCACACCAACTTCACCAACACTCATCACTTCAGTTTGTTGAACACAATTCTTTTCACAACAATCCCCTTATTGCAAAAAATCAAATTCCGATGTCAAGTTTCATTCGTCACGATATTGTCAGGCTACGGTACACCGAAAGTAGAACAGGAAGATTGCTTACTTATGCGAGACTAATTGCCACCCCCCCCCCCCCGCCACCAAAATAAGAAGGAAAAGAAGGAAGGTTATAAAACAAAACAAAGCAATATGGCTATTTTAAATTGATCTTTTCTTTTTGGAAGAAATTGTGATAAAATTTAAATTTACAAAAATGCTTCCTTGAATGTTAGTTCTCGTTTGAGTTGGCCGTGGTTCACAAGATTAATAGACCATTTCACCCCAGCGCTTTTCGACCTCTCGAAGAACAAAAATACCGGAAGTCGTGCAGTATATGGAACGTTTCTAGCCGTTAAACACGTTAGATTGAAGCGGTGTGTGCCGTAAGAATATATTTTTGACTAAATTTAGGACTGAGAAGAGTAGATTGTCGGTTGCATTGACGACAAAACCTCTATTTCGTGAGACACTTTACCCTGACTTCCGGTATTTTTGTTCTTCGAGAGGTCGAAAAGCGCTCGGGTGAAATGGTCTATCAAAGCCGCCCATTCATTTGCAACACTGGCCGATGCTATACGACAATACGGCAAGCCATTCACGCCCAATCATGGAAGTGTTCGTGTTCGGAATGTGTTGATCGTCGTTTCGTCGTCGGTGACAAATTTCATTTAATTCTGTATTTTATATTTGAGAATCTAGAAAACGTCGTGCGGGAATGTTAATCTGGCTGGTGAAGAGAACTTTGCGTATCAGATTTAAGTTAACAAAAAGATTGTTTGAATGCGGAACACTCTCTGGAGGTTATGAGAGCCGAAGCGTCATCTCCAACCTGTGCCAGCCGACGTGTGTTACATCTCAACTAGTTTCAACTCGAAACTGCTAATATCAACCTGCGGTCAGAAGGACATCTTTGGTGAGTGGCGCATCTCCTACTAATTGTTATAAAAAGTCATTAGATTCTTTAAAATTAGGAGCAGTCAGCACAGAGCAGTAATTGGCATTCCCTAAAACGTTAAAATTTAATTGAAATCATCAAAGTAAAATGTTTGTCATTTCCTGAAATTTTACATTTTATATTTGGTATCTACAAAAAGACATGTCCTCATATTAACTGACTTGTTCTTTGTTGTCAACTGACAAAGTACTGGCAGAGTGACCAATAGAACGATATCAAATATAAGAAATGTGTCGATTTCAGGACCATATTTTTACAACCTTATGAATGAAATCCCAAAATTTTCTGATATCTGATAATGTTTCTGATATTTAGTCTGATATGTCTTTGCCTTTTTCTTTGCCCTCTTGGTTTGTCCATTTGTATCTGATTGTACTAAGTGATTGTACTAACTGGGCATGTCCTAAAATAGTACTTGATTTTCTGCGAAGCACGGGGTTGTGAATTGAAGAAGTTGAGTTACAGTACTTATAGGACATGACATGATCAGACCAGGACATCCTCAACTTAAGAAAAACTTTAGGGACATTTCTCAGCTGAATAAATTGAAAATGGTCCCGCCTGGACTGCATCTCGGTCTCCGTGCGACCTCAGTCGAGGCGGACTTCTCCATTGTTTCTCTGTTATTTATATCCGATGGTCTGGCGAGGCGTGGCGAGGCGTGGCCTGGCGGTGGGGCGGCCGTTCGAGCGTTCGAGCAGCAACAGCGCGTTCTTTTTCGGCCCACCGTGTTTTGATTTGCTGTTGAAACAATGAGTGTCTAGCTTTTACTACCAGGAGGGGGCGAGAGCTGCCGTGCTGCTCGGCACCAACACGACGCGGCGCTGTCGCGGGGTGAGGTTAGGGGAGGGGGGCTTACCGGCTTACTGCAGTGAATATACTTCATTTACGGTCCACATCGTCGGTAATCTTCACCATGCAGATGGGGTCGGGTCCGGCAGGGGCAGTGGATGTTGTTGGGTAAGGTTCCAGAGAGGACGGGGGGGGGGGGGGGGGATTCAATTCCCCCACCATATCGGGCCAGAAAACAAAAGACCCTCAGATTGTCTTGATTTACACTCGGGAATAAAACTCTCCCCCATAATAATGCTCCGGCTCCAGCTGGGCACAGTAGCAGCAACAAAGAGAGAGAAGGGGGAGGGGGGGGGGAGCCCACACGATGACTCGCTAGAGTCCGCTCGTATACTATACGCCCCTCCAACCGAAAAGAGCGATGCATACAAAAGCAGAGAGAGGTGGTGGCCGGCCCTACAATTTGCTCGATACTCGGATGATCGGGACCCGCCCAGCCCCGCCTCGGCAGAGCCGTCTTTGTTTTCCGTCCCGCTTTGGACCGCGGCCACACATCTGCGGCGACATGACATTATTATATATTTGATTTGATTCGAGGCCAAACCTGCCGCGTGTGCGCGCTCCGCGCTCTCCACTCCCTTGAAAAGTCGGTAGGATATTGTGGGGGATGCGAGAGAAGGGAAAGAGGAGAGCTAGAGGAGGATGCGACAAGCAGAACATACAGTACTGTGTGCAGTGCAAGGCGGAGCGTGTGTGCGAGGAGCAGCAGAACAACTCGGGTTGTGTATCAGCCTGGCGATAGAGACGCCGTTTGGGCGGCCCGAGTGACCCAGCCTCTATCTACGGATTATTTTTGGCGTAGAAATAGTAGCAGTCTGAGACACTGGTCCGTCAGACCCGCGCGGGTCCAGCGTGGCCCAGCGCTAGGCGATGTCGGGTCAGACGGGCCCGCTCGGGCCCGTCTGGCCCAGCATACTACTCGTTGGGTCAGGCGGCAGAACAGTAGACCCGTCCGCCACTACGACGTCTGCTGTCAATCGTGGGTGAGGGGCAGGGAGACGCGGGCTGAGGGGAAGACACTATGCAGGTCTGTGTCGGCTGGGCCGGTCTGGGCCATGCAGGTCCAGCAGACCCAGCACGGGTCGGGTGGGTCCAGCCGGCCCGAACTGGGTCTGCCTGACCCGACTGATTCGCTCGTGGGCCGCATAGGTCTGCTGAACAAAGACCTGGGTGGGTCCACCTGGCCCAAGCGCTAAAATCGCAAAGGGCGGCGTCGGCCCAGAATTCAGACCCAAACGGCGACTCTACCTGGCGACTGGTCGTCCATCAGGCGCGAGTGTGTTAGTGTGTGTGTGTGTGTGGTTGTGTGTGCATGTGCGTGCGTGCGCGTGTAGACCCGCGATCCCTGATTAATTCAGGTGATGCCATTGCTATTGGCTGATAAACGTTTCAGAAGGGACACAACGACGGGTTACGAAATCGTGCAAGTGCTCTCATTATGATGAAAGCATGCACCCATAGTGAAACATATCTCTGTAAATTTTCGCATAGTTTTCACGTTGTTGACGACGAGCGCAATATAGTTCATTAAAAAGGCAGTCGTAAGTGCGCGATTTGCTTTTTAAAGAAAACCAAGTCGATTTATCATGCAAGAAAAAGTTGTAATTTTAAATTGAAAGCTGTGGTTTTCTTATTTGAATTTGTAATTTTACGATAAAAGTTTGACGTGACGTCGATAGCTCGCCACCGTCAGTGACATTCTCGTCGCGCATTTTGTGACAGTAGTGTCCAAGCCTCCTCCCCAGGGGCCACCACGTTCACGTTCGTTGTCACCCCTGCGCGACACGCGTCACAACCACGTATGTCAATAAGGGCGTCCTCGTGGACACCGAGGCGGCGTGGACGGGACAGGGGTCTCCCTGGGGCCCTCCATCTACATTGTAATCACTCCCACACCACTCCATCCCCGGGACGAGGACGCCGGTCCTCGCTCGCCAACGGCTCCGGTCCCGCACTGCCTGCGGGTTCGATTCCCAGTCACAGCTGTCGCACGCTGCTTTTTACAACGATTAGGTCCTTGAGATATGAGGGGAAAAGAGGGGGGGGGGGACTTGTCTCAGTGAATTCACGTCGCTGGTGGAATAGGATCATTGGTTAGCCGTTGGCTCTGGCTGCACCCACCCACCCCAGCAGGTATGAGGGAGTGAGACGGAGGCGTGCTGGATCGGGAGGGACTTGTGCGTGCGACGGAGATAGATAAGAAGAGTGATGGGCGTCCCTGTGGCTGCCGAAGGCCGTATCCACCCCCTTAATTCAGGGACCAGGGACCCATCATTTAGCTACCTCACCTACCCAC
>NW_026267163.1:1193079-1201416 GCF_000697945.3 Frankliniella occidentalis
GGCGATTTGGACTTGACCACCACTACCTAATACCTTCTAGTTTTACTCACGCCTATTTACATACAAAAGGGCAATTACGTGGGCTGGCAGTGCTCCGCATAGGGCCGGGGGTGGCAGCTGGGGCTGGGGGTTGTGGGTCCGACCTAAGTGCCGAGTGCGAGGGACGGGGGAGGGGTCTAGCGGGTACAGAGTGGCTCGGCCGCGTCGGTCGTCCGTTAAGGTTGAAAGGGTTAAGGGCCTGTTGTTTCAACGCACACCACGACGACCACGGTAAAGCGACCAGACACGGAGGTGTGCAACAGAGCCGGAGCAGACTCTCCTTCTCTCTCTCTGTCTCTGTCTCTGTCTCTTTCTTGCTCACTGTGTCTCCCTCGATGGCCGAGGCTCTCGGATCCGTGTGTGGCACAGCCGCGTTTATTACAACAGCGTGTTCATATTTTTAAAAATACTGCGCGCGCTCTTTGGCTTGATGTGGGGGAGGAATAAGGGGAAAGCTTGACAAAAAGTGTCGCTCCGCATCCCTGGTCCTGGTGCGATGGCAGAGCGGAGCGGGGCGGGGCGGGGCCTCCGCCTATAAACTGCCCCCCCGGCCCGCGAGTATCGCTCGAGCCTCTGCCGCCCAGATTTCAAGCCAAATAAAATAGTGACGGCGGCGAAGGATTTATCGTTTAGTGTGCGTTTTTCAGGCAGCAGCAGCAGGAGGTGTGTGTGTGTGTTGTGGGAAAAGGGGGGGGGGTAGAGCACTGTGAAACTCTAACACTGACGCTATGCCGACCTCAATTTTTTACATTTCGTGCGGGAAGGCGGGCGGGTGGTGTTTTAATCCTTACAAATTTTGTGCCCGATAAAAACAAGTTTCCTTTACGTTCAGTTTTCCAGGTCGCTCACTGACCAAGCAACAGGCTCTTGACAAACGCTGTTAAATTTGACATTACGGGGGCCCTTTGCGCGCGAGTATGTACCCCGGGGCCTGCAGGCTGCACAGTGAGGGGTCGCTGACTCCGGAAGCGATAGTGTCGCTCTGAGCGCGCTCGCTGTGTGTGTGAATGTGTGTGAGCGTTCGTGCGTGCGTGTGTCTGTGAGAGGGATAGAGAGAAAGAGACTGCGTTTGTGAAGGAGTTCATTTGAATAGAAAGAAGTGGGTCGACGGTATGCCTATGTGTCCTGCGTCTTTGCCACACCAACCGGCTCCCGCTCCTCCGAGTATCGCTGCAGAGGTGCGTGCAGGTGCCCTGGCGTTTGGTAAAACGGTCGGTAGGGGGGGGGGGGGGGCTCTGTGTGGTAGTACCCGTGGCTCTGCTGTGCTGCTGCCTCCTCTAACCAGTCCCCTTTCATAGAGCATATAGACGTGTGTTTTAGAGCATCCCTTCGTGTGTGTGTGTTTTTGTGTACATGTATGTTGGTGTGCGTGCGCCTGTCCATGTCTGTGTGTGTGCGTGCGTGCGTTGGCCCGATAGAGGCCCCACAGTGGCACGGGCGCTACTCGGGCCCACCCACCCATACTCCTACTGTTGTGCCGGGGTGGGCGGTGGCTGTACTATACCCTTCAATCAAATTTAATGACACAATGAGATCATCAAATGGAGCCACATTAGTTTTGATGAACGTATTCAAATGAGGCCGCCCGAGGATCCGACTGAATCGTGTCCAACTGTATGTAGGTCAGCCAATCAAGTATTTCATTACGATGGGATTGATGATTCGGAGTTTCGGTTGGCTCTCTGTGGAAGTGAAGGGGAATAGGAGAGATGGGGGGGGGGGATGTTCATCAAACTTCATCTGGAATGACCCTCGACGGTCCTACACCCTCGCAGCATCAATATAAAATACTTATTCAGTTATCTTCTGACGATTTCATACCAACCCTAAAACTTTGTTCGCGGGGTGAGACACCCTGCTCGCCTCAGCAAAATGCTACAACAATATTTTCAGAGCAAACAGAATAGAAGATAGGCTGCCTCTGGGTGGGCCGCTGCTCGGGTTGAAGTTGTCAAGCTGCTTGGTGTCGTCCTCGGAATAACACGCTTTATGCGTTAGGAAGGTGTTAGGTGTTCACACGCGGTATGCGGCAGCGTGGCCCACTTGCGTTTGGCAACAACCTTGGCAAGCGTCCCCGGGCTTCCCTCCGTGTGTGTCTAGTGTCTAGTGAGTTGTGCGGGGAGGGGGGGGGGAGGCTGTGTGTGTGTGTGTGTGTGTTTGTATGTGTGTAATGCGCGCGCAAGGGGCGTTGCCTCCAACACATTTTCACCTCTTTCTTTCTTTTTTTCAGTCCCTTTTTCCCCGTCCGTGTACACCCGCGAGCGTCAGGCACTCTACAAACACGCGGTTCGTTACCATGGAGCCTGTCAGCGGCTGGCTCCTGACCGCCGCGACTGCATTTCAATACCGTGCCGAGGGGGGATTATTTTGATAATGTCGTTATGGCGGGCCTGGCGGGCCGGCGCGGCGTGTCCTTGCCAAAAGCAAGGCGCGGTGGGTAATAGAGCGCGCGCGCGACAGGTCGGGGAGGAAGGTGGCGATCGAATAAAAACAAACGGGGCAGATAAATAAAGAGCACTGCGCTGCTGCGGGCCGACGTGTTTATTGAAGCAGTCGATTTGAATGCTGCTGCTGCTGCCGCCGCTGCTGCTGCCGCTGCTAGGCCTGGCGCGAGATAAAGGGATGCATTCTAATGAGACGAGGAAGACGTACGATCAGTGTGTCCTTGATAATGGCGGTTTCATGTAAATACTGTCCAGGAGGACATTGGATGCGGGCTGCTGTTGCCGCCGCTGCTGCCGCCTGGACAGCCCGGCCCCGCCTACTATTGTTGTTGCAGGCTTTGCTGACCTTGGGGCAGTGTCTCTCTGCCCCCTCTCTCTCCTCCAGCCTCCCTCCCTCCCTCCCTCTCTCTCTCCACACGCGGTTTGCTCAGCGCGTATAGCAAAATCCCATCTCAGATGGGCCGTATATCATGCAATGCTGCGCACCGATCGGCGATAATTGGTTTCCGTCTTACATCCCCATATTGTTCAGCAGCAGCATCTGCAGCGCAGCTCCGTTCCGCGCCGCCGCGTGCGTTTAATACCTTAAATATTTGACCGCCCACAAAAGCAGCAAATTTTGTTGGATGAAGCCGTCGTAAACCAAGTCCTCACGGAGCCCGCAGGCGGGGAGGGGCGGCGCGGGGCGGCGAGGGGCGGTGAAGGGCGGTGAAGGGCTCCCGCTGGGTGGGCCGGCAGTGGGGCTTTCTGGGGCACTACTGATGCGGGGGCCCTGTGGGGGCCCTGCGGGGGCCCTGCTGCTGCCGGGCCCTAGACAGGCTAGTGAGGCCCCCGGCGGTGCCCCTGGCCCGGGGGACTACAGCAGCAGCCTTGCCTATGCTGCCGGTTTCGGTTTCGCGGCAGTGCATATGTACTGTGTGTGTGTGTGTGTATGTGTACATGTCTCTGTGTGCCTCGCACGTGGAGACACATGAAAACAATCGCGGCTGATGCCTTGGCTGATGTCCTGGCTGATGCCTTTGGCTGATGCCAGCGGAGCGCGCGGGGCGGGCGGAGGAGAGGCTCGGGTGAGCAAACAAGGCGCACACGGGTGGTCATGAGGCGCCTGCTGCTGCCGCTGCTGCTGCCGCTGCTGGTCCGGACCCCCGCGAGCGACCTTGGGCCGGACCAAGCTGTATTTTAGTTTTTATTCCGCGCGCTCCGCTTTATACTACATCTTCCGCTACTCTAAAAGCGCCGCACTCGTTGGCTGCTGCCGCTGCTGTTTTCTTTCTCTCGCCGTATAATCGCCAACACGGATAGTGTAGAACATCAAGAGAGGGAGAGAGAGAGAAGCAAGCAAGCGCGAGCCACCAGGCCAGCAGCAGGGAGATGAAAAGAATCAAATGACCTTCTGCTCCTCCTTACGGCTCGCTTTACTGCCCTCTTCTTTCCCTCCTGCCCCGCCCCACCACCCCGCCCCGCCCCACCCTACCACGCCCCGTGACGTGCGTTACGGGCGGCCCGATATGAGGCCCAATAACACTTCTTGGTCCAGCGCAGAAGGAGAGGGCGCCTATGTGTGTGCTCTCCCGGCCTAGAGTATAGTTCTCGCTGCTGCTGCTACTGCTGGGCGGCTGGGCGGTACGAGGCTGTACAGTACACGAGCCCGTCGCCGGTTAGAGGAGCCAAGTTGTAGTACTCGGTGTGCTCGGCCATGCTCCGCTGGGCCTGCTTTGCTCCTTCCAGATTTCTGACGCAGTGCCGCCGCCGGGCTGGCGCTCTGTGCTGGGCGTGTTATTGCAGCCGTAGTCGCAGCCTGTCGCCCTTATGGGGCGCCCATCGCGGCCTATGGCTGGACGGGGGCGGTGCTGGACGACGCGAGGGGGAGCATCCAGAGCAGGCGTGCACGTCGTTCTCACGCCTTGTTGGCAACAAAGGCTGGGTACATGTGTGTCCGTCCGTGTGTGTGCGAACGGGACAATTGTGGGTGCTAGTTGCGTTAAACGTTGGTTTTAGCTTGGAACGACTTTTATCTCAGTGTTGTTCAGCCTGCTAAGAGCAGAGGCTTTCGTCCAACGTGCAGGGGCGAGAGAGTGTAAATCCGTTGACCTGTTAAATATTGGCGGCAAGTGGCTCTCAAATTGGCCGTAGTGCTTTGCTTTTATTTTGAGCCAGGAGTGTTGGCCGCGAGGAAGACGGAAAGTGGGGGGGAGGGGGGGGGGGCACCTGGCAAACGAACGAACCCCCGCCCCCCGTCTCCCTCCTCTCTCCCTACCCCCAATCGCTGCTTGCCCACTGCTGCGCGTAAGTGCGGGGAGCCAAGGGATTGGGGAGGGGAGGGGCGTTACTACTTCCTGGTGGCGCTATGAGCGCCGGCCGGCACCACCGCGCTACCACGCGTCCACCACGCACTGGGTCACGTGCCTTTTCCGTGAGAGGGGGGGGGGGGGCGACTCAAGGCCTCTCGCCCATTCTCTCCGTGTTGTATCCATTATTTAGAGTTCTTCGGGACGCGCGCGCCACGGTCTGGCGCTCGCCCATTAGGTTGTTGTGCGAGTGTGTAAACTGCGCGGTGGGCAAAAATACGGCAAATGTTTATGTACGCTCCACATAGTTTAATAATACAATGAGGATCGGCCTACTTTTAGTGACCTGTTGTGTCGCCCCGCCGCCGTGCGACTAGTATAGTTAGCAGGGGTCGCCGGCCCGGCGCTACATTATAACGATATCTACGTCTCTCCCGCGGTCTCTTTCCCGGCGCCGCGCGGCCCGGCGGCCATGGGCGGCCCTGTTTCCTGCGTTGTTTACGGCCGATGTGTGACACGGGTGTTTGCTGGAAGCGGGTGCCGCGCCTCGCCTAGGAGGATGTTTCTGATGCAACATCGCGCACCCGCGCCGTCAGGTGCGATGAGCCGCGCGTGGTCCTCTCGTGTCGGATCAAAATATTGTCGAGCGCGCGGCCGCGACCTCGAGGCAGCCGCCGCGCCCGCGCCCGGCCCAGCCCGGGCTTAGAGCGCGCCCCGAAGAGTCCTAACGGCGATGAAGATAATCGTAAAGGATGAGCAGTCACGTCACAGAGCCGCCTGGCGTCAAGCCTTTTTGGCCCGCGTCAGCTCGTGGCGGGGCGGGGCGGGGCGGTTAGCCCGCGGCCTGTCACGCTCGCATCATCGCCAAGCCACGCTCTACCACGCCACGCCACGCCCCGCCACGCCCCGCCACGCCCCGCCCCGCCACGCCCCGCCACGCCCCGCCCCG
Organism: Frankliniella occidentalis; assembly: GCF_000697945.3. NCBI lineage: Eukaryota > Metazoa > Arthropoda > Insecta > Thysanoptera > Thripidae > Frankliniella > Frankliniella occidentalis. The sequence continues at coordinate 1,198,800 of NW_026267163.1, forward strand.
CCACGCCCCGCCACGCCCCGCCCCGCCACGCCCCGCCCTGCGCCTGTGAGCGTGACGCCTCGGGGACCACGGGCACCCCGGCGACCGCAGCCAACAAGTGAACGTGGGTTCGACTACTTCAGGGAGGTGACGACAGGAACACCCGCATTTCCCGAAATATCACCCGCACTACTACCAACGGAACAAGAATAATTCTTTGTCTTAAGACTCCAGTCTTCCTAAATTGACCCGTATTTTTGCTTACATGCGGGGCCCATGGGCCATTGTCCCCCCCATTTTCTACATCTGTGGGACACTTTTAAAGCCGGCGTGTAGATCCACTCGGCGCGCCGCGCCCACGCCGTCGCTGGCGTCGCGCTCCTTTGGGGCGTCCATCTCCAAGTCGCAGATCTCTTTTACGGCGCCGTTTCCTCTGACGCCGATAACACAAATAAAATGTCGCGCGGAGCGAGTGTGTCGCCGCCGTGTCGCTTGGTCGTAGCGCCACGAGTGCGTATAGCAGCAGGCTGACGGTGATGTCTGTTTCGGGACGGAGCGGAGCGCGACCCGCCCCGCCCGGGCCCCTGCGAGGTAGGCAGGGCCGGCGCGCGCCTGGCGACCGGGCTGCCTAGCGACCCGGCGCTCCGGCGAGGCCGTGCAGCAGGCCCTGCAGCCTGCAGGCCGGGGCCGCGCTGCACCGAGGCCACGCGGCGGTAATGGAACCAGTCCTGGCATTTTGTGTGCATGCGATGCGATGCCACTTGCACTGCAAAAAATTAGAGTCTGATACAGAACGATCTACAGCGTTACTGTAGGTGCCGCTCTTAGTCACTGCACCTAGGGTACAGAGCGCGTAGTACAGTGTTGCTGTAGCACCGGAAAGCCCAGGATTTACACGGTACAGTGTACGAATACGGCTCCACTGTAGACAGTTTTGTCCGCGCTTTTGCCTTGCAGTGGTCCTGTACATTGCTCCCTGTACCAAATTTTAACCATTAAAACTACATCGATGCTGTTATTCGAATAACAGAAGTTCCTGGAAAATAATTAGCAGGACGATCTGTAGTTTTCCTGTCATAATTTTTTGCAGTGTGACTCGTCTTCTCAATTCGTGTGGTTGATTTTCGTGTGGTTGATTTTCGTGCGTCGGAACAACGCTATCGACAGAGCAGGAAATTCGGGTGCGAGGTGCACACACCTGGGTCAGGTGCACTATCAGCTCCAGCGCGTGGGGACTAGGTTGGTGTATCGGAAGGCACACCGATGGTGCTGAGGCACGGTGCGTCCGCACTTCCTCCATGGTCCGCACCCAGATAAACAATATTTTCTAACCACGAAATTTTGACAAAGTTCGTTGGACTGGAAATTCTCATTCTAACGAAAAACTTTTCTTTGGTTTCTGCTATGAAATTTTTGTGAAGGATAACAGTTTCAGAAACATCAAATAGGTGCGACGTGCTCGCGGCAGCACTATGGGTTAGGTGCCCCCACCTTCATCAGCTAAGGTGGATCAGTGGACTGAAGTGATGGTGCCTCTGACGGTGCACCGGTGCACCGGGTGCCGAAGGGTGCGACCGACGTGCACGCGGCAGCACTACACTGATAAACCAAGTGTTCAACTGATCAACACTTCTAAGTGTGCAACTGTAAGTTAAATACTTGCAAGTGTGCAACTGCATAATAAATACTTCCAAGTGTGCAACTCGGTAGGTGTGCACTTGCAAGTGTGCAACTCTTCGGTTGAACACTTCCTACACAGTAAGCGTCCAATCTAAGAAAGTGTGGAACCGCGGAGTTGCACACTTGCAAGTGCACATCTACCGAGTTTAACACTTGCAAGTGTACGACTACGGAGTTGCACTCTTGCAAGTATTAAACTTGCAGTTGCACACTTACAAGTGTTGAGCAGTTGAACACTTAGTTTATCAGTGTATGGTACCCGCGGCGACAGCGGCGCCTCGCCGCCGGAGAGGAGGGGACCGATAGTGCGGAAGAACAATACGGACAGAGGCTGCGCCGGGCTGCGGCTGTGCGACGTGCTGCACACTGGCTTGCAGCCGCGTATGCAGCCCGGCCCGGCCCCTCATTTGCATTGAAAGGCGAATAGCCGGGCGAGCCGGTGCGCAGCGGAAAACAGCGTCTACTGGTCTAATAATCGATCTATCCGACGATCTAATCTGGCGCGTACATTATGGACCTCCGGTGTGCGTGCGTAGTGTGTGTGTGTGTGTGAGAGAGTGAGTGAGTGTGTGAGTGTGTGAGTGCTTGCGTGCGCACGCGCATGGATGTGTAACATTGAGAGAGGGAGTGAGGAGGGCAAGTTTCGGTGCGTTATCCGGTAACATTGTGCCGTGCTCCGGTCTGCGGTGCCGATAGTAGTGGTGCTTGTGGTGATGCTCATAGGTTCCATAGCCCCCCCCCCCCCCCCATCCTGCCCCGGCGGCTTTCCGCCAGGAACGGCCGCTGGGTGGGTACTGACCGTGGTGGCCCCGGCCGTCCCCGCCCGGCAGGGCCCTGGTGGCCGGACTGCATAATTACCCCCTCAACTGCAAATAGGCAGAGCAGAGCCAGCCCGGTGTACTGCGAATAATCCTTCTGCTGCGGTGCGCCGCTGCTGCGTGCGGAATCAATCGGAGAG
>NW_026267163.1:1201691-1207130 GCF_000697945.3 Frankliniella occidentalis
CGCCCCGCCCCGCCCCGCCCCGCCCCGCCCCGCCGCCACGTCAACCTGTTTGCGTTTGGAGCCGCCGCGAGTCTCACTTCCGCCGCCGACACCGCGGTGCATTAAAGTAAAGGTTGGCACTAAAAGCGCCGCGCGCCCCGACCAGCCGCCGAACAGTCGGCGCCGCGACCGCGGCCGGCCGCCACTTTCATAAAGACGAATAAAAGCCATCTCGCATTCGTTTTTGTTTGTTTCTCTTATCCACAACCCCCGAGTGCAGGGGGAGAGAGAGAAGTAGGATGGCGTTGTGTCGTGCGGTCATTTGGCCGCCGCCCCCGCTGTGCTGCGAACGTCTTGAGGGGGAGAAAAATTCCCCTCTGCGCTGCGCTCGCGTCAACACTGACTGCTTACTATAATGCATGGGACCTGGTCGCACGGAAACGAGGATAAGGCGAAAGCACAGAGCGCCAGGCGGGCGCGGCCGGGCAGACCGAGCAGGCGGGCGGGCGGGGGAGGTGGGGAGGGAGGGATCAGACACATCGCGTGGTGGACGATATATATCGCTACGAGCTCATGAATACCAACTGCCGCTAACGGTCGCTAGCCCCGCCCCGCCCCGCCCTATCGCTACGAGCTCATGAATACCAACTGCCGCTAACGGTCGCTAGCCCCGCCCGGCCCGGCCCCGGCCCGCGGGGCACTTGTCGCTCCGTGTGCCACCCCACACCAACCCCCTTTGCTCGCCCCGTAGCTCCGCGCGGCCCCCGGCCCCTCGCCGGCCCGGGTACAGCGTGGGGCTCCCAGGTAGGCACCCCAGTACAGTACCCGGCCCGGCCGCTGCGGGGCTGCGCGCGCGCTCTCTGGGCCGCCAGTCGCGGGTTCAATAAATCTAGCTTTGTGTCCTGTTTTCGTTTCCCCCGACCAAAACCCTCCGCCGTAACGACACCCCATCCCATACCCCTGAAGCCTCCTGCCTTTCCTATACTCCCCCCCCCTTGCTCTTTTACTCTCTCTTTCTCTCCCCCCTCCCCTCCTACGCTACCAACCCCTCGCCCTGCGCCTGCTTTAACGTCAAAGTCGATTTCCCACCCCCTTCCCCCAGCTCCAACTCGTTCCCTCGTCACCGAACCCTGGTTCCCCTTTCATCGCCGCCAACTCCAACACCCCGTCAGCACCAGCTAGCACACCTCCAATCAAACTTGCGCGCCCCCCGGTCTGAACCCTCTCTCCCCTCTTTCCTCCCCTTGCCGTAAATAACCCACGTGCACTTAACCCATAAGGGTTGGTCCAGCCATCCGACCCAACCCGTCGTCCTCTGTGTTGTTATACGTCACACAATTTTGATTGTGTGACTCGCCCCGCCCCGCCCCACTGCACCCCGCCGCGCCTCGCAGGGCTGTAGGACAAGGCCGCGTGGACGGATCTGCAAATGGCGTTCCGCGATAGCCGGGCGATACTGGGGGGGAGGACAGAATGGATGGCGGGGCGTGGCGGGGTGCGGACTGGACTGGACTTCCTGTAGCGCTACACGAGCGCTGCCCGGTTATTCCGTTTAATGGGCTGCGATGCACACACCCGCCCTACAGCCCCTCAGCGGCACCGGCAGCAGCAGCAGCAGCAGCAGCGCTTTTGTGGCGTCGTAGCGCTGAGCCGCGGCGAAGAGCGCTGGGCCTGTAAAATGTAGAAAGGTCTGGTGGTGAAGTGCTCTGCTCGATTGGCGCCGCCCCGGCTGTGCTGCTGTGCTCTGGTCGCGCCTGAGCCGCTGAGCCTGCTGCTGCTCGCGCTTTTGCAACGACTCGCTTCCATACGCTCAGCGCGCCCCGCCCCGCCACGCCACGCCTTGCCACGCCTGCTGTGCGCAAAAGTAGCTCCGTAAAATTACGCGCGCCTCTTCTTTCACGTTTGATGATAAGAAATACAAGAAACGTGCGAGAAACTCTGCGAGACGTCCCTAATAAATATCTCATGGAAATGTTAATGGCTGCTTTGCGCCTCGCAGGGCCACGCCGCGCCGCCCCGCGTCGCCCCGAGCCCTCTCATCTGCGCGTTTCAGCAACAGCATTTTCGTCGCTTTATATCAATTTGCGTCTCGGCTAGCGCAAACCGTTTAGGTTATTTCGCGGTGTGGGGAGACCTTGGGGAGACGACCTGCACCCCCCCCCCTTTCCCTGCAGCCCCATGACTCATTATGAGGCCCGGGATGGGGTGGGTGGGGTGAGGTGGGGCGCTTCGTCGCGACGCATTTCTCGGACAAGTTATTATGGAATTCTCTCTCGGGCGCTTCAGACATATTAGAGCATTAAGGGAAAAAGTGGAGCTCACACTCTGCTGTGCGCTGGAATGGCTGTTGCTGAGTCGCCGCGAAGACTGAGCAGAAGAGCAGAGAGAGAGCTACAGCTGAGGGGTGCGAAGGAGAGGGAGTGGCATACAGCTAAGAGGGAGAGGGAAAGGGGGCGGTTCGTAAATCGCCTTGCTGGCGCCCGTTACTGTTGAGCTGATCCATTGCCGCCCTCTCCTCCTGCCCCATTGCCGCGGCAATGAGGCTACTGTAGTTCGGGCTGCTTTACTGTTTTACTGTAGCTTGCCGGATTATTGTCCTCCGTAACTGGGCGCCGTTTTGCCCATTGACTCCTCATTCCAATTTCACTTGATGATATTTTAATATGCATACTATGTTTCTGTTTCATTTGCATTGGTTTTGATTCACGTCGTGCCCGCTGATACTATCTGTGTGTGTGTGTCCTGCCAAAGTTACTCTTGCCTTTGACTTTGATTCGACTGAGGATTTGACGCTTTTTACTCCATGTTGTTGAATGTAACTCCGTCCATCCGTCTATTTTCGCATCAGTGCAGTACGGTGGTGGTTGGATGGACACACTGCAAAAAATTAGAGTCTGATACGGAACGATCTACAGCGTTACTGTAGATGCCGCTCTGAGTCACTGCACCTAGGGCACAGATCGCGGAGTACAGTGTTGCTGTAGCACCGGAAAGCCCAGGTTTTACACGGTACAGTGTACGAAGACGGCTCCACTCACTGTGAGAAAAATGTTCGTAAATTTACGACAAATTTTATATATTATGATTACGATATTGATTTGTAACGTTACGAATTATAAGAAGTTAATTTACAACAAATTTTGTAATTTCTATTTATGATTCTTTGTTGTAAGAATACAACATTTTTTATAAGGCAACGAAGAAAGTCATAAAATTACGAATCGCAATAAATAGAAACTATTTACGAAATTTGTTAGTAAGTTATGACATTTTCCAGAAAAGTACGAAATTTATCGTAAAGTTACGACTTTACCTCTGTAAGAATACGAAAATTTCCATGAAGTTACCAGAAATGTCATAAACTTACGGAAAATATCGTAAATTTAGAAGGAATGTCGTAAATTTAGAAGAAATATCGTAAATTTACGAGGAATGTAGTAAGTCTTTGACTGGTGAATTTGAAGGTTTCGTATTGCAAATTTATGACATTCATCTGTGAAACGATGAGTGAGTATTAGAATCTTACGCCTTTTATATAATAGCCAATTACAACATTTACGTGTTTAAAAATTACAAACGTGACCCGTAAAAGTACAACAATTGTCATGGAAATTTTTTCCGTAACCCCCACGATTTCTTTTCACAGTGACTGTAGACAGTTCTGTCCGCTTTTGCCTGTACAGTGGTCCTGTACATTGCTCCTGTACCAAATTTAAACCATTAAAACTACAGCGATGCTGTTATTCGAATAACAGATGTTCCTGAAAAATGAATTAGCGGCGATGCTGTCTTTATTTTTTGCAGTGCAGTTTCACCAGTTTATGTTTCCAGTGGAGCTATGACTCCAGTGTACATTATTATCGTCACGATAGTTAAACTCTTGCTGGGAAGTGGGATATGTATCTGGTTTGTTTTGATGCGGGTCGCAGGAGGAATAACAGAGCCAATTAACTCTTATGAAGGCGTGGGCACCAATGTCTGACTGTCGCCCGACGCGAGTCAGGCTAGCCTCCACTCCCAGACAAATCACGCTGAAGACTTTTATTTTTTTGTGGCTAAACTTATTTTTGTGTTTGACCGCCTTTGGACGGTTTAGGTCCTAAACGTCATGACAGTCCGGCTCGATGCATAACGCCCTGTGTAAGCGGGATCATCCGAGTGGGCTCAACGGTGTCCCGAAATGGAGAGAAACTTGAAGCCGAGGGTCAGTTTGTTGGGTAGTAAAACAAACAAGCCCAGTTAGTTCCAGGTCGGATCGGAGCCCCGCGCCGCCCCTCGGTCACGATTTATTGTCAAAAAACATGGTAAAGCCATAGGAAACAACAAAATAAAAAGGAGGCTCATTGGAAATTTAAACGTTTGTTTGGAATGAAAAGCTGTGGTTTTTCTTGAGCGAAGTAAGTTTGTTCGTCTGTGCAGCAGCATCTTCCCCGACCTGCCTGGTGCCCAGCACGGCCTGCAACGTGCAGGGCAGGGCAGGGCTGGGCAGGGGCCGCCAGACACCGGCCGGCCTGACTGGTTGGACCAGCCGGTTCGGTGAATCCTAAACACACTCACTGACAAACAAACAAATAAATCGACTGGGCAGCGGAGCACAAGATGCTCCTCTTTTTTTCGTAAGAAAAAAGGGAGAAAAAGAAACTTGCTTAACCCTAAAATTAGCGCCCAACCGTGTCGGACACTGGGCTTCGGGCTTGCTGCAGTGCGTGGATGGAGGGCCGAATGAATACTGTACCTATTTTGCATGTGAGTGGCTTTCCCGTCTTCCGTCCCGGTGCATTAAGGGATTATCTATTTAGCCCACCCACAATCCCCGCCCTCTCACCCTCACCTCCCAACTTCCCCATTTCCTATATTCCCCTTTCAAACACAGCGTCGACCGTAAATTATCCAGCTGGCCAGTGCATGAGCGGTGCATGTTCCGCTTCAAAGTGGTCACCCTACCGGGCACTGCCGGCCAGCCGTATCAGCGCCACCCTCATTAATCTCTTATCAGGTCTTTCGCTCTCTTTTACTTTTTGTGTTATTTTAATTTTTATGACGCAAGCGCGAATATAGTGGCCAACCTGTGGTGTTACTGCTGCAAATAGTGCCCCCCTACACCCCACCTCTCGCAATGCAACGCGCGTCAACACTGCAAACAAATTTAACGCAGTAATTTGGCACATTTTGGCATTCATAAATTATTCCTAAAACATACCGAAATTCATCGTCATCACTGAAAACTCAACAGTGTGCATTGTACACGTTACATACAGTGTGCATGGCATGCACTGTACACTGTATATACAGTGTTGAGTTATCAGTAGATGGGGTGTTGCGTTTGTTGAAGCGGTTAAGGATGTGCCTATTATGGCAACACTTTCAACGAAAGCTTATTGTCGCTGTTTGCAGTGTGTTGTAACGCTCATCAGTGGGTCACAACTGCACTCCTCGGCGCACTGGACGAGTCGGGCCGAG
>NW_026267163.1:1212855-1213965 GCF_000697945.3 Frankliniella occidentalis
AATATGTAATATTTTTATTTTTTCTTCGGAGGCTTTTTGCCCGGCCCATCCCGCCTTCCTGCCTGCCCCCATCCTCGGACCACGCCACGCCACGCACGCCGCCACAGCTACACGCTTACCCCCTTCCTTGTCATCGGCAATCATGTCCGGCGCAAACCCTTCCTCAGGCCGGACCCGACCAGACCGCTCCTGACGTGGCCGACCCGACCCGGCCGGCGTCTAACTCCATCCATCTCCAAATCCTCCTGGCCTCCTCCGCCCGCCCCTGCCGGGCCACTGCCGAGCCCTTGCCTCCTCCTCCTGCTCCTGATGCTGCAGTGGTCGTGATAACTCATATTTCTTAGCGCTGCGGCAGCTCCAGTCTTTTTATGTCCGACGAGGGAACATCGGTCATTCTCACCTGCGCGCGTCTGTACTCCTCGTCTGAGGCCCTATTACGTTAGCTTCTGTGGAGTTTGATCAGACAACAACAATTTCGAATCTGTGGCCAGGCGGGCGGAGCGGGCCGGCAGGGCCGGCAGGCAAGGCTGCTCTGGACAGGGATTCATCACCGGCTGGACCGGCAGAGCCCGCCGGCTCGCCCGCCGGCCGGTCAGCTGTTTGGGCTGGATTTGCGAGCCCGGTGGGGTGTGATGACTCAGGAGGGCTAATTAATTCATTGCCGCTGATGGCTGGCCCTCGCTGCTTAGGACGATAACGACGATCAATTAACGGTGTCGAATTGAATATTCGGCGCATAGGACAGAATATTGTTTGTTCAAACACTGGAAAAGGTTTTCCATTCTTTTTTTAAATCGCCGTTTACTATGTTGAAAATAAATTGTTGAGGGGTCAAACGAATGAATGGTTGTGACGTTATTTTCTCTATGGGTGGCAAGCAACTATTTTTGTTCATTGCGTGATTAGAACGCGTATAAGTCACCCTTACTTTTCACCTTACTTCCTTTCTTTTAGAGCAGCCAGCAGCGAATTCGTGCTGCTGAGGCGAGGGCCGTCGCAGGAGCTGCGCTGGGACCCTAAAGTGCGGGATGTATGCACACGCCGCCGCCCGTATAAGAGGATTACAGGTGCAGCGCGTGTGTGTGTGTGTGTGTGTGTGTGTGTGTGTGT
>NW_026267163.1:1218831-1219762 GCF_000697945.3 Frankliniella occidentalis
CCCGCCCCGCCCCACCTCGCCACGCCCCGCCACGCCGCCGCACCCTCACGTCGCGCGACACGTAGCTCGGCACGTCCCGCGGCACGTAGCGCGGCGCAGCACGTCGTAAAAGGGACGCGCTGCCGCTACAGAGGGGGGCCGGGCCGATGTTGGTCGGCCTATGCGGGCGTGGAGATGACGAGTCAAGGTGGAAAGGGACACGCTCCACAATAATGTGTTTCCTGCTGCTGGTTTGGGGGGCGGGAAATTAAAACTTGGCTAGAGCCCGCTCCTACGACATGATGAGTCCCATAACTAGGGTTAACATAACAACGCGGGTTTTGCCCACACACACACACACACACCAGCTGATGAGTCCCATAACTAGGGTTAACATAACAACGCGGGTTTTGCCGTATCCGTTTCGGCGCCTTCTTGGTGAACGGATCGGCAACTTCGATTCTGGGCGGTTGAAAACGCCCGAAGATTCCATAGATACTGTACCGCATTGCACGCGTGCGATTGGGTTGCCGACTCGCTCCGCCAGGCGCCATGCAGGCGGTGCAGACTGTGCGCCTGCTGGTCTCTCCTGCTGCATTTTACCAACTCAATGGACTTGTCGCGTTATCTCACGTGCAGAGAGGTGGTGCTCGACTTGTTTTGCAACCAGCACCACTCATTCATGTTTTGCTTCGAATAGGACCGGGTCTAATCTGCTGGCCCGGTGCTGGCGGAGCGGGGCGTGGGCGTCAGGCTCCTGGACGGGTAAACAACACTATCGGGTGTCGTATCGGACATCGACTTGATGCAGATGGCCACGCCGCCGTCGAGTCCCTCCCGGCCTTGGCGCGCCTGGCGCGGCCCGCCTGCGCCTGCTGCCAGGACCTGATAAGGACCCTCTGGCTGACTGCCATCCGCGAGGCTCATAGGCTGCCCGACAAAAATATGTAAT
>NW_026267163.1:1220182-1227464 GCF_000697945.3 Frankliniella occidentalis
CCTTTATGGAGGCGTTAAAATGATCCAAGGCTATGCCAGCACGTTTGAAATTGTTAACGTACCCTTTTGGAAGTGCCAAACAGTTACACCTCATTCAGTGTGTTCAGTCTGCCTCACGGCGCGCAAGGGTCCACGGCAAGAGCGCAATATGCCCGTTTCGGTTACTCTGTCATAGGGAGTTGGCTCTGCTCGAGTGAAGCAAACTTAGGCGCGGCGTAGCACAAAGTGCAGGCTACCCTTTGACCAATGTGGCCCCGGGGGTACACTTACCCTGAGGCCGGTGTACCAAGGGCCCTAGGGTGGAACAGGGTGGTTGTTCCGTCGCTCGCTCTTCCTTCGCCCCGCTCAACCCCCTTCGCTCGCCCGGCTCTCATCTCCCCTTCCCCTTTCCTTTCTCCAGGGGCCTCGAGGGCCGTGCTGCGGGATTCGATTCCCAAGGGAGGTGTATCCTGTTGTGACGTTAGCTCTGACGTCTCGCCCCCCCAAAACGCCCAGGAAGAAGGTCCCGCCCAGCAAAAGCCGAATGAAAGTAACGCAGAAAAGGATGAGGGAGAGATGTGAGTGAGAGAGCAAGCGACAGAGGAGAGAGCGAGAGAGAGTATGAGCAGAAGCCGTGCGGCAGCAGAAAAGCCTCCCCCGTTCCACCCCGTGCCTGTACGACCACTTGCTTACTATCCGAGGGAGAGATTTTCGAGGACTGAGCAGGGAGGAGGTGTGTCCCAGTGAGTGGACATTACGTCCCGACCAGCCAAGGCCTGCACCCCACCCCGCCCCGCGCCAGCGCCAGGCCGGGCAGATGCCGTGGTGCTGGTTATTTGGCAGGGGCACTGATCCGTGTGCCTTGAAGAGGAGCAGAGCGAGGTCCGTCATGATTGCCAGGGGCTCGGAGAGGCTTGCGTAGGCTTGCCGTTCCGCTCACGGGTAGCGCGGGGGAGGGCGCGGAGGAAGGGCTTGGAGAGGGCTCTATGCGCCGGCGGGGCCCGGGCGGGGCGGGGGCCCTCGGCCTGCTATCCTGCCGCCTCTTGCCGGCCTCTGCCGCCGCCGCCGCCGCCGTGGCCTCGGGGGCCTCGGGCAGGCAAAGGATGAGTGCTGCGAGAGGACGGGAGGTAAGGGCGAGAGGGCGGAGGAGGCCTTCGAGTTCAGTATGCTTCATGCAAATCATGTCCCTATTCACTGGGGCCGTCTAAGGGCGCCGCTGCCGCCGTGGGGCGGGGCGGGGCGGGGCAGGGCAGGCGCCGTCACCGGCGGCGCGCGGCAGCTCAGCAGCGGCGTCCAACAGGGCGAGATGTGCGCAGTCCTAGGGACGACTCCAAAGGGCGCAAGGAGAAGAAGCTCCTGTTGATTTGAACGAGCCCGGTCGGAACTGTAGGGCAGAGAGACTAAAGGCGATCTCTCAGAGAGAGAGAGAGAGAGAGAGAGAGAGAGAGAGAGAGAGAGAGAGAGAGAGAGAGAGAGAGTCGTGAAAGGGGAAACAGATAAGTGGGTAAATAAACCGAGTTGGATAGTGGGGCGGGCACAACGGGCGAGCACCTGGGCAACTGGGTGCACGCCACGCCGCGGGCCGCGGCCAGCACCGGCGGCGGAGCAGGTCAGGGAGAGGCGTGGCGTGGCGCAGCGTAGCGCTGGAGAAGTGGTACTCGCTCCGGCCCGGCTACCGTGGTACGCACGCTGGTCCTGCGCCTCCTACCCCCATCTCTCTCTGTCTCTCTTTCTTGCTCTCTCTTGCTCTCTTTCTCTCTCTCTCTTTCTCCCTCCTCGTCTCCTACTTTCATCCCGTTCTCCTTTAGCTGTCGATCGTAAAGCCCTTTGCAGCGAGTGGAACTGGGCTGCGAGTGCCGAGTACGATACACCACGTCAGCTTGACTCCGCTTATCTTTCTTTCTCTCTATCTATCCGTCCCTCTCTCCCTCTATATGTCTCGTTCCCTCTCGCTCTCTCTATAGCTTGCTCTCTTTCTCTCTCCATCTCTCCTCCTCCTCCTCCTCCTCCTCCTCCCGTTTCCTCGAGTGCTCGGCTGTACCGTCCCGTCCAGTTCCAACGGCTTCCACTCCAGCCGCACAGCCGCACGGCCTGCAGCAGCGCTTGGTGGTGCAGCGCGCGGCGCGGTGTTGCCCTACCTTCGCTGGCTCGCTCTCGATGATGTGCTCCGAGAGTGTTTATGAAGCTCCGGGCAGTGGTGCCCGCGCCCTCATCCGCTGCTGCTGCTGCTGCTGCTGCTGGCCGTCGTTATTATAACGCTTTGTTCGGCAAACGACTCCAATAATGACCATGGTCCAGCAGTGCTTCCCTGGGGAGGGGGGACACAAAGTGTGACGAAATTGCCTACTTATAGGGGCAACGGCCGGCGTAGTGATTTTCTCTAATTCAATCTCGCTCTCCTCCTGACCGCCGCAGCCTCCTCCTCTGTCCCCTCCGCACCCCTCTCCCTCTCCTGGTCCACTGTGCTGGATCCGCCCTCTTAGTGCGTGTAGCAGCGTTGTGCTCAGTTGTGCTTTAGGATGGACGAGGCGTAGTGGGAGGGCGTGGTGTGGCTCTCCTCTCCTGGAGAGACGTGGTAGTGAGGGGGGGGGGCGATTTCTGGAGAAACATGTTTGAGATGACACAAGCAACAAAAATAAAAAGGTGAGGAAAAGGGTACATCTGTGTGTGTACATGTGTACATGCGTGTATGCTTGTGTGCGCGCGTCCGTGTGTGCATTCGTGTGTCCGCGATGCAAGGGCGATTGCAGCGGGCTGTGAGGCGAGTATTGCGGTGGGGCCGTCTTGAAACACCGCCCCCGCATCACGGTCCTGTTTATCCTGCTTTTGCACCCCCCCCCCTCCTCCACAACCCCTCTCCGGGTCTGCTCAGTAAATCTGCGCCTTAAAGCCCCCCCGCCCCCTCACCAGCCTCTCGCGCCGCGTGTATACGCGCAACAAACAACTTTTGGTCGTAAAAAGGGGTTTGGTTTTGACCATGAAAAGAAAGCCAGCTGCGGCCAGCCATGGTCGTCCTGATGCCGTCCTGCAGCAGCAGGACTCCGGGCGGCGGACTTCCCATAAGAATACCAAAGCGGGTCCCGTCCGGGGCCCTTCATCAACTGGCGTGCCAGACCATGGAAAAACAAGCCGAGGCGGCGGAGGGGCGTCGCGGCGGCGGCGGGGCGGGCGTCTGCTGGCCGGCCGGCGTCGCCAGGCGTCGCGAGAAAAATGGGGGGGTGCGTATAGTAGTTTTGTGCTACAAAAGGATCCCGGGCCAGACGCTCGCCCGGCCGGCGCCGCCCGCTCCGATCATCATGATCATGGACGCGAATAATAAGAGGGCGGGGGTCTGTCGCGCACCATGGCACCATGGCGGCGAGCCGCACGCCGAGGGACAAGTATTTCCCTCATTCTTTTGCAGAGTCTGAAAACGTGTGATCATTTGGATCAGCGGCTGACAAGGACACACACGGGCCGAGGAGCGCGCTTGTGTTTGTGTCACGCGCCTTGTCGGTTATCGGTGATAAGAACAGGAGCTACTTTTTGATACTGTTGTGATGTGCGATCACACACGCGTCCGTCATTCCCTGAGTATTTGAATCTCGCTGCGTTTGGCGCGCGAGATAGGCAACCCGACTCCTGGTCGCTCCCGCCCACCACGACTCCGTGCGTGGCGAGCCATCCAGCCAGCCGTGCCTGGCTGCTCCTACCGGACCCTAGCGAGCTGCGCCTCGCCCGCCCGGGCGGGCGCCCTCCTGCCCGAACTTGAGCGAGCGAGCCCCTGGATCGCGCTCACTTCGCCGCTAGACTTGGAAGAGTCAAGACGTCCCGTCCCGAACCGTACCGTCTCGCGAAGTCCCTACTTACTGACTTGTGTCTAGAAAGATAAATAAACCTGAGTGTTCATCTGTCACTACTGCCTTTCCTTCCTAACGCCTTACTCTGCTGCGAACACGCTACACAACAATTGGTGGCAGCGCACTATAGAGGCCATGTTTGTTAGGCCTAAGGAACGGTACCTCCAGGCTAAAGCCGTTTTCGGCGGACTTCGCCAACCTTGCCCTGCCCGTGGCCGTGGAGCCCCTCAGGTGCCCGTCAAGGAAGTACAACCAACTCGAGCCCCTTTGTTGAGGTCAGGACGCGGCGGCGCTTGCCGCCCTCGTGCGCGTCAGTCGCGCACGCGGCCCACCTCCACAAGACGGCCGAGTAACCCTAGCAGCAGGTCTGTACGCAGCCGGCCGCGCGGTCTGTCCGCCGCCGCGCTCGGCGTCGACCACGCCCAAGCAGATCTGAGGCCGCGATGCCCGTTCCAGGGGATGATCCCCATGTCGGACACGCCCACGGAGCTGTCCCAGGATGGCACGCCGCCCCCAACGTGAAGGCCCACCGCGCGGGCGCGGGCGTGCCGCCGGTCAGATGTTTTGGCACTCGATCCGCAGCTGCTGCACGGGGTCGCGTCCGCCGCGCGCCTCGCTCGCACTCGCCCTCGACAAGGACGGCGGTAGAGTTCCTGGCCCATCGGTCGGCTCGTGCCCCGCACGACCTGCGCGCGCTGCTCGTACAGAACGACACGACGTGTTAAGCCTTGTTTGCCGACCAGTTGCCGCAGCACCTCCCAGCCGGCGTCAGTGACGTCACGCCAGTGGTGCACCCGGTGTGTCCGGGACACCCACCGGCAGCCGATAACACGGCCCGGCGGTTGGTCCGCTGGGCCCGTGTTAGGTTAGGTTGCCCCGCGACGCGCGCCAGTCCGAAAAGATCACGCAGCTTCTAAACCAGGTGACTCGCCGCAGTGCGTAGGTCGCATTAGTGCGAGTCCGACCAAGCAAAAGCAAGACGTGCTTGTGCGTTTGGCAGCAGCCTGGACAGCAGCCCGATAGCATGCAGGCTCGTGTGCTCCAAGTCGCTGGGTTGCCTCTCAGCGGGATCAGTTCTAGAGCGACACGATGGCGTGCCTGCCCGACACTGTGTTGCCCACCGAGCACGCCCAGCACCGCTCCAGCTGGGATGGGTTGCCTTCCCAACAATCAGAACAGCTGACGGCGTGTGTCGCCTTGTCCGCCTGCACCCTGCGGATGTCAGCCCGCTGCAGCTGCGAGCTGATGCGAGCGAGTGCCACCTGCAGCTGTCTGCTGATGCGGGTGGAGCACACTCCTCGCAGCTTGCGGCTGATGCAGCTGGGCCCCGCCCCACGCAGCCTGATGCGGCTCACGCAGGAGAGTTAGTCTCCCTGCGGCCGCAAGGCTGATGCGTGGGTGCGGACCGTTAATCTTACGGAGAAAGACCGGCAGGACGATTTTAATGTACTGCGATCAGTAACGGCGGTTTGTTCCCCGTTCGACTCACACCAAGACCCAAGTGCAGTGTTGTATGCACTTCTGCACTCCGGTTTGAAATCAGCTGTGCCGACAGTGCGGAGCTTATTGGTGAGTCCGGCCCGTCTGTCCGCCGTGCCGCGCCAGATGTCGCGCCTGGCCCAAAACGAAAATCGAGCTGACCGAGGTGTTCATGACCCAAGTTTCCGTTCGAAACGCGTTGTCCGGTCCCTTGCAGCCGCTGGCTGATGCGAGTGAGCGCTGTGAGCGCCGCCTCTCGCAACCCGCAGCTGATGCAAGTGGTGCCCGAGGCCAGCGCAGCTCCCTGCGCCTGGAGGACGATGTTGACCTGCTCCGCACCTCCCCGCCCGGAACAGCTGATGCAGGCGAGTGTGTCTCCCTGCAGCTGCACTGGTGCGAGGTGTGCGCGGTTCTGTTTGCTCGTGGGCAGGAAGGGCGCTGTTCGAACAATGTAAAGAGTCATACCGAAAAGCACGAAAAGGACCACAGATGTAAACGCCTTCTGCCTAACCAGCGCATGCGCAGACAGCTCGGGCCGCGGTCTGTCCGCGCCGCGCCCGCTGTCCGACGTGCCCAACCTGATGCTGGGTTGCACCAGGCCCTGTGCCCGAGGTCGCGTGTGTCGCTCCCGGCACCGCGTCCGTCGCGTCTGTCTGCTCTGAGAGCTACCCTGAGATTGATCACGTCATGCGCAATCCACGCGCCGCGAGATCGCTGAGGACGAGCCCCTACCGGCCGACCGGCCGTGTCCCGAGAGATGAAGGGAAGGTTCATTACGATAAGCCAGAAAACTAGTAGTTTTGCGTTCGATCGCGGAGGTGCGTTCCCCGCTCAACGTGAGCTATCCTCTCCTGGGTGCGAGAGCAGCCATGTGAATGCACCGATGTATGCCAACCTCAACTGAGCTTTTTGAACTTCGACTTGCGCTAGCTCTGACAGCGAGGAGAGCGACCCGTCCGCTGCCGTTGTGCACGTCGCACCGGAAGTCGCGTTTGTCGCGCCCGGCGTCTGCGCGGCCTGTCAACCTTTACTGAGCGGTTTGGATGATGCGAATATACCTGTCCGCGGAGTTTCTCGCACCGAGTGCTTATGAGAACACCCCAGTGTTGGCGCCGACGTCCGAAGTTTCTACACCCGCTCCGCCGGTGTTTGAGTCCTGATCGCAGTCTGATGAGATTGTCCTGTCCGGCACCGTTCGTTCGAGAACAGCTGATCGGCTGCTGCACCGTGCACCGCGCACTGAACCCGCCCGCCGGTGCCAGCTGGGCCTGGCTCGCCTGATGGCCGAGTCTAGCAGCCGCTGCCCGACATGCCGCACCTGCTTTGCCTCTCTACACCGTTTGGCGCACCCTCGCAGCTCATGTGTGGCTGATGCAGACGAGCCCCTTGCAGCCGTGTGGCTGATGCAAGGATGTGACTCTCTGCAGCTGATGCGATGTTGGTTCTTTTCCAGGGATGACTGGATGTGACTGGACTGGCTACAGCACGACCCGCGGTGTGTCCGTGGGTCTGTGCTCCTCGTGGGAAGATTTGTGCTAAAGTGTGGAGCCTGCCTGCTGCCTATCGGTTGCGCCTTGGTGCTCGCATTCCTGTTGGGTTAGTACCGATGATTAGGGGTGTCGGCGTGCGTGTATCACGCATTCCGTCACCCCGCCCATCGAAGGCGTCGACTGTCCCCGGGTCAGGGCCCGGGCCTTGGGACGGCCGCCGCTGGTGTCCGACCCCCGCCACGACAAAAAGCCGTTCGCGGAGGGGGCCGCCACCTGTACGCAGCCCTTTGGGTCCGCCGAGTACTGGACCGCGCTGTGTGGCAGTATAGCGAAATGTGCGGGCTGAGGAGGGGTTGTTTCGCTCCTCCCAAGCTGGTCCGCCGACTGATCCCGGAGAGCGTTTGTCGTGCTGTCTCCCTCCCACCTACGGGCAGTGCCCGATAGGCGTGAAAAGGACGGGGCACGAGGGCAATCTTTTGAATCGGTCAGCTGCAC
>NW_026267163.1:1231318-1233736 GCF_000697945.3 Frankliniella occidentalis
AGGGGAGGAGGAAGGGGAGGGGGGGTATTGTTTGCCTGGTCGGTCGGCCCGTTGGCGGCGGCGAGTTTGTTGTGATGGGTTTGTTCCAATTTAGGACAGGTGAGAGGTTTCGTGTCAGGCGGTGGGGGGATGAGGTCGGCGGGGGGTTTTGGTGAGGTTTGGGCAGTGTCCACTGCTCACAACACTCGTCCTTCTTCTCTCTTCTCTGCGTCTCTCGCCGAACTTGGATTGGGATCGCGCCATCGGAGCCTTGTCGCCAGTCTGTTTCTACAAAGCGCGCGGGGCGGAGGGGTCCATGGCTATTTCCTTTTTAGGCAAGTCATGGCGCGAACTGGTAGCAGCAGCAGCGGTGGCGTTAGGGAAAGGGAGTGGGGAGGCGGGCCCGGGGGGCCCATTATTTGTACCCCGTGCTTGGCATGGATTTATCAAGTCGGAGCAGGAAAAGGGTTTGGAGGAGGGGAAGGGGGGGGGGGCATGCGGGGAGGGCCGCGAGAGAGAGACAGCTATAGAGACGGGCGCAGATAGTGCATAAGCTGGAGGAAGAGAGAATGAGACGTTGTTGCACTGTTCTGCCGGGCCCCGAGCCCGTTATGCGCCGTCGTGTGCCGCGCGGGTCGCGCTGGCCGCCGCCATCGACACTGCGCGCACGCACCACACACACTCACACACACACACACACACACACACACACACACACACACACACACACTGCTGCTCGGCTGGAGTTTTATTAACGGGAAGGTTTACGGTCATTCCTCGCACACGCGCAGACATACAGCGTGTTGTGCGCTGCGACCGCGCGCGCCATAACTTTTTTTTTCGCGCAACCCGCGTTGGCCGTATATTGCCGCATAGACGGGCGGGGCGGCTGCGGCTGTGCGGCGGCGATGAGGGTGTGGGAGGACATTACCGCGGGTGTGGCGGGGCGGGGCGGGGTGCATGCATAGGGCCTAATGATCCGCCGTACATCAACAGATTTAGGTCCGCGCGCGCTATCGGTGTGTGTTGTGTATGTTCGCTCGTCCCCCCCCCCCAGCCTCCCCCCCCCGCGCCACGGCGCACAGCACAGCAGGTGATATGTGGCCGAGTAATCCCATTCGTCTGTCTCTCGCTCGTAAAATCGGTCACAAATCCGCACTATGGCGCCGGCGTCCTCTATATTTCCAAAAGGCGGGCCGCCGCCCTAACCGCCCCTCTCTCCAATAACGCCATCCAAACACACCGCTCGTTCGTAATTGCTGTGCTGTGCTGTTGTGCGCCACAATCGTCCCATATATTTTTTTTTTGCCATATTATTATGATGGAGAGATGGCGCACTACATTTGCCAAGCGCGGGCAGTGTATTTATACCATTTGAGGCATTTTTTATTTTTTTTGCACATCCCCAAGTAATTCTCGCAGCACCCGAGCCCAGCATTCGCGCTCGGCGGGCGTATATATCGGAGACAGAAGCGAGTTCGCCTCGTCACTAGAGACTTGCTGACAAAGGAGCGTGCCGTGCTCGCCGCCCTAACAGCGTCCTCTCCCCCCCCCCCCCTCTCTCTCTCTCTCTCTCTCTCTCTCTCTCTCTCTCTCTCTCTCTCTCTCTCGGTCGCCGCAACGGTAGCGCGAAACTTGTTTCCCGCGGTGTGTGTGTGTCGTGATTGATGTGACGGAGGTGGCGGGGCGCGGCGGAGCGTTGAGCCCCTCGGTCCGTGAGATGCATAATGCAAATGAGAAATCATTGATTCGATGATGGCCCCTTTACTTTTTGTACGGCTGCTGCTGCTCCTCTTGCCCCTCCTCCTCCTCCTCTTCCTGCTGCTGCCGCTGCTGCCACTGCTCTTATCGGGACTGATCAATACAGCAACCCTAATCGTGTTATTGTTAGCATCGTCGTCGTCGGGAAGCGTGGCTTTTATTAATCAAAGCCCAAAGTCTGTGTCCGTCCACTCTCTCGCTCTCGCCCCCTTCAGTCCTCCAGCGCAGCGCAGCAGCGCCCGCCTGTTGTTTGCCGAGTCCACAACCCCTATTATTATTCCATGCTCATATTCCTGTGAGGGCCGTGGCTCTGTGTGTGTGTGTGCGCGCGCGTGTGTGTGTGTGTGTAGGTGCGTGTGTGTGTGTCTGCATGTGTGTGTGTGTGCGCGTGTCCTCCAGGCTCGGTGCCGCCTCGTGCTGACCGCCCCGCTCACTCCACACTAGAGCGCCCCACACCACCCCACGCTGCTGCTGTGCCCCTTGACTTGATGCCGGGTCCTCCTCGTCCTCCCTCCTCGCTCGCTGAGCTCTGCCGCCGCCGCCGTCCTCCTCCTTGTCCTGCCCCGCTACTATGCTGTTGTTCCGCGTCCAGCGCCGCAGCGGCGCAGTCGCGCAGGAAACACTTCCATTAGGGCGCTGCGTGGCGAGGCTTACTTGCAGTAGCGGCGGCAGCGCGGC
>NW_026267163.1:1235039-1255403 GCF_000697945.3 Frankliniella occidentalis
GGGGGCAAGGGACTTGCTGCTGACGCCAACGTGCTGCAAGATTGATCGACTCGGCGCTGTTGACACGCAGAGATTTCCCCCCGTGCATTTAGGCGGGGCTCAGAGCGGGCCTGGGGCGGGGAGGGGCGGGGCGGTGCAGCGACACCGCGGGGGACCGCAGGGAACACTATACACTCGTAAACCGAAACGCGCCATGCGCGGCGGGGCTGGCGGCTTGGATCGGGTGGAGTACTCCATTTGAATTGCGCGCGTTGACTAGCTGGCTTGGAAACCGCTGAAAGTCCCCATCCATTTTTGTAGTGATTGTTGTGCGCCCGATAGCGAGTAGGCGACACGCCCGCCCCCACCTCTGGATCCGGTACAGTATCACTATACGAAAGTGGCCCTGGCTCTTTCATCAGCCGTTTCTCCGGGGCCGTTGTTTTCAAAGATCAACCTCTAACATGACGTCAAACTAACCGTAGATGTCGTTTCGCCGTGTAGTATGTGCGCCTCACTTTGATAGTGCCCCGCCCCCTGCCTTCTACGGTTTCCTTGAATATGCAGATGACTTTCCCCCCCATCATTTAGTGATTGACGCCTGTGGCCGGCCGGACCCGGCCGGACCTACCCTGTTGGGAGAGCGAGGCGCGGGCGCGTGACTGCCGCACCTTTGGCCTGCCTTTGGCCTGCTTGCTTTACGACCCCGAGGGTGAGGCGAGGCGGGCCCGCGGGGGCGGCCCTCGCGGCCCTGTGGGATTACCCTAAGGAGTCCTGAATTAATGAGCGCACGTGTCGTAAAACGGGGCCTACGGTCGGAACAAATCGGATACCCACATCCTTCTCCTTTCTTTTTGAGAGAGAGAGAGAGAGAGACTGAGGCAGCCTTGCGCGTACGCGGCGTGGTGAGGGGATGGCAATATATACTGCTGGCTGGGTGCTGCTGCGTCTTCTGCAGGGGGACTTCGTCGTCTCAGGGGCTTTGTAAAGAGCAGGGGGAAAAAGTGCTTGTTAGGTCGGCTTTGCCGATATCTGTATGGTTTTATTGTTATTATGATTGGTTTTAAGAATTACAAAAATAAAATAAAAAAATTGAAATTAATGGGGTTGTTAAAAAAATGACGCACTTATATGACAAGTTTGATGTAGTGTGCGACGCCCCTCTGCCTGCGCGCGCCGTGACCCAACACCAACTCGAAACAACAACGTACCTAATCAAATAATTGTCATCTCCCTCCTCCTGCGGGCCGCGTGTTCCAGGCGGCTCCAGGCGGCGGTCTCCAGGGTTCCTCGGCCCGTCGCACTCCGGGCCGTGACTGGGGGCAAACGGTGCAGGCATTAGCGGGTCACTGACAGGTAGAAGACCTCCGGTCACATTACAAGTGCAAGATCGTCGCATGCTGTTTTTACTGCCCTCAACATGTACTCTAGCAAGAAGTGATGGCGACAGTGTTGACCCCCTTTTTACAACGCACTTGAGGTTGTAAAAGTGAATAATATCCTCCATTATTAAACAACACCTACTTCATGCGTGGCATTGCCATTACATTGGAATGTACTGATTTGCGAAATTGTTCCCAAACAGCTGTAAACTTACAATTTTCCCATAGAAAGGGTTTGTTGAGTTTCCTTCAAAAGAAATCCTAGGTAATCGTGACATTCGTTTGTGTGGTTTCTCTGTTTGCAGCGCACCACTATAACGTGATGGAGCCACGTAGCCGAGTACGCGGCGGACTGCGGACTCGCTTCCCTTTTCTGATCGGATGCGGAGGCGCCGAGGTGCCCGCCGAGGAGGTGAGTACCCCCATGACCCCCACACCAACGGGGCATATAATTCTGCATATAATTCTTGCCTCCATGCTGCCGACGCCGCGGGGAGCTCTCACTGAAAGCGGAGCACGAGAGAGAGATAGAGGGAGAGAGAGCGAGAGAGCGAAAGAGCGAAAGCAGGAGAGCGGTACAAAACGCTGGCTGCCCGCCGCACACTCGTCGCACTCGTACTGGGCGCGCAGATTCCTCGATATGCTTCCACAATAATGGTCTGCTGGTACTCGTGGTCCTCTGACCATAAACCAGCGATTTTTGTACACATTAAAAATAACGCTTTTAGGTTTTGTTTTGCACCCCACCCCGCGACACTCTTACTCTCTTTTTGTTCCTCGCCGTGCTGTTGCCTTCTGCATGTACGGACGTAATGCGTGTCGGCGTCGCGCGCTGGAGATGGAGATGGGCCCTTTGACCTCCGCCCCTCTCTCTCTCTCTCTCTCTCTCTCTCTCTCTCTCTCTCTCTCTCTCTCGCTCTCTCGCTCTCTCCACTCCTTCTGGCTCCTGATGACCTTACGGCTCATTAATTGGACTGGGATGGAAAGAGAGGCGGAGGCACCAGGAGAGGAGGGGCATGGGGAAGTAAAGTAAAGAGGAAGAAGAGGAGCATGTGATGGACCCGAGCTGGCGCTGGTCGTGTTAATGATGATGCAAAGAGAAGGGACAGAAAGGAGCAAAATGGGAATTAATCAAAGAAAAATCTCGATTCGCACCACTTTATTCTATTGCTTTGCGGATTATATATCGGTCTTCCATCGCTCGTTATCGCACCCGCGCCAGGGAAAAGAAATGTCCCGCTCGTCATTATCCGACATGACATGTTGGTAGATGGCGGTGTCGAGGCGGCCACAGTCAGCTGAAATGTCGTTGTGCCCGGCGTTGCCGCTCCCCCCCCCCCCTTCCCAACCCTTGCCCTTGTTCTGCCCGCTGTCCGTAAGATTTTTGGCCCCGACATGGTATGGGCGGCCGACCCGACCCGACCAAGAGCGGGGAGCGCATTTTCTACGACCCGCTTGGTAAGTTATGTGGCGAGGCAAAACTGATGCGGACACGCGATAAGTATCAAGACATGCGGCAATAGCTATGACATGAAGGGACTGAGCGAGGGGCAGAGAGAGAGAGAGAGAGAGAGAGAGAGAGAGAGAGAGATGGCCTTGCAGTGGGAGACGTCTCGAAGGCTCAAGGAGACGCCATAAAGCTGGGCGGACGGAACTGATGGCGCCCAGCCTCCTTATAATATATATCTCCGCGGGCCATAATCATAAGAAATTTTCATCGGAAACCAAACGACGCTGCCGATTAAATCTGGCTGATGTGTCCTTTCCTTATCGGCGTCCCGTTTTACTTACGCGACTTAGCTGGAAAGACACTGCCAACAATTCTCCCTCTCTCTTACTCTTTCTTTTTCTCTTTCTCTCGCTTTTGCTGTCGCTGTCGCTCTCCCCCCTTCCTTTGCTCGTTCGCGGAAAGTGAATTGCTGTGAAAGTTTTCTAGGAGAGTTTTGTGCCTCGGCGGCGGCTCTAGGGGATGAACCTGAGGCGGCGCGAGAGGACTTGACGAAGACGGCGCGGGGCAAGAGGGCGGCGGCGGCTTTCACAAGACCACAACAAAAACAAAGGACCTGCTCGCCCTGCTGCTTTCAAATTCATCGGCAGCGGCGCGTTATCTCACGAAAAACTTATAAGTTTCAATGGTCCAGTGCGGGCGGCGGCTGGGATCAAACTCTGCCGGCCTCGGCCTGTTATCCTCTGGTGGTCTGCGAAGCTTGTGAACTTTGATGCCTCTATAATGCCGCCAGGCCGAAGGCCGAGGCCGTGCTGGGGTGTGCCGGGGCGTGGCGGGGCGTGGCGGGGCGTGGCGGGGCGGTGTGCGATTGTCTCTGCTAATTAGGGCCCACCAGTCTGAAATGGCTCCGTGGAGGCCTAGGCCGAGGCCGTCGCGGTGGAGGCCTCCTCCTTGTAGCGCCGGCCCGGAGCGAGCGTACCGTAGGCGGGCGGGCGGGGGGTGGCTGCTGCTGCGGGGGCTGAGCTGAGCTGCGGGCCTGGCGCTTGCGGCTGTTTGATTTCTGAGATTGCCGGAGGCTCAGGCTGACTGTGTGTGTGTGTGCCAGTGTGTCCATGTGTCGGAGCGCGCGGTTCTACCTGAGCCCCTCGCCCTGTTCGGCCCCCAGAGCAGGGGTAGTGCGCCGTAGTGCGCTGCGCTAGGGGTGTTGAGTTTCGCAGTGTGACAGTGACCGATGTGAGCGCGATGCGCATGCCGCGGGGTGGGTGGGGGGTAGGGTTGGGGGGTGGAGAGGGGGGGAATTGGCCGCGGCCGGTCGCTACTGCTGATGCGACTATTACTCCACTCTCGAGCCCCCCAACCCCCAGACCCAGCGGCTCACACTGGGGATGATTCTTGTTAATCACGCCCGAGGCTTAAGGCGAGAGGTTCGCAAAGCCTCCGCAGGGCGCGGCGTGGTGGGGCGTGGCGGTGTTATCGCCGTTTGATCCCGCGACGCGCACTTTGCGCTCTCTGCGCCTCACAAGCAGCCTCAACCAGGCTTCTACGATGCCCCCCCCCTTCTCTCTCTCTTTCTCTCTCTCTCTGTACCACCCGAGCAACCGGCAATTATTTATCACCTCATTGCGCCAGAATTTATCCTACCGGAATAAACTCGCCCCCCTACCCGCCCCCACTCCTTACTCATGCCACCCTCCACTCCTGTGTGCATGAAATATCTACGAAATGACTATACAACATATCGCGTTTATAATGCATCCGGGGAAAACTTTTTCGAGCCACTTTAAGAGCGCGCGCGCGCGCCCCCGCGCACACAAGCGGAAGCAGTTGGCCGGGCGTCACCTCGACATCTCATTAGGCGCGGCGCGGTTCAATTTAAAAGTCATCAAAGGCGTCGCGACGCCTCGGTGGCGCTGCGTGTGTAACATTGTAGTTGGGGTGGGGACATCACGCGCTGTGGTGTATGCCTCGCCCCCCCCCCCCTCTTATCCTCGTTTTGCGCGTGAACGTGTGTGCCGTACACGTAGAAAAATAAAATTCAGTTCATCAGTGCCAATCAGTTTAGCTGGATAATTTTACATTCGTGCAAAGCAAATAAAAATAGCTGGATGTAATTGAGCTAACGGTTCATTGAAGTTGCGGTTTACTGAGAGGCTAAAAAAATAGTCGAGTCTATTGACTTTATTCTTGAACCCCGGTGCTAAAAAATCAGCAGAGATTCGATTTATTTTTGCATGTGTGGCAAATACGCTGGTGGACGGACACAGACCCCTCCTATGCGACCTACTATCCGCGACTCATCCCGGCGGCACGGCCAGTGGCGCCCGCCTCGGCCCCGCCTGCCCCCGCCCGCCCCCGCCGCACTGCCCCGCTGCCGCCGGCCCTTATAGCCCCCCTCCTCTCCATCCCCCGCAACGGCCTTTAAGGCGGCCTGATTTGTTTGCTGGGGTTGTTTGCCTCCGGTGATGGGATGACCGAGACCATTCGCCCCGATCCTATGCGCGGCCCTCCCTTGTGTATACACACACCCCATGATACCCGCGCGCGACGCACAAGAGCGGCGGGTACTTTTCCTCGCGCGCGAAGCCGCGCCGGCGAACCTCTTCTGCAGTGGAGGGCTGCCGTTCACGTTCACTCCAGTCGACCGGCCGCACGGGCAGCTGAGCTGACAGGTGCGGCTGTCGCGGGGAGGAGTAGACCAGTGGGGCGGGGGAGAATATGACACTCTGTCAACCTCCCCTCTGCGAGCTGCTGATGCTTATTGTCCGATGATATTATCGTGATGGAAGTACGACGCCGCTCCACGACGCGCCCCGCGAGGTTGGTGTGCTGGGGTTGCGTGAAGCCGGTCACGGTGTACTCAAAAAGTACAAAAGTATGGTCAGCATCGCTGTTGCCGTAACAAGGACAAAGAAATGTATCGCACTGCTGCCACACAAGCGCAGGACCCGTGCTTGTCCAAGTGTTGGTACCCTAGTTATGTTTTTATATGGATTTGTAGATCATATACATGCACTACAGTCTACAGTATATTTACATATGACGCAGTCAGATTCTCTAAAACCCGCTCCAAGTTGTTATGGGGGAACCATTGATCAGCACCTCGGGACGGTGCTGACTCGAGCATAGAGAGA
The DNA here is from genome assembly GCF_000697945.3 of Frankliniella occidentalis. Lineage (NCBI taxonomy): Eukaryota > Metazoa > Arthropoda > Insecta > Thysanoptera > Thripidae > Frankliniella > Frankliniella occidentalis. The sequence continues at coordinate 1,240,979 of NW_026267163.1, forward strand.
GAAACGAGGGGATGTGGTGAGGGGTGTGGGGGAGCCATACAATGGGGTGAGGCTGATTACAACGTTCTCAGGAGTCGAGTCGGCATGCACACTACACTGTGCCACATCAGACGCTCTCTCGCTTGTGGCCAGGCGAGGGGCGGGCGCAAGGAACATGTGGATGCCTCTCTGCGCAGCCGAAATTCTCCCCGGATAGGGGGCGGCTCACCCGCCAACTACCGCCGCCACCGCCACCGCCGCCCCTCACTCCAAAGCGCCGCTCGCGCACGGACCGTTCCGCGAAATATTTACCTCCTCACATGTCTCTGGTCTCGCTTGTTGTTGCTTCGCTCGGCGGCGTGGGGCGCGTCGGGGGAACAAAAGCGTCAATAACGTCACGTCTTTATTGGGCCAAGGCCTTTTCGCGGGATGAAATTCTTCTTCCTTCTTCCTCCCGCTCACCCCCGCTAGCTCTCTCTCTCTCTCTCTCTCTCTCTCTCTCTCTCTCTCTCTCTCTCTCTCTCTCTCACCCGCTTCTCCTGCTCTCTCTTACTTCTCCGCCCTGCCCCATTTCCCTTCCTTCTCCTCCTTCCCCTTTCAATTTAGAGCGTGGAGGTTCCACCGAGGGTAATCCTTCCCCAGCGCCCAGCCCCGCCCCGCCCCGCCTACCCACCACGCCCGCTGTGGGACGCACAACCCTGCTCGCTCATATGTGGAGCTCCAATTTATTGAAATGAAATGCACCGGCTTGGTGTTGTCAGGTCGTGCTGGGGCCGCCAGCGCCGGCCAAAAAGTGCCGCGCTCTCCGCCTTCTTGTAATGTCGTTAGTGCAGAGCAGTGGCCAAACGCACCGCCACGCCCCCCCAAGGGCACTAACGACCCCGCACACGGGCCAAAGGGACCAAAAGGGTTGGGCCGTGGGCGGGTCGACCGGGCCCGACTGGTCAAGTCTTTTGCAGCGCCATGGCCGGGGTCCCGTTGTGGTTTACTTATGGGTAATGTGGCTATGACGGGGTGCGGGCCGCTTGTTTCCGAACCTAACTCCCCCACCCTCTCCTCCACCCCAACCCCTCAGTGCCGGCCGCGCCGCCCTTCCCCACCCCGCCCCGCCCTTCCCCTTCTCATTCTGCCCTTGCCCCGCCAGCTCCACTCTCGCTCTCACCGAAACTTGCGTTTGGAATCGACTCGACTCTGCGGCCCTCCCCAACTTGCTAATGGCGGGCCAGCAGAGCGCCGATTTTGCCTAGCGGAGCGTGGTGCGGAGCGGGGGCGTGGCGTGCAGGGCTTTGGTTTGCCGATATGTAGTCGAATGGGACGACTATACAGCGAGCCGCAGCCTCTTCATAAAGGGGAAATATTCGGTGGTGGTGGCTCGGCGAGCGGGTCTGGGCTGGGTGCCCCATGTCCCGCCTCTTGTATTTATGATGGCCATCACTGTTAGCCACCACACAACGGCTTAAACCAACTTTTTGCGAGTAGCGCGTGTGATTATCGCGTGCTTCTGCGTGCCTTCGTGCCCGTGCCTCTAGCTCGCAAGCAAATCCTTTGGCGCCCTTCCCTGCTCCACCCCTTGTACGCCAGAGCGTTTAACAAAACAACCACCACGACCATTTCCTCTCCCTGCGGCTCTGCGACGATATTTTTGGCGTTGCTACTAATCTCGTGGTGACCACACACTTAAATGGCCTTGAAATAAAGTAACGCGCCTCATAACCTCTCAGGTTAAATTTCGTAGATTATCGCTAGCACAAGGGGAAGTAATTAATTTTGTTGCAAGGCAAAATGCAAATGAAATTTTTGTACGTGCCTCTTGCTGGCTCGTTTTAAACTACCAAAATGGTGGTGGTAATACCGTTTGGAAAACCACTTGACTGAACCTTACCGCCAAACACCACGCTCGCAAAACAATGCTCTTCTGTGCCATATCAATAATTATTTTTGGAGTAAAATAACCAAAAACGTTTTCCGTCCCCACACGCTCCTCATTCTGACCAATTTCCTCGCCACTGATGGAGGAGAGGTCCACAGCGGGCTCAGCAGTGTTGCCTCCTCTGTGCCTCGCCGGGCCGGGGCCCCAGAGCTGCGGCAACGCTGAGCAGAGAGCAGCGCCGCGGAGGCCCGTCGGACGGAGCGCGCCGGGGAGGCGGCGGGCCGCCGCGCACGCCTGCGGAGCGGGTGGCCCGCCCCGCCCCTGGCGCTGCGCTCGCCTCGCCACGGCCGCAGACCCGCTGCACTGGAATAAAATCTTTTGAAAGTGCCATATTACCTGCAACACTTAGTGTAGCACGGCGGCACGGCCGCTATGTGCTCAAGATTTGCTGCTTTTCCCGGCTTTTCCTCGCCTTTTATTTATTGCTGTCACACATTCCTAGTTTGACTAATGTATGCAATGCCATTTAACCCTTAAAGATTAAGGATCACTGCGTTTGTAAGATTCATCGCGTTCATGTGCACAAGGACACACCAACCTAGTTGAAAACTTGTCCCTCCCCATCATTTAATGTGAACCTGGGCGAGACATGAGACATCAAACGTAACGAATAATCTGCTGTAAAGTTATACTAAAATGGTCTGCGCACATGTAAATGAAATACAAATTTGTTAGAACGTTTGGACAAAAAAAAGGCAATTGTACCTAGCCTAGCTTGGCTTGTATCCTAGAGGCAAATTATTTGTATCTGATGAAGATGTGTCCTAGGACAAAATTGGCCCTCCCGATTTAGGGAGTCGCTCGGAATGCGCGAGCGCCGCGTCCGCAGCCTCTCTCACATGCCAAGTACGGCTCCTCGTGCGGCTCAGAGGGAGGAAAATAAAAAGACGATTGCGCATTCCAACAATGATTTGACTGATTAGCTTATCCGGAATTCCGTTTGCGATTCCTCGCGGGCCTTCACCCTACCGCTCCGCCCGCTCCGCCTCCGGCCGCCTTTTCTGCACGACGGCGGCGGGGCTCGGGCGCGTTTGAGGTTCAGAGCAGCCCTCACATAAGTTTCTGGCCGGCCGAACGAAACCCTTTAGGTCGGTCCCAATACCTCCCGACAATGGGAGATAATGACTCCGAGCCGGATAGCAGCAGCGAGGGGCCGCCTGCCGAAGGGGTTGGCAGAGAGAGGGGGAGCGGCGGCCAGAACGGGCGAGGGCCGTGGAGAGCGAGAAAGGTCTTCGTGCCGAGACTCGGCAAAACAGGCTGAATTAAAAATCAACTCTGCGTCCGCTCGCGCTGCCGCTGGCGCTGCCGGGAAGGCAACTGTAGTCGCCCATTGTTCCACGGCGACACCCCGGCAGCAGGCTGTACGGAGGAGCGCGCAGGACCGCGCCAGGACGCCGCCAGGACCTGTTTGTTAACGCCCCACACAGCCATTATCGTCATTAGACTGGTGGCCTTGCCTTATTACTGAAAATGGCGTTTTTATTATTTCATATCCTTAATGTCGTCGGCCGCCGCGATGAAAAATTACGCGTCCCTTCATTCTGCAAAAGGTTAAGGACGACATAATTTTAGTTTTCGTACGATGTTGCTGGCCCTCGCCAATAGTCGAGGTGGAACCGGCGGTCGTTGGCAACGAGGTCATCTCAAACAGAAACCAGTTCGTTTTTTTTTCGGCAAGGTTTATTATGGCAGAGCTGAGGGAAACATGAAAGAAGCGCCGGACAAAGCCCGCCCGTTTGCCTATTTTCGAGATGGCAACTTTCTTTTTTTGCAGCCCCCTCGTCATCAGGGTGGTCTCCGTCTTCGGTTTTCCCAGGAAAGAAAAAGAAATTTGGCGTGTGCACGAAGGGCTGTTCCTTTCCTACCTCTTCCCTCCCCTTTTTTTATTTTTTTACTTTATTCCTCCCTGGCTTATTTCTCCCTCGTGTTTTTCTTTCCGCGGCAAGCAGGAAACCTGATTGCATCACATTTGCGCTCTCCCGTATTCTCAATTTCAGGTGAGGGTTAGCGAAGGAACCAGACGTATATAGAGAAGTAGAAGAGGAGGGAGAAACCACGCATGCATAGAGGGGGCAGTGAGTGAGCGCGATAGAAGAATCCGTGGAAGTTGCACACTCACACGTACGCGCTCCCAAACGTAATAAACAACACTGTAACACCCTCCCGGCCTGTCCCCTCGCGTCCCCTCCCCTCCTCGCGGGAACGGCCGACGAGCTAGTCGACTCGGTGCCATTGGCATAATATTGTCATAACTCGAATCGCTAACTGGCCATCGGGCTGATCCTCATCAAATCGCCTCTGAAACGTATTCAGGAACTTTGGCGTCTCACGACGGCGGCCACGTCGCCTGCCCCCCGCTCAGCCGCTCCGCCTCGCCCTTTGTGTTGGTCCAGCAGCCCTTCGCTCCCCCCTCACCCCCTTCCTCCACCCCTTTCGAAACGACCCGGAATTTATTTTGGCAGGGTGCCTTAGGGCGTAATGTGTATTTTCTCTGGGTCTTCCCCCTTCGGGTTCCCCCTTGGGGTTGCGCCCGCCGCCGCCCGTGGCCCGTGTTTGTTTTTCCCGCGCCGGCGAGCGGACGAGACGCGGGTCTCGAATTTCTTGGCGAGTGATCGGATAATTACCCCCACCCCCTGCTAGCGCCGCTGCACCCAGTATCACTGCCGGCTTCTGCTGCAGTCGGGCTGCTAATTACACTTTGAAATCAGCGTCGCTGCTGCATTCGGCCCGGCCCCTCGGCGTGTGCCGTGGCGTCGCTCGGGGCTTTAAGGGCCTGAATATTGGAGCAGCTAGGAGGACCCACCAGGACCCTGATGGGCGAATGATAAAGTTTTTGTTTCTAGAAGAGGATTAAGAAGATCCGACGTGGGGTGGCTAGCATCTGGCCCGCCCCACACCGCCGCGCCCTCACTCCCCCTTCCGCTGCACCACCACCACCACCGACACAACCTCGCCGCCGTTTTTGTCTTGCGCAAGAAAATCGGCTCTGTAAGTCGCCCCTAAGCCCCGGGCAGCGGCGGGGCAGGCCCGGGGCGCCGGTCTGCGCGCGAATTGTTGCCGGCAACCCTTTGGATGCGTCCGGAGGGCCCCAGACCCGGGAGGGTCCGGAAGGACATAGCCGTCCTGCGCCTCGCTGCGGAGACAGCCCGCACTCTGAGCCGATCGAGGAGTCGCCCCTCCTCCTCTCTCCCGTCTCGAGTTTGATCAGTACTTTAATCGCTTTGCGAGGAAATCTCCCTATCCCCGGCCAAGTTTGCATTCTAGTTTTATGAGACCTTTTGCCCCAGTCCGTCGCTAAGTCTCCGCGTCCCGTCGTCGAGCTATCACAGGACTTCCCTCCCTCCCCCTCTTTGTACTGTACCTGAGCCGACAAAGATTCCATTCTCTCCACAAAACTAACTTGCTTTATAGTGCAGAGAAGCACTAGTGGCTCCTATTGCGCCAAAACTCATTAAATTTAGTCGTCAAGCACGTGACCTTCCGACTAGTTCTTATCATGACAAATCTCGCCATCCCCCTCTCTCGCTCTCCCGCTTTACTCCGGCTGGCTCTAGAACGCCTCTGGCGCCGTTCCGAGGACGCGAGGTAACAAGGGCTCAGCTGATGCGGAGCTTGCTCGCTTGCTCTCGCGCGCCAAATGTCAGAGGCCGTTGACCGGGCGGGTCAGCTGCGCGGCGGGCGCGGTGTGTGTGTGTGTGCAGCTGCATGCAGCTGCCGAGTCACGGCCGCCGCGCCACACCGCGCCCCACCGCGCCCCACCACGCCCCACCAAGCCCCACCACACAGAGTTTGCTGCAGCCTGACACACGTTGCACTGCAAATGGTGTGGATGTAACAGGGAGACGAGGTTGCTGCTGTTTGAACTGAAAACAAAACACGCATGTTCGTGTGCATTTAAGCAGGGTTATTGGGGCCGTTCACAAATGACGTCACGCAAATTTCGGGCGATTTTGACTCCCCCCCTCCCCTTCGTCACGCGGCTAACCTAACCTTCCAATGCTTTCAGGATAGGACCGTCACGCGGGCAGAGACCCCCTCCCCCCCCTCAGATGCGTGACGTAATTTGTGAACGGCCCCATTTTGAAGAATCCGGTGTTTCACATGCAGCGGTTCCTCATCTGGTACAGTGGCCTTCTTAAAAAGCCATTAATACGCCAAAATTACAAACATCTGAATTTTAAATGGAATTCTCAAGTAATCGAAATAATTCACTAGAATTCTCTGAAAGGCAAACTTGACTGACGTAAAATACATACCCTATTCGATCTAATTTCTCCACTTTATCTCAACAGACATCAAGAAAGAATGAGAGAGAGAGTGAGAGAGAGAGAGAGAGATACTGTATCTCCGGAGATCTTTGTCGTCCGTTGCATTTGGCGTTCGTACCTCATCTTTGTGTCCCGCTTTCGTATTTACAAACACCTTCTCTCGCTGTTGACACTGTCTGCTGGGCTTCCTATACCTTTTTGCGTTGGATCTCTGCATGTAGCCCGCGGCGCTCACCGAACAGACTGGTGACTTTGAGGTGGCGCTGCGGACGCGGAAGCATCGGGCTCAGCGCTGCAAACTCTCGCTACGCGACCGGGCCCCAGGATATTGTTCGCCCTTCATATTTTGTGTTGTGCGCATTTGGTAGGGGCCGCCAGCCAGCAGCTGAGCTCAGCTGTGGCCGATTCGCTCGAGTTTGCGTTGCTGTAGGCGGTCACGTTTGTTGTCGCGAGCGAGGAAAACCTACCTGCTTTCCGCCTCCCCCCCCCCTCCATTTTCTCCTCACCGTGGCATTAGCGGCGCGTTTCCCTAGCTTCTCGTGCGACGCGAACAATAGAATGACACACGAAACAATAGGCGATCAAGTCCATAGTGCCTGCGCCCTGCGCCTTGCCTTCCTTTCGCGTGCCCGGGCCCGGCCGCGAGCATCCCGACATCTCGAGAGAGGACCTCGGAGAGGACACAGCCACGACATGATCGAACCTCCGTCTATGTCACTGTGACTGTGACTCACTGTCTTTCTATCACTGTCACGGGACAGTGACCCTGATAAGGGGCCCGATAGGAACCAGTAGTTTTTGGTCGACAAGGAAGGAGCAAAATTACATCCTCGGCCTTTTTGATGCATTCTTTCGTTTGCATTCAAAAGTAACTCTTCCCACCGGAGTGGAGGCCTTTACCGGAAACCTATGTGTGTGAATGCCCCACACTTGTATAGGTGTGAAAATGCCATTCGTACACATTGAGACTGAGGCACAAGCGCTTCATAAAAAGATTTATTTGAAAATCTGTGTGAATTCAAACTAAAATCCCATGGAGAATTTTGTAGCTGAATCACTAAGCAGGAATAATCGTGCTTAAACACAGAGAATTAGCGCCTTATTAATGAGATTTTGTCTTCTATTGTGTAGATAAGTAAAATCGTGCATCTAGTTGCGCATGCACGGATTTATTCAGAATAATGAGTTATTTTGTACACTACACTAGCTTCATGTTCGTTATATTAAGATAGGACTAAGTTTAGCTTGTGCTCAATAAAAAACTCGACAACATTATGCAACTTTAAAAAATTTCTCACTCCCCTGAGTGTACGAATGGGCATTTTCACGCCTACAAGTGTGCGACATCCGCGCACTGTATTTCCAGTGTAGACTATATGCTCCGCTCCCTCCCTGCCCGCTCTGTCCGATTGCCGTACGAATGCACACATATCCCCGTTGGATTTCGCTCCCCGTCGCCCAACCTGTTATTATCCACACGTTGGTAATCACTGGCTGCCCGGCCAGCCGGGCCCGCCCGGCCTCATAGCCCTCCTCTACTGCTCTATGCTCCTCTTTCGTGTGGAGACCTCGTTACGGAGCCACACGCGACGCCTCGCCTCTGCTGGCTGTGGTGTAGAAAATGGAAAGGGAAAAAAAGGCGAATAAGTCAAAGAACATATCACGAGAGCAAAAATTTCAAACATTGTGTCTTTGTAATATGCATCTTTCATGCGCGCGGTTTGGTTCGTTCCATTCACCAGTAGGTAACTGGGATGCGAAAAAAATCCCAAAAAGCTTTTTGAAAATTCCCTAGACACTGGTCTGTAATTTTCCGTCCGATTAAAAACAAGTTTCTTCAGAACAGATTTTGTTTTTAGTTGGCTGGCCCACGGCTGGCCCACGGATGGCCTATGGCTGGCCCGTGCTCTGGGGCGTTACGCCCCGCGAGGCCTGCCTGGCACGACCTAGCTGGCTCCACTGATAACAATAAGGGAATAGATCCACGGACCGCCGCGGCCCCCCGGCCCCGGCCTCCATTTTGTTCGTTCCACTCCGTTCCGGTCCGCCTCTGCCAACACACACAAAAGAAAATCTGTCATTAGGCGATGTTATCTCTCCAAACAGCGGAGTACAGAGGGCACATTTGCCATTCATGATCATGCATCGCTAACTCAGCCTTGTAATTTGAAAAAGAAAAAAAGTACCATGTTCGAGTGCGTTGTTCGAGTTTTTATTTATTCGAGCAGTTTGTAGCTTCAGGTCCCGCCTCCTCAGGCACCCTCGTTTGTTTTATTTGACGCCGAACTCGGTTAGTCGTTTTCTAACGATTATGGTCTAAATTATTGGGCATACCAGCCTTGTAGTCGTGCTGGGCGCCGAGGCCCTTAAACAACTTGTTCACAAATGATGTTTCCTTCCGTTCAGACCGCCCAGCGGCCGCCATAATGTTTGAAATAAAGTACGAAAAATGTACCGTTCTCTGAGAGCGGACTAACGTCACTTCTACTCAGTGTCGTTTTCCTTCTCGTCGTCGTTACTGTTTTTTCTCACACCATCTGCCAGCGGCCGCTGTCTTATGACATCGCCCACGTCGTCTAGTAGCAGTCTCGCTATCGACGAAAAAACACGCACTGCGGGCTGCGCAGGGGAAGCTGGGAGATGGGGGAGAGGAGCAGGCACCGCGGCTGTGACAACTGGAGACTGTCATGGGGCTCTACGAGCTCGACCGACCAATAACTGGGCCGAGACTCATGCTCCGGAACAACAGACCCTCAGGAACTACACTCTAAATAAGTAAGAAAAGTTTTGATCCTTAAAAAACTGGAACCAACTGGAACGCTTTTGAGCATTTCAAGAGTTTTTAGCAAATGCTATGTGGTTTCGGAGTTTGAATTGTCGTCAAGTTAAAAGTTGCTTAGCGTAAAACGCTTAAACTTAAATTAAAAGTTATCAAGTTTTCGTTTGTTTAAAGTTTTCTACCAATTTGTTCCGTTTTTTTTAAGTAACATAATCTCACATCACATGATTTCTGATCGCATTTACAACATCAGCCCCCCCCCCCCCCCCCACTTTGTGCCTGGCCGCTGCTCGCCGCTGGATTAGTCGTCTACAAGCGTCCCGCAAAGAAAAACAGGCCCCGGCGCCAAACTTGTCCAAATAAGCGACCTGCCGAGTCACATCGGCCGCCAGGCCCGGGCCAAACAGACCCAGCCAATCAACCAGGCCATTCACGTCCGGCAGCGGAGGCTCGGGGATGAACCCTGCTAATCGCCCGTGGGGCCCATAGGACCCATAGGACCCATAGGGCCCATGGGGAGCGCGCGGGCGCACGGGCTTATAGAGGGATTTGTGTGTTTCTTATCGCCGCTTTTGGGTACGGCGCCAAAGTGGTTTCCGGGAGGGCGTTTTCTTTATTTTCTTTCCCTGTTTTACCCCCTCCCGCATGGTGCGACAAATATTTATGGTGGAGGAGCTTTGACCAAGGAGGTTAAGAGTCGCGTGCTCAGTTTCCAAGAAATTAATGAACACGTTATCGACTATTTAAATTGTTTTATTTTCTGTGTGTTAAGGTTACGGAAACTCATGGCCTTGACTTTCCCAGAAAAACGTACTTCACGTATCGTGCTTCCACTGTTCCTTAGGAAATTTTGACTTTGATGTAAAGCTTAATTCAGTTCATTCAAATTCCCCTAAATTAGCTTGAATCAGCTTTATGCCAAAGTCAAAATTTCTTTTGGAACAGCGGAAGCGCATTTTTTTGAGTGAAATCAAAATGTTTTTCTTGGTGTGTGACTGGGATTGTGCCGTCCTGTAGGATGGTACAGCACCGGGCGGGGGTTTAAATGTGGAGTTGGACGCATTGTCGCGGTCGCGCGGGGAAATCTGGTGGGAAATGGTGCGGTGGAAATTAGGAGGCTGCAACGCTCGACCATGGGGCCAATTTGCACGGTAATGGCTCGGCGTAGGGTTGGCAGCGAAAGGGGCGGGGGTTGGGGGAGTTAGAGAGAGGGACAGCGAGGTGGGGTCACTACTACAGCCTGCGTGGCCTGCGTGTCCGGCCCGTCGGTATTAGTCACCACCCTCTGGCACTATATGGAGCCACGCCCCGTGCGCCCCATCATCCCCCCGGGGGCCACGGCTGGAGTTGGCTCAGCTCCCCCCCTCCCCCCACCCCTCTCTCTATCTTATTGCTCTCTCTCTTTGTTCCACACACACACACGGTGCGTGGGTCGCCTCCTGTCATCACAGATTTCACGTCGTCCGGCGTAAAACGGACGTCACGTATTGAATCCAAGCACCTCCACGTCCATCCTCCTCCTCCTCCTCCTCCTCCTCCTCGGGGGCACTCGGGGGACGTCGTCATCCTGATGGGGAGGAGAGCGAGGCAGAGAGAGAGACACGCCTCGCCCCCCAGCGCCAGAGAAGAGCCGGGCGCGGAGGCAAAGAGAGAGGGGGGAGGTGTAATTTTACGTTACATGTGAACGGCCTCTCCCGCCCACACATACCTTGGTCCTTCATTTCCTGGGCCCGTGTTTGGGTGGGGATGGAGGGCGGGAGGGAGGGCGTAAAGTTTACATCCCCAGGAGTAGAGAAAGACCGGGCAGGGGGGGGGGGGGCGAAACCGCATGCACGGGGCCTATGCACACGTTTACACAATAAGAAGATGCTACCGGCGCCTGCGGCGGGGTGGGCGGGGCGGAGCGGGGCCGCATCTTCACCATAACCCGCCCCACGCCGCTCCGTCATGCGTGCCAGACCCCGCTCTCTACCCCGTGCCTCGCCCGGCCGCCCTCTGTGTGCGTTATGTCTCACGTGGCGGGCGGGGCGGGGCGTAAGGATTTTAGGGGGTCAACTCACGCCACAGGGTGATGGCTCCCCCTCCCCCTCGAAAGATATCAGGAAATGGTTGGGCGCCGCTTCCCCTCCTTGATTTGCTTTGTTATCAGAAGGCGATTCCCATGCAGGGCAGAAGGGCTGTGCGGCTGAGGCCGCCCCGCCCGCCCCCGCCCGCCTTTCTTCCTGCTGTTTTACATGCTTTCCCTGCTGCTCCTCAAACTTTTTCATACTTCCTATGCAGTATGGGTCCCTGCTTCTGTCCTCCGCACGGGGGGCTCGGCACGTCGCCGGCGCCTGTTGTATTTGGATAGAGATCGTCCCCTGCGCCCGGCGAACTGTTCCACGGAGAGGAATATAAAAAAAAACCGAATATCTTATATATCCCGTTACCCTTTCGAAAGTGAGAGAGAGGAGAGGACTTGGTGAGTGAAGGCTCGGGCCTAGTGCCTTGAATGCGCTAAAATGACCCAGTTTGTTCGCAGCATGCATCATGAAACTCAATCAGGAACGCGTTTTGCCGCATCTTGAGTGTGACACACCTGTGCGAGGGTGCACTGCACTGCTTCCGTTTGTTAAGTGGTCACCAGTGGTGAGTGACGACGTGTCCTCGCCGGGGGTCGTTCGCTCGTTTCCGACTTCATTACCGTGAGAATGGACAGGCGGCCTCGTCCCCGCCGGTCCCCGCCGGCCACTGGCTTTTACCGGGCGCGCCCCATGCGGGGCCGTAAGTGCGGCGGGGCGGGGCGGGCGGCCCTCATACTCGCGGCGGCACCTGTCAGCCGCGGCCTGGCCCCGGCCCCCGGTCGTCGTGGTGCTCGCATGGTGCTCGTGGTGCTGGCCACGGTGGTCGTTGCTGGCGATAACCGCGCCCAGCGTATACCACTACTTTACAAGCACCTGCATGGCCTGACCTGAATCCAACAGGATATCACCACCTCCCACGACCGTCACGACCACCACCAACCCCCACGAGCACCACGACCAGACCACCACAACCAGGACCACCACCACGAGCACCACCACGACCACCACTACGACCACCACTACGACCACCACCACGATCACCACCACGACCAACACCACGACCACCACCAGGACCACCACGACCAACACCACGACCACCACGACCACCACGACCACCACGACCACGACGAACACTTCGACGACCACTTCTACGACACTTCGACGACCACCACGACGACCACCACCACAGACACCACCATGACGACCACCACGACGACCACTTCCACAGACATCACCACGGACACCAGCACGGACACCAGTACAAAACGTCCGGACACGTTTATCTTTGATCTATTTCGAGGCAAAAATCTCTTTCCTTCATCGAAGTATAGTCATTTGCAACTGTTTCAAAATTTGAATAACACTTCTGGATGAGATCTGATAAACGACCGTCGCCAGTCGCCACCACCACCGGCCAGACGGGGTGCGCGAGGGCTGCTTTGCTGCCTCTCGTCTCGTCAGACGGCGCCGGCCGCGTGGCAACCGGAGCCCGGTGCATCGCGTAGGAAGTGCAGCCGGCACAGGAAGGCCGAGGAGAAGCACCAGCACCTGTCCCGGCAGCGCGCTGCAGCGGGGCTGCACGTACTACAACGGCCGTAGTGCTTTTTGGCACTCAACACCGACACGCCGCGCACGTCCGGAGGCGGACACTATCGCCGTGAGTGCGGCCCGGCGGCGAGGCTATCCATAATGCCGGTGGTTGGTTCGGCCCCTCTCAGGACCCGGCGGTGGGCCTCTGGGCCTGCCGCCTGTGTTTAGGGGACATAAAGGCGTCTGGGCATGGCTATGCCAAGCGCTATATGCGGGCGGGGCCGGGGCGGGGCGGGGCGGTTTATACCCCTCATTATGCACGCGCGCGGGGAGCGCGTAGATACGGGCTCAGGTGCGGCCGGGGCGTCAATATGCCGCCGCTCCCGCCGCCCCCGCCACCGCCGCCCCCGCCGCCCCCGGTTGGGCCGGTACGGCCCACCTGGCCAGGGGCGCCTCACCTGTGGTGCGCTGCTGGCCGGCCGACTGACCGACGGCAGCCTGTGCGGAAAATTGCGACGAGGATTTACAATGTTTTGAGACCGCTGTATATACGTATTTTACCGTACCCGACATCAAAAAGAGAGCCGTTTATTCAAACGCCATTATTTTTGCGGTGTTCGGCGGTGGGTAAAAAAGACGCGAGAGAAACCCACACAAATACAACAACAAAACGAGGAATAGTAGAAACGTATTGCGGGGGGTGCGTGCTGCGTACAACGGGCAAACATGGCACGCCGCTTTGGATGGGTCGCCGGCTGTCACGTTACAGTACTGGTGGTGGAGCCCAAAGTGCGTGCTGGACTAGGCCCAGTCAGACCTTTTGTTTTTCTTTCACCTTTTAATTTTGCCTGCTGCCTGTGTTATTAGTTTTGCAGCATGTATGTACGATAATCAGGCACAGTTTGTTTGAAATCGGAACATAGCGAACCCTATAGACTAGTTTCTCTATGAGCGAACCTGACAATAGGACGAGCAGGTGGGGGCGATTCGAGCGGGGAAGTAGGTCAGTCTGTGGGCAAAGGCACACTCATACAGTCATCCGCAACCCCTCCCCTCCCAACCCTGTCTCTCTCTCACACACACACACACACACACACACAGATTCGCGTCCACACTCTTTCACACACACACACACACACACACACATTCACGTGTGTAAGCACACACCTGTCCAGCTACTGCTTCAAACCGACAGCAGGTGCGAACCAATAGAGCATCTCAAGCGCGCCCAGCTGACTGGGAAGGACGCTTCATTTGGCGCGCCTGTTTGCTCTCTGCCGCTCACTCCGCACTCTGTTTGACCTCTCTATTCCGAGTGCTGCTGCTGCTCGCGCGTGACTCTGCCGTCGCGAGGAGCCCGTCGCTGCGCACGGCGCGGCGCCTACCGGAAGCAGGCGGCGACGCGGGCGTGCCCTCGTACTGGCGCGGGCGTTTTTAAACGGCATCGGCGTAGTTGAAATTAAATAAGTCAGACACACGGCCTGCACCGAGACTACCACAGCAGATCCCCTACGCCGCGCCTGCTAAACTCGACCCGTTTCAGAAGCGGGCCTCTGCGATTTACTGCAATCGTTGGCACGTCAATCTCACTTTTGCAGGTGATTGCAGTACTGTAATCCGCCGTCCATACGGGTGTTACAGAGTACATACAGTGCGGACTTGTCTGTTTCTGGACGAGGCGCGCCGCTGCTGCCGCTGCCCTCCAGCCTCCTCTCTGTCCTATCTCTGTCCAGCCAGGGGTACGCACTCGGTGGCGCCTCGGCAGCGGCGGCAGCAGCAGCAGCAGCAGCAGCAGCAGCAGCAGCGGTGCACGCCGGCCGCACCGCAACGAGAGAGAAAGTGTGAAGTGTGACCGGCGGGTGGAGGAGGGGGGGGG
>NW_026267163.1:1255786-1260707 GCF_000697945.3 Frankliniella occidentalis
TATTATTCGCCCGGAGAACGATGTATAAATCACCCCCCTCCCCTCTCGCTCACCTCATCTCGCCACTTCCCTCTGAGCATCTCTCTCTCTCTCTCTCTCTCTCTCTCTCTCTCTCTCTCTCTCTCTCTCTCTCTCTCTCCACTCGCGCCGCGCGCACTTGGGTATTCACCGGCGGGAGGGTAATTGAACGGGCCGGAGAGATCCTATCACCGGCGGTATGCCCAGTACGCGCGCTACGCTACTGTGAGTGCGCGCGCGCGTGTGTGTGTGTGTGTGTGTGTGTGTGCGTGTGTGTGTGTGTGTGCGTGTGTGTGCGCGCGTGCTTGTGTTTGTGTCCTGGGGATTGTTGGCTCCATAGGTCCGTGAGAACAAGTGCACCGCAGAGCACTATTGCAGGACCACACAGCTCGCCGCGCGGCTAGCGAGGGGCGAACCTATCCTTTCTAGGGCGAACAGTACAGTAGTGGTCACCTGCTACTCTTTGGTAAAGGCCTCGTATCGAGACAGAGGCGATAGGGTATTCCGCTGCAAGCCAACCGGAACTTAAAGAAGAAAAGCATGACTGCTCGATCTGTTTCCCTCTGAGCGCTCA
Organism: Frankliniella occidentalis; assembly: GCF_000697945.3. Classification (NCBI taxonomy): domain Eukaryota; kingdom Metazoa; phylum Arthropoda; class Insecta; order Thysanoptera; family Thripidae; genus Frankliniella; species Frankliniella occidentalis. The sequence goes on from NW_026267163.1 coordinate 1,256,379, forward strand.
TTGGCTGACCACCACAGCCACGCCATCTTTGGCCAATCAGCGTTCAGGAGGAAACAGATTGGGTAGTCATGCTCTTCTTCTTTAGGTTCCGATTGTGTTGTAGCGGAATACCCTATTCCGCGCACGGCGCTTTCATGTACTTCTGTCCTTGTCGCACACACGCAGGACCAAGGGGTCCTTCTCTCAAAAAAATAAGTGTACACCCTTAGAAAAAATCACGCAAAAATCATAAAAAACATGAAAAAATCACAAAAATTACAAAAAAATCATGAAAAAATCAAGAGAAAATCACAAAAAAATCAAGAAAAACAGAAAAATTGGTTTACGCTACAATTTATAGTGAAGGGCCCCTCGCGCAGGACACCGTCACTGGGTGGAAGAGAGAGGGCATCGCCTTGCAGTCGCCCGCACTGAGAGGCTGCCCTCCTCCCTCTTGCTCCCCCGCAGCTCGCGGCCACGGCCACGCGGATGGCGAGGCCCGGGGACCGCAAAGGACGATTAGCAGCTAAGCGCGTTCCTCCGGGTGGGCCTCGCCCGAGATTAGGGGTCGTATCGTGTCGTTTTGGGGGCGTGGCGGGGCGTGGCGTGGCGTGGCGTGGCGGGGTGCTGGTGGGGCCGAGGGAGCTGCGCGAGTGTTTACCACCTCAGGGCGAGGAGGGACGTGCAAACTACTTGCAGGGCTCGGAGGCGGGGAGCGGGGAGGCGCGGGGTGCGTTTCAAACTGGCCTACAAGAACTCCCCCGCCTCCTCTATACCTCTCTCCCCCAAAGTTGGCGTGTTGTTGCTGGTCACAACAAGCACGGCCTGCCGCCCGGCGCGCGCGGCGGCCTGCCGGCCTAGCCTGCCCACCTCGACGCGCGTGTTGTCGTGCTCGTCCTCGTGCTCTTCATGGAGGTTGTAGGGACGCTGTCCTCGGGTTGTTTTGCCGTGAACCGCTGTCCTACATATCCCATAAATAAGATAAGTAAAACTGCACATCATGCACGGCCGCTGGCCGCTGACCGGAGGACTGCAAATATTGGAAAGTCCAAAGGGGCAGCGCGCCGGCGCTGGCCGGAGGGTCGCCCGGACCTTTCCCCATGACGCGGTCCAAACATCGGAGGTTTTGGGACGGAGCGCGTGCATGGAGGGCGAAGGGCGACCTGGTCAAGGGTCACACGGACGGACACTATATATCGCAAGACTGGCTTGCAGTCGGGGCAGTCGAGTAGTAGTTGGAGTGGAGGGAAGACGAGTGGAGACGAGGAGTGTGTCCGTGTAGTGTACCCCCGTGATAGTGATCGTGCAGTGTTAAGTGTTAATTGTTAAAGTGTGAAGTGTTATAGTGCAAGTGTACAGTGCACAAATTTGTGTGCAAGTATACACACCGTTGTGAGTGAGTGACTTGACTGTGCATTCCAAGGACAATAAGTGAGTGAGTGAGTTCAGTGTATCATAGCGTTTTTATATTGTTAATTCAGAGCCATCTTGACTCATTAGGTTTATAGTTTTATAATTTCTCTTTGTGACGGGCAGGAGCAGCCCCAGTGTCGTGTTTAAACGAACGGGAAGTCAGTGCCCACCGTCACATTTAAATTTTAACCAATCATCATGGAGCAGAACAACTTCATGCATGATGAATTCGATAGCGATTCTGATCGTTTCTTTGTTTATTATCCTTATGTGCGCAATATGCCACATTTTTATAGTTTTGTGATTAGGATTACGGAAGCAAAAGAGCTAGTGCAACAGGGTTTACTTAAAAACGACCCTATTCTGGTAAATCAAGCATGGGAAATTGGGATGTCGTATATGGCCGAAGTTCATGGAAACTGGGAAAAGGAAGTAGCATACATCAGAGAAAAATGTGTAGAACGTAAAGTCCAGTTGAAGGAATGCGAAGCCAAATTAGAAGTCCTAGAACAAGTTTACGCTGATGTACGTAAAGCTTTTGCTGAATTTAAACTGAAACATACTGAATGTACAGATAATATTGTCAATCTCAAAGTAGCAAATTCAACTGTAACTAGATTAGAGCAATCTGTCATTGAACAAACTAGCAATATCAAAAATTTAGAATCTCAATTTAAGGAATTACAACTATCTAATGCACATAATGTGGGAACTGTAAATTTGTTAAATAAACAAAATAGCGAACTGCAACAGAAAGTAACATCACTAGAATTAGAAAAAGCGAGCATGCAGGAGAGGATCAGGGTGCTCGAAGCACAGCAGCAGGAAGATCCCGCGGAAAAACCACGCCACGGATCAGCGGCGAGGCGCCGAGCGCGGTACCTGCGCTCGCAACAGCAAGAAACCCCCGTGGTGAGACCGCAAGTTTGGGAGCAGCACCTGACCCCTCCCGCTCAAAATGCATACCCTGTATATCACAAATCTAGCCATAGCCAAAATACCTACTATCGACCGTATTAAAATGTTCCAATTCCATTGCTATTATTCTTTTACCTATAGTTCTGTATATGTTAACTTTGAATTTTTGTATTTTTGTGATTTTTATAATTTTTGTAATTTTTATATTTTTGTAATATTAGTGTGTAATGGGTTATTCGAGAAAATCATCCTTACGAGTGATTTTCTGGAAAACCGAGGGAGTGATGTAGGGACGCTGTCCTCGGGTTGTTTTGCCGTGAACCGCTGTCCTACATATCCCATAAATAAGATAAGTAAAACTGCACATCATGCACGTGCACAACATACAGTGCAGTGAACAGTGAGTGTGAACCCGAGCACAGTGTTGTGTGCAAAACCAACTGACACCACCTGTCCAATGTAAGTTGCAACAATAAACAGTTTATTACTTTAAACATAATTAGTTTGTTATCATTCAGCCATAATAGTCCTTGCATGCAGATTATAGATAAGAGGAGCGCGACCTCGCATTAGGCGACGGCAGCCTCTGGGCTGGGCAACGGTAAGCCCCATCGTCAGAGGTATAGGGACCTCCCCGGGCAATTGCGATAACGCGCCTAGGGCTGACCTAGTCAGGCTGTTGTGGCTACCGCCGATACAGGCTGTGAGGCCCGCAGAGAGGATATTCGCGGCTCGCACTGGCAGCCATATGCGAATAAGCTAAGTGCATAACAGTAAGGCACTTGGTAGTGCTGAGCGTCGGCAAGCCAAAGAGGCCAGCAGACCCGGCCGTAGAGTAGGCATATGAAGTAACACAGTTAGCCTCCGAGCACGACTACCAACAACCCCATATGTGTAACAGGAGTGGTATACACTAACCACACCGACCCCACAGAGGTCACCGACATGCACCGCCTCGACGCACTTTTGCGCCTCGGCCCCACCTTGCGGGCGCCATGGAAGTCGTCCTCCCCTCTTGATCCTCTTCCCTTTATCCGCTCTCTTCCCATAACGCGGTGATGAGGGTCGCGAGCGACACCGGCCGGAGCAACGACGACGACAGTCCGGACGCGCTCAAAGGAGAGGCCCTTTCAGTGTAACGTATGCACAGGGGCGCCCTGCACTCCATCCTGAAAGGATGACACCTCGGTCGCCTGAAGGACGACGGGGTTCCGGGAGGGATCCGGGAGGGGTCCAGGGCCCCGGGCCAGCAGCGGGAGGTCGCGCAGCAGCAGCGGCGGCCCCGGCAGCCACTTCGCACGAAATTGACCCATTAACGTCGTACTATTTCACGAAGCAAATTTCACTCAAATTTCTCAGGCCTTGCCATCAGCGCCCGGGGAGGAGGGGCGAGGGGAGGTAGTGGACCCCGGCCGTTAGCATCCGACCCCCCGCCGCCTCTGTGTGAACGTTAATGTCCGGTCCCCCCAACCCCTCCCCTCCATCCCCCTCTCCCCTTCCTTCGGGAAAAGTTATCACACCGAGACGAGAAATCGTAAATGATTCGAGAGTAATACGAAAATAGGCCGACGCTATGGCGGGAGTCTTTGTGATTCAAAGGCGGCGCGCTGACTCTGGTTGTGAGGGAAGGGGGAGGGTAGAGGGGGTTGGATCGTTACAGTGACGACGGCGAGTATGACGATGTCGGCCCCCCACTGCTGTACGCGCGGTTAGCCTGTAGCACCCGGGACGGTCACCTTTGCATGAAAGGGCTTTTAGGTCGACCTCAAAAATCTGTAAACCTGTGATGGAGGGAGAGGGAGAGAGAGAAGGGGAGAGCACATGCAAACTTCGGCGAGGATGGTTTCTTGACTTCTTCACCACAGCGCGTTTACACAGTTTGTTTTCTTGAGGTTTCGTCGACCTCATGCTTTTGTGCCTCTAGGCCATAGGGGTCAAACTGTGCTGTGTGCGGTGGGTAGCGAGAGCAGGTCTGGTCCGACTTTACGAACCGACTAGAACTGCGTAACACACTTCGTG
>NW_026267163.1:1263632-1269833 GCF_000697945.3 Frankliniella occidentalis
GGGGGGGAGGGCAGCGAATAAGCAGGGGCCCACGAGCCCGGCCGGGTTACGCCTAATGTTTGCGTGATAGGATCTGCCACGCTGCTGGGGAGAGCCCCGCCCGCCGGCTGCTTCGGAACACCGGGCTCCGGGCCGGTGCTGTTCCGGCTCCAGGCCCATCCCACCTTCACGGACATAAGCAGCTCATCTTTGAACATGACTTACCAGTTTAAAACGATTCGAAAAGTGTGTTTTCTCAAATCCCCTGCCTGAACGCAATGTGTGTGTATGTGTGTGTGTGGGTGGGTGGGTGGGTGCGTGTTTAGGGGGGGGGGGGGGGGGGGGTTGGGTGGTTGGGGGGGGGGGGGGCGAGCTGACACAGCTGCTTCCGACGTAATCTAACGGTCAGGCCACGGCGTGTACCGAAAGTCTTGCTCTCACTCCTTTACCCGCCCCGCCCCGCTGCCCTCCACGCCGTGACCCTTGTTGCCGCGCTGCTAAGTTGCACCTCTTTCGCCCCGTGTCCGCTCGGCGGCGCGGGTACACCGTACAGCCCCGGGAGGCGCCCGGGATCCGCCCGGCCCGGCGCAGAATGGGAGAAAGCTCTCTGGGTCGATGGCGACACGGGCACGGGCTGGGAGAGGAGGAGGAAGAAGAAGGAAGAGGAGGAGGAGGAGGCCCACGGGAGGCAGCCCGGGCGGGCCGGGGGGCGGCCAGGCCAGGACCAGCCTGCCTTGTTTCCCCGCCGTACACCTGGGGCTGGGCGAGCTGGGGTCACACCTGAAAGGGGTGGCCTGCCTGGCCTCGGCACCAGCTCGTCTAGCGTCTGGTGGCCTTAACATTTTAAGTCACGGTCTAACTCACTCCTCCTCCTCCTCCTCCTCCTCCTCCTCCTCGTCATCCTCGTCTTCCTCGTCATCCTCGGCATCCTCGCCCTCTTCTTCGTCCTCTTCTTCGTCCCCCTCTCCCTCGTCCTCCTCTTCCTCGTCCTACTCTTCCTCGTTCTCCTCTTCCTCGTCCTCCTCTTCCTCGTCCTCCTCTTCCTCGTCCTCCTCTTCCTCTTCCTCGTCCCCTCGTCCTCTCGCACTATTGCCTCGCGGTGTGCGACTAACCGCGGCCCTCTCTCTCTCTGTCAGTAATCGCTTTTTGAGGGGAAAATAAAACGAAATCGTCGTCCAAAACAGGTTTTCCGCCGACCACATGAGTCAGGTGCTCATTACATACGGAGGGGCGAGGGCACGGTGAGACCATCGGTGGGCGAGTGACAGTGGCACCTCGCAGCTGATCTAGGCCAGGCAGCTGCCTGCAGCTGCGTGCAGCTGCGCGATGGAGGTGTCATGAAGTGCAGCCCAGCCCCGCCGGCCGGCCGGCTGCCAGGCCACAGGAGGCCAGAGGCGGGCTGGTAGCCACAAGATCAGCTGATCTGAGGTGGAGGGGGGCCGGCTCGACGCCAGGTCGTTGGCCCCGCAGTGCCCAGCTGACTGACAGAGCGCTGCGCCGCGCCACGCCGCTCCCGTTGAGGTGGTCTCTCTAGAGGACTCATCATTGCCAGAATGAAAACTGGTGGTAACGTGCGTAGGCGCAGCTCAGGCATAGCAGGCAGGAAACCCTCCCGTCCGAGTTTCGCTCGCTGACCTTAGCGCCTTCTGGGCCCGAGGTAGGCAACCCTCCCACACGGCCGCATGCGGTGGAGTATAGCTGGTAAAGCGGACGGGGTTTTTCAGCCACTAGCACAGGGAGAATATAACGAACGGGTAAAGCGCGTCTCCGTGCGAAAGTAAGACGTGGTTTTACTTTAGTAAAGACACGCGTGTGTGGTACTCCAGCTGAAAGTAAGACCATGTCTCTCACTTCCGTTATGGGTCGCGCGGGAAAATGGCGGCATTGTCGAGCAAGGGAGCCAGTTTTTGATTTTCCGGATAAGGAGCAGGGGCGGGAGGTTCATTATTACGGTTATGGCTGCGCCGCACGGCCCCGCAGATTTGGATGTCGCACAATAATGACCGCGAAACTCATTTGGGCTGAGTCCAAAATACTAAATAGGACGTCGTGCCCGCCAACTGCTCAACGGGGAAAACGCGTCGGAAATGGTGAAACGACGAAGAAGATTGCACCCTGGAAATCAAATTTCTTTACATAATGCATACAACTTTGAACCCCGGAAACTTTTAATCAATCACTTTCCAATTAATTTGTTATCTGCTTAGAAGAAACATAACAATCAAAACAAGTTTGTGTACCGAGGGGACCAGAACAGCATTAAAACTTATTAGTCGACCTTGAAACAAATAAAAAGCCATTGGAATAAGATTACCTTGGGTTACGATGATTTTAGAGTCAAATGTAAAATTTCTTGATGCATATCACTCTAAATGACAAGGGACGTTTATGTGCTCCTTGCAAAGGTGCGTCTCTTTGCACATCTTCTAAGACGCAATTTTGAAGCTCAATTAAATAGTGGCGAATTTTGTACCAATAATTGGATGCAAGACAAAGATGCCCCTGCTATTCATTTGGATGGAAGCCTTTGATTTTCATGGGTATGATGAGACGATGTGAAAAATGGTAAGGGGTCTGTGTGGGGCACTGGTGCGGGGCGGGGCGTGTGTTGTTGGGGGAGCGGGGGATGGGGGGAGGCCCACACTGGCCCCCGGGCTGCTGCTAGCGCACTCTCGCTCCTGCGGTACGGCCCCGGCTGGCCGAGCTATGAATATGAATCACAGTATTAACATGTTACAGGACATGGTTCGTGCTGATCCGGTCCGGTCTAGTTTAGGAAGTCGGGCGCGCCGTCCGAGCGGTGCTGCGGTGGGCCCAACAGACCGGGGGTGCGGCGCGGCAGCAGCGGGGCGGGGCGGCCCGTAACAGCGCGGCTCACACCTCGCGTGCGCCGCGACCCGAGACGACCCCCCGCCTCGCGCACCCCACCCCCTCTCCCCGCTCACCGATCCGCTCCGGCACTCAGCGTCGTCGACAATTTTCAAACGAGCATTTTTCACGACGTGCGCGCACGCACGCACGCACCCGGCGCAGGCAGCTATGCCCGGCGATCGAACAACGCGTGCAAAGCTTATCGAGTTTTCTCTCACTTTTTATGTGGCGTGGTCTTTGGATGTGCAGAGAAGCAGGGTGCAGAGTCATTCATGAGAATCCCTCATTGGATTCTCCTTTATTTGCGCTGGCAGGGGCAGGCTGGCTATCGTGTGCCTGTTTAGGGTCTGACCGCCGACCTGACCGCCGCGCGCACCCCTCACCACCTTGCAGCGGGGTGTACTTATGCCTTTTCCTCTACAATGCGCATGTTTATGCATGTGGGTAGCAGAGCGCGCACCCCCCCCCCTTTCCATTTATTTCTTTCTTTTCCAACATCCTTCTGGTAGAGTCCAATATAGGATGTGCCCCCCCCCCCCTGCTTCCCACTTCTCTGCAACGCCCAATTCATTCTCTGGTCGGAAAGTGTGTGCGAGTGAGTGAGCGCGCGCGTGTATGTGTGAGGGAGGAGGAGTGAGAGAGAAGGGGGATAAGTCAAGGGGAGGGAGGGGGCGCTCGGCTCCCTATTTGCGTGTGATTTAGTTTCCAGTATCTGATGTGGCACGCAGCGTTGCACGGAAGGCATTTCCTGTATTTTGTCTGCAAAACGAGCCAGACCCCCCTTCACTTGCTGCCCTCCCGCCTTCCGCAGCGCATCGAGGAGATAACGCACTATCGCACTGTATTCTTTCATTCCGCAGATAGAGTTATTGACAAATATATGGGCAGGGACGCGCGAAGAACGGACGACCCGACGCGGACGAGACGAGGGTGGATTTGAGCCGGCGTGCTAATAACATTTTCATAACGCGGTGATCCAGCTCCTGATGTTCAGCGGCTCGAGCGGCCCCAGTGGCTCCTACAGGCGGGCCCTGCCGGGGCCCTGCGGACGAGCGGCTGTGGCAAGTTGTCATACCGGCCGCTGCAATTTCCACTTGGTGCCAACTCCCACGTGGGCGGAATCCAATTTAGATTAACCTGGGGGAGGATCAATGGTTGTCGTCCGTCGCCCCGCGCCCGCGGCGCTAGTGGTGTTGAGCCCCACAGGGACTGAACCTCATCTCTCTGTCACCCCCCCTCCCCATCCAGTGCTATTCCGCGGCCCACGTATCGAGTGGATATGACATTGACATTTGACGGACTTATATGCTCTGGATTTCTATCGCGGAACGAAAGAGGATCATTGACGGAAAGTTTCACGGAAAGGAAATGGAGGTTGCCGACAATAATGGTGCGTACTAAGCATGGCTTTACGGAATTTGTACTCTGAAAATCATAGGTGCCCTTGTAATACCTTTTTGGGATATATTTCTACGTATTTCAATACAATTTTGTATTTTATGGTTGTTATATTTGGGAACTTGTCATGTAGAACGTTGACGCAATATATATCATGCACCCGTCTTATGATTAAGAGTCTATTTGAGTCTAATGTGTTATAAAAAACACTGAACTGTATTCAACCCTAACATGAGGGCGAGTTCACATTTTTTTGGTCAATTGTCAATTGCAGTTTTGCTTGGATGAAGTTGCAATCCAAACCGCAATCGCGCAAAGTCTGTGAAACGCATTGGTGGTGTTAATATTTTCGTTGCAATTGTTGTATACTGAAATAATATTTTGTTCAAATATTTTTCATAGTTTGGGAATCTAGAAAACATGTGTCTCTTGTCGATGTGTCACATAGTATCCGACAGGGGAACTTTTTTGCCCGGGCAATGCCCTCGGCCGCAACAGCAGCCGGAGGTCGTGGGTGATACGATTCAAATGAAATACAGATGGGCGGTTTGCGGGCGTTACGGCACAGGTGAACGGTGAACTTCGCGATAAGGACCCTTTTGTCGCTTCATAATGAATAGATGACGTCAACCGCGGACTTATCTCGAACTGCCATGCCGCACTGTTAAAAGCTTTCAATAGCATCGCAAGCTTTTACCGGTGCGATGAAGGCAGCTCTCATTCTTTAACTTCGACCCGAGTCGTAGCCCGGGCGCTCGGCAACTCAATTGACACACACACTGGCGTAGCGACACCCGTCGATGGTGTACAAGTCGGACTGGCTCGTCGTTGTTGAGTTTACTACGAGGTTAACGCGTTGACCTGCGCCTTTTTTCTTCACTTACTTACTCCGGGGGGGAAATGACAGAGGAGAGGGGGGGGGGCTATCATCAATCATGTAGTTAAAGAAGGCCCCCGTCTTGTTGGCGGTAATGGTGGATTCTTAGGAGAGGGAGAGGGGGGGGGCAGGGTGACACGGTGACAACGCACGCACTCGCCATGCAGCCGCCGCCGGGGCAACGCCCCGGCCGCGTCACGCGAAAAACTGCGGGAGAAAAAAAGTGTCGTAGTGGAGATGCTGGGATTTGAACCCAGGACTTTCAGCATGCGAAGCAGACACTCTACCACTGAGTTACATCCCCGGACGAGAAACGGGCGGCGACCTGCGGCTCCGCTATCCCCGCCCGCCCGCCAGCGGAGCGAGCCTTGTCGAGCCGCCCCCCTCCACTACGCTCGGCTCCGCGCCGCCTGCCTTCCCCTCCGCCACCGCGCCGCCTGCCCGCCCACCGCGCGCGCTGGTCTCCGCAGAAGAGTAAACCGCGAACAAAATGTAAACCAATCCAAGAGATTCATGATCGCAGAAATGTAATTCTTAAATACTTTGTCTACCGTTTTCTACAAATTGCTCGCATACCGTCTCCTTTTCCTCTTGAGAAATTGGCGCGTTCTTCGAAAGCGTTACGCCTTTTCTAGTGTGCTGGGTCTTTTGCCTCGCACTGATGCAGTGTAAAGTGAAACACGTGTCTGGAGGGGTCAGAGATGTAACCGGTAGAGAGATCGATTCGAATGGCTTCCGCTGTGCGCACGAGTTCCGGTACGGAGCAAGCGGGGTAGAACAACAACAACAACATGCAGTGGTGCTGGACGGTCAGCCTGCCGGCCCGGCCCCGGCTGGTTTGGCGCTCCCGTTTGGTCACGGCGTGTTGTCAAGGCGATTTCATGATGTATAATGTACGACGGGGGGGATGGGGCGGACGGACGAGCGGGACGACAGGGGCACAAGCACCCTCACTCAGCCCAGACCACTTCGACCTATCGCATCTTATTGCTCAATCGTGGGGAAATTTTCTCTCAGCCCCTCGTTGGTAAATAATTTCCCACCCATTTGACGCGAGCGCGCTCTGCCGGGTGGGA
>NW_026267163.1:1269883-1270406 GCF_000697945.3 Frankliniella occidentalis
ACCGGAAGTCGCCCCCGGGACGTCTTATCTGCCGACCTATCAGCCCACCCCTTGCTTGATCTCCTTGGCAACAGCCTCCCTCACCCGCGGCCGCGGCCCCTCCCCCCGACGCCCGACGCCTGGCCCCAGCTGCTCGCGGGTGGCGCGAGTTACTGTGGCGCCCCGCACTCAGAAAACCGGTTGTTCAACTCAACGAAATTTAGTGTTGAGAAAACCAACGAAATTTTGTTTCCGTCGACCAAATTTCAATCGTGTTGATTGGATAATTAAGTCAGGTCGATATAAAGTAATCAGTTTGACAATATTTTTGGTTGAGCTGATCACATTTAATTGTAAAAGTTTGATTAAACGTTTCGTTGGATTTAGGGAGTAAATTTTGTTTCCTTCAACACGAATTTAGTCATAGGGACTAATAGCTTTTCTCGGTGCGCGGCTCGGCGACGAGCGCCAGTCGATCGGGCTTAACTTTCCCCCTAAACACCAGTAGGGCCCTCGCGTCGCCCTGACGGCCTAACGGCCTGAC
>NW_026267163.1:1270678-1271427 GCF_000697945.3 Frankliniella occidentalis
GGCAGCCGGTGCGGGCGGGGCGACGCGTTTCGCACGCGGACCGCTCTCCGAAAGTGCATATACGATGCGGTGGAAAGGGGAAAAATTAATTAGCCAGCCGTGTGTGTGTGTGTGCGTGCGTGTGTGTGTGTGTGTGTGTGTGTGTGTGTGTTGTATGCGTGTGCGTATGTGACTGTATGAGCGAGCTCTGTGTGGTTGGTAAGTCTATGCGTGTTTGTTGTGCGTGCGTGCGTGCGTGTGTGAGTGAACGCGTTTGCCTGGCATTTATCACATCGTGGGTTGACGCGAGGGGACTTCGTGGTGTGTGTGTGTGTGTGTGTGTGTGTGTGTGTGTGTGTGTGTGTGTGTTACATTCTCAGCTTACCTTATTTTCCCTGCCATATTCAGAAAAGCGGCTGCATATATGCATGCATGCATGCGGGCAAGCGTCTGCTGGGGGTTCTGCCAGTGTCACCAAATACCAAAGTCGGCGGTTAGGGAAAAACATTGCCACGCCGCTCATATGCCCAAAATCTGCATAAAGGTGACTTTTCAATAGTCGATGGATTTTTTGTTCAGTAGCGAGTGGGGGCTTGTTGTACACAAAACACACCATCCAATACTGCCTCGTGATTTTTGTTTTGATTTTTTTTGTCCTTGCTCGTGTAGTGGGCCCCTTGTATCGACCCCTGTTGCATTGCCATGTATCATCCCTTGGGTGGGGCGTGGCGGGGCGGGATAAGTCAAGGGGAGGGAGGGGGCGCTCGGCT
>NW_026267163.1:1271857-1279322 GCF_000697945.3 Frankliniella occidentalis
GGGGGGAGGCTTCCAAACATTTACTGTAATGATAGTCATAATCTAAAGTTACGGATGGGAAATGACGAGGGCGGGACGCGACAATTTTTCATATCGCGGCTGGCTGCGTCCCGCCGGCGCAACGGTCGGCCGGCCGTGTGAGCTGCCGCCGCTTGACCTCAACGAGACTGTCGCTGTGGGTGAAGCGAGAACGGGAGCGAGGGACCTGCTTAGTCACGTATGCAGGATATTTTAATTTAAAACGGAAGTGGTCAGTAATAACCAATAATGAAACTTCCCCTCGCATTGCGTGTATTTCAAAATTAAAGGGCCGGTGCCAAATCGGTCTTGAGTCGTCTCCCATGCGTCCATCTCCATATCCTCCCCTCAGTGCTACAATATAGTGGGCGAGTGCAAACCTAAATACGACCATGTTGACAAGTAAGGTTTGCGAAGTGCTGTTTCACCCCGCTTCGTGTCGTCGAATGTCGCGTTTTCCGGGTTGAAGAGCCCGAGGGAGGTCCGCTGAGGGGTGGGTGTGGAAGGGGGGTTCTTGTTTGGCTTTTGTATGGAAGGTAAAGACGCCGTCTCCACGTCTCCACACAGTCTTGCTGCAGTAATCTCTAGGCACACTCCTCGTGATGTAAGCCGGGCCGCAGGCACAGGTCCTGGTCCGCAGGCCAGGCGACACATCGCGGCAAACACCTGCGACCTCGCGGCTCTGCACAGCGGGGTCCCCCGCAGGGTCACGCACGCGCGGAGCCCTTTTGTTTCTCGCCCGTGTGTGTGCGTGGGTGGGGGGAGGAGGGAAAACTCATATGACATGGCTTTGTCAACGCCCTGCACACTTGTGGCATTTTGTTTGCATTTTTCATATCCGACGCCACGAAAACTCTTTCTGTATTCGGCAGTGTGTTGCATCGCGGGTATGGCAGCTGCCAGCAGCCATAGGTTTAGTGTGGCACTAAAATCTTTTGGCTGTCAGACACGGGGAGTGAGAATCATAGTTCGGTGGGAGGTGCTAAAAGCTCTCCGTGCATGCGGTCGATTCCTTTTCCGCGCGTTGCTTCCCACTAATCTGTTTCCGTGACGCTCGTGAGGTAATTCGTAACGCTCGGTGTGTAGTCACGTGACGGCCAAGGACGCACGTCCTGTCCCGGAGGAGCGAGGGGCCCTCAGGACCTGACCCTGCCTGGCTCAGCCCAGCCCAGCACGCAGCGGGCATCTTGACCTTGAATTCGCAACGCAACAAAAATTTTGGTTTTGGACATTTAAAAAAACTGCTTGGATATTTTTGAAAAATGGCCCAATATTGTGTCAACCTGGTGGCTTAACTCGTATTTTGATCTAATTTTCTTGTAATTTTCACTCCTTATCCCGTTACTGATTTTTTTATCGCCGTTTGTCAGTACAGTACTCATGTTAGGTTTTTAAGCAGCAGGAATACTGGCTATAGTTTTCTATCAATATACATGAATTCCTTTTTACATTTCTGACGGTTTGATTTTTTAGTATATATTGAACGAAACTATACGGAATAATTGACAAATTGGTCAGAATTCGTGCTGTATAGAATACTAAGGTTTAAACTGTCAATAAAATCAGTACAGGTCTGAGAGTGTTGTTGCTAGACGTTATTAATGGACGAGGATTAGTTTCTGTCACGCTACGTATGTTTAAACACTTCAATATTATTTTAAGGAAAATAGGCGAAGGTAAATGGTGTGTTGCTCTGATGTAAAGGGACAATTTTGTCCTGGATACACGCAAACTTTCCCTCTTTAGGAACAAAATTGTCCCTTTTGATTGGATATTGTCGAGAGTGCCGAAGAATTTACCAATCATATCTTCGGGCTTGATAGTTAATCAATATACAGAATGTGATGTCTTAGATTATCGCGTAGCAATGTTTTGTTTTTCCTCTAGCAATCAATATTCTATCGGTCACCGAATGGATCGATAGGATAGGCCGGATTTTTGACACTGTCGTGACGGTGTCGATAGACAGAATTATTATATTATTTCTCTTCAATTTCATGTTGATTTCTTGTGCTGTGTGACGACTCCCAGGATAAATGTCGAATGGCCTGCATGTGTCCTGTAGCGACGCGTTGCTGAAGACAACCATCCTAAGTTGTTAATTTTGCTTAGGATGGGATTATATCGGACGTTACCTTGATAGTAGGGTTCCATATCAGGAGTAAGTCATGATGTCTTGACCTTGGAGTTCACCAATCCACCAATCCTCCTCTGCTCCCCCCCCACCCCACCCCGTGCACGGGACATGTCCTCTGGGTAATCCTCCCTCTCCCTCTCTCACTCGCACACGCTCACCTTCCTATACATGGGCTGACACGTGTTCTTCGCTGCTCGCTTTTGCTGAGTAACGCGAACGAAGGGGGAGAGAGAGGAATATAAAAATAAAAGCCGACCTAGAAGAGGATGATGGAGGAAATAAAATGAAAATTGAGCGTAGGGGACGTGTAGGATGTATGCAGGATGAAAAGGGGGCTGCGGGGTTTGAACCAGCGGGCACGCTGCTCCCATCCCGGGCTAGCGTGCCCAAGCTGGGGCTCTTGGTACTAGTAGCCCCTAATTACGAGCCTGAGGCGCTCTTTTTGCACGATCGCCTACCTCCCCGGTCCTTTTGGCGTTCGCTGGCCTAGTTAGGCCCCTCTAGAGCCTCGGCGGCCTGGCAACGGAGAGGAAAAACCACTTCTGCTAGTGGCGAACGGGACGCGAGTACTTACGCAGTCAGAGACCAGCCGACGAGCTCTCTTGTCTCTCTGTGTTTTTTGCGAGTGCCAAATCCTGCCCGTCTCTGCCCCTCGCTGTGCTGCCTCTCCTCTGCACATGCTGAGGAGTGTTACATCATCTGCTCTTCACGGTACAGCGCACGGCTGGTCTCGTCTTTTTGCCCGGCGGAGCGGCGGCGGAGCTCCCCTGTCAGGTTCCCCTTGGCGGCGTCCTGGAGGTCCCCTTGACGGGCGCCCAGGCCAGGACATCGTGATGTGTATCCTCCCCGGTCAGGGTGGCCGCCAGGCCGCCCTGCCTGCAGGTCGCGCTGGACGCGGCGGTGCGAGGTGGGCTGCCCGCCTCCGCGGCGGCACGCTGCAACGAGGAGGGCTTGGCACGCTGACGACGAAGGACCCCCCCCCCCCCTGCTAGACCTGCATTCTAAAAACGTGTTGGTATTATTAGTCTATTTTTCGTGAACCTTATTTCTTTGAGTTATCAAAATGTCTTGTGGGAACAACAGGTAGGTACACCCAACAATTGATTCTGGGAACCAATTTGTTCGTCACTTGCGCTCAAAATCGATTACTCAAAATGCGTCATATCCCTGCACTCTATAAACGCTTAGTAGGTTTCCAAAAATCGATGTGCTTTCTTTACGTTCACACATTTTTTTCCATTTCAAACAGAGAGAACTGACATCATTTTGGCCTGCTCCGAGTCGACCGCAACAGCCCGGCCACTTTGCGCTGCACCTCGCCTCCCGCCGGCCGGCGGTGGGACGACTTGTGAAATTATCGGCGGTCCCTTAATCCTTTCCTCAAAGTCCCTCTCCCCCTAGGCAAGGTACCTTAAGGTACCTACCTGGGCTGGGCGGCCGCGGCTGCTCGCCGAGGCGAAATGAGTTTGGCCGGAGCACGCCAACGAGTCGCAATTACGATACGCCGTTCTAGGTACCCAGCCAGAGAAGAGGCAGTTCTACGAAATTTGGAGAGAACTTGTCTACGGATCAACTATCAAACGCACGTCCAGACTATTGTCACGCAAAAAAAACATTGTTTTCCGCCGAGTCTATGATGTTGTTTTCTTTCTCACTGAAATGATGTGTACATCAAAGAAAAAGGTCAGCAGCGCTGTTGAGTATGAGATTGTGTCGCGTTGTCCCAGCCCAGCGTCATTTTACTGTCGTGAAAATGATTTAATGGCAGGGCTTCCGTTTGCTCATTTGCATACACTTTGCTGGCAGTGTAGTGGGTCCCTGTTGACGGCTATCGCGTGCTGCGTGCTCGCCCCGCCCCGCCGCGCTGTGCGGCCCGAGTCCTCGGCGAGCAACCAGTAGCGCCAGTAATGATCGCCCCGTAATACTTTGTAATTACAGCCTGGCCCAAAAGTTGTGGCTCGGGCAGGTGAGTCCCAAGAGTCCACGGGAGGCGTTGTAAAAGTATGCAAATCAGGAAATGGGCTAAAGCCTCGCCAATTGTCATTAGCACCCGGTGCCTCGAGTGTTACACCCGCGCCGCCCCCGCGTCCCGCCCTGCGCCGCCTGCTCTGCCCCGTCGCGCTGCGGTCGCCTCGAGTTGTGTTATTCACACGAAAGGCGAGTCACCGCGCTCGCCCACGGACAGCACTGCATTTGAATAATTCGGGTATTAATCACTTGCACTTAACAGAGTCGTGCTAAAGAGATCTGTTCCCCCTTCGCGCTCCTTGTTCCCCTGCCGTCTTCTCCAAACGAGCGCGCCGCCCCACCTGTCCCGCCCACTCGGCCTAGACCTGACGTGGCCAGCCAACCCTGAAATAAATAAGAAAATATAGGGTCGGGTCGGAAGTCAAGTTTTACTGTCGGATTATTCGCCGCCGACTTTTTTACACAAACAGATTAGTTTGACGCCCGTGACTATGAAGTTGCCCGGCACATTTGGTAGTACCTGGACGCAATCACAGGGGCTTGCTCTCGGCTGGGTGACCTCTCACAACCCCCCCCCCCCGCTTTATCGCCCTATTTTTATTTTTTTATCAGGACGCCGGGGGTGCGCGAGCAAGAGCAGGGGACTTTCTCTTCATTAATTAATTGAAATTCGTCAACATCAACATCGACCGGCCGTCACCTTTTCCCAGCCCCGCCCCTCTCGGCTATGGGACGTGTGTCGCACCGAACCTTTGTGGACCCCGAGTGGGCCACCCTTAGGGGCCACCCGCCGGGCCGCGTTGTCGCGGCGTCCAGGTGATAATCATACGAGTTGTTGGGCCCCAACATCGGCGCGATAGTCGGCCCTCGTGCAGAAGCGGGGGCGGGCACGCATTTCAGAGCGCGGATCGGCGCAAATAAATGATCGCGGCGATGAGGAGAGACGAAACAAATCGGAATCAAGAGTCCGATCTCTGGGAGTGCATCCATTACACGGGCAGGACCGGGACGGGGCAGGCCGCACGATGCGAAGGGCCGAAATTATGTAAATTTGGCACGCAAAGAGTCTTGTGGCCGAGTTCTCTCTCTCTCTCTCTCTCTCTCTCTCTCTCTCTCTCTCTCCAGCAGGTAAAGAACAGAGAGAGAGGGAGAGAGAGACGTAAGAGGGCGTGTCCTGTCCGGTAATCAATCAATCCGGCCTCATCATCATCTTCTGATCCGTCGCAATACGACGATAAAATAAGAATGAAGTCACGGCGGAGAGGATGTGCTCGTGACCTGTAATGACTCGCCCTTTATTTTCGGCTGGCCCGGCCCCGGCCCCGAGTACGCTTGCTGCGCCGCTCGGCTGAAGAACGGGTACCTAAAATGGTTTTTATTGCGGGTGGATGGGTCCGGACTCCTCCATCCAGAGATTGGGCCCCCATCATATCCCCCCTCCCTCTCTTTTCCTCACTGTGTCCCTGCAGGGGTGCAGTGGTTCGCTTTCATATAAGCGGGCGTACACACGATGTAGTGCGAAAACACATATATGGAGGTGATGAGAGAGGGACGGGTAGTCAGGCTGACGTAACTGCGATAAGCATCAAGCCTGCATTATAAAGTTGTGTAAAGTAATGCCGGGAGGAGTAGGCGGACGCGCGGCTGGGCACGACAAAGTATAAATCATACGCATCTCAAACAGCAGGGAGGGACGCGCACGCCCTCGGAGCAGGGCTGCGGCTGCGTGTTGTTTTCTAATTCCCTTTTCTTTTTGCCCCTCATTTCAAACTGCCCTACTGTTTATCATGCTTGACATCCTCTAGGCTGCTCGGCCCCTCATTGTGTGTGCCACCCTACTCGGCTTATGCGCAGACAGGTGAATGCAACCCCCTGGTGCACCGACGGGCCCATTGTGACACCCCCCCCCCCTCTCTCTCTGCCTCTGCCTCCCCTACGCCCCTGGCTCGGTTCCCCTTTTCCGTCGCCCCTTTCTCTCTTTTCCAACACAACTACTTTTCAGTCAGCGGCGTGCAATTTCGTTTTACGTTTCCTGATTTCGTATTCAACGCGCACTTCCACTAAATATGCATTACAAGGGGCTCGCCAGCAGCGCGCTCACGTGTGTGTGTGTGTGTGTGTGTGAGTGTGCGCGCAGGAAGGACAGTCTCATTTCCTCCTAACTGCTTCATCATGCCCGGGTGCTGCTGCTGCCGGTGCGCCTGGCCGAGAAAAGCCGCGGCGAACACGCCGACTTTTGATCGTGTTTATGCCCCACTCTTACCTCGCGAAGTTGCTTTTGAAGTGACAAAGGGTGGTCGTCCAACTCTTGGCTCTCATATCATATCGCAGCTCGTGGGCGTAGCAATGGGCCTTGTTGCAGCTGGAAAAGAAGAAAAGTTAAAGGTCACAACCATGTTGATTTGAATAAGCTCTTTTCCGTCTTCAACCTTATATACTACCGTATACAGCCATATCCCTTGTCTCCCACTACCACATCTCTGTCTGATAATGACGCGAGTTACTTTAGGGGTTGTAGAGGGTTTGTTTCAAAAACCAAAAATTTTGAAAAAATATCGTGTATACAAAAATACACAACTCAAGAAAAATAGAAGAAATGAGATTTCAAACGGGCTGTCCGATGATACCCGTTTAAAAGAATATATTAGCCAAAAACCTAAACTTCATCATTGATGATGTATTAGCATATAAAATGTACAGTACAGTGTGAAGTATTCAGAGCATGGTTGTAGGTCTTACTATCATGTTCAATAAAGCTGGTGCACGGCTGGTGCTGCTCCCCTAGCTAGGTAGTACATCCTTGGCCCGATTGTGGACGTCCAGTCGCGCAGCGAATCGGCGAAAACTTGCCATTTCTCCCCTCCTCCTCCCTCAATGCACCTTATAACTGTGCCATTCCGCAATAACGTACGGTACAATGTATAGCGTTCGCGGATAGCGCGCTGCGGATATTAGTGATAGAGTATTACTTTACGATGAACTGTGATTCCCGCGATGGATCGTAAAAGTTTTACGGCGCGCGCATAGTGCAGCGCCGCAGCTGCGGGCTCGCGGGGACGCGGGGAGGGTCTTGCTCCGGTCAGACCAGCGCCGCGGGGCGGCCAAACTGGGGGTTAGGCTTGGGGGGCACCTGTACGTACTGTATTCGTGACTCGAAGGTCACACCGGAAACGCAAGTGTGTGAATGTCGCACACTTGCAGGTGTACGAATAGATATTCACACACCTGCAATTGTGCGACATTCACTCACTTGAGTTTCCAGTGCAGGGAGGGAGGGAGGGAGAGGCAGAGAGAGAGAGAGAGAGAGAGAGAGAGAGAGAGAGAGAGAGAGAGAGAGAGAGA
>NW_026267163.1:1280273-1286869 GCF_000697945.3 Frankliniella occidentalis
CGGACGGAGACGTTTTGCCAGAGAAAAACTGACGTGTGGCATCGCACTGAATTTTGGGAGGGGGACCTCCCACTCCCTTGTGAAGTGCACACTAGATTGCCAAGATTGGCATTTTTGCTCGACGAGTATTTTGCTTGCCGCATATAACCAGGCAAAACGCTCAACGTGCACTCCGGATGTTAGCAGAAAACATATGGTTCGATTGCCTTAGGGATCGTCTAGAAAGTACGTCCGTTTTCCTCGGATTCCTTCGACAAAATACGGGAGCTCCGCGCCTGCGAGCCTCAGGGTAGGCCACCCCACAGCACACGCCTGCACTGCAGGTAGGATGTTGCCTACCCAGCAGGCGCTTTGAGAACTTGGCAGGTTCGAAACGGCGATTGACGGACGCGTACTTTTTGGATGCCCGGGTGAAAATTCCGGTCGTAATATTTCCGGCCGTAACTCTTCCGGCCGTATAAGTTACGTCCGTAACTCTCCTCCGCCAGTAAATTGGAACACTTTCCGGCCGTAGTCCAGACGCCGGCCGGAGGTTGTTCCGGCCGGAGAATGTTCCGACCGGAGAATGTTCCGGCCGGAAGTTGTCCTCCTGGCCGGAGGAAGTCAGAGTGCTCCGTGAGCAGAGTCCAAGGGCGTGTTTTAATACGCGATAAAGGTACTCTCCCGGGTAAAATTTCGACGCGGAGCCCGATGGTGATGTTTAAATTGCTCTATCTCTAGCCGTTCTCTTAGTAGCCCTATGGTCAAAAAATGAAATATTTTTTTATCTCATGCATAATAACAGTTTGCTATCAACCTGTAACACACGAAGCCATTTCCCCCTGCAACTGTTAGTTTAGGAGTTACAAGTCATTTACGGTTGACCGAAAAACGTACGGCCGGAAAGATTGGCTCCGGTCGTTAACCGTATCGATTACGACCGTAAACCGGAACCCCTCCGACCGTAAAACGCTTGACTACGGTCGGAAACTCTGACTCCGACCGGAAACAATGGGGATACGGACGGAAATCGTAACAGATTCCGGCCGGAGTGCCAAAATACGGCCGGAGAGAAGGAATACGGTCGGAAATCGTATACATTTACGGCCGGAATGCAACTTTCCGGCCGGAAACCTGGCCGGAATTTTCACCTGGGTGATCCCTATTGCCTTAGATCATCGTAGATTGCCAGGGTATATACCTAATTGCCGGAGTTAGGCGCCCTCGGAATTTGAAGACGTTTGCTATATTTTTGTTTCTTGTCTGTTCGCCCCTCTTTTAGCGCACCGCGCCGCTGGCTGCGTGTCCTCCTCCTGGCGCCAGGCCGGCCGGTCAGGCGCCGCGCCGTAACCAGTTTGAAACGCCGCGCCGCGACGCGCCTGCTGGATTGACATTCGAGGCAGTGCGGACTTTCACCGCCCGGGCGTGGCGCCAGCGCGGGCGCCAGCGTCGCTTTATGGTCACTCGCCTGTCACAACGCTGTCCGTCATCATCGTAACCGCCCTCAAGTAGTAGTGCCAGGAGCGCAGGAGCGCGCCCTTCTATTCTTTCCGAACTGTAAACACCCGTGGAGATAGAAGTCTTGAATTACGAAAATTTGCCATAGAGCAATCAAAATTTACCTGATTGAAGAATAAGTCATGCACGGTAAAAACAATGTCTCATTTTTAAAGAACTCCCAGGAAGAGTCCTCTGATCTCGCCTCAGATTTGAGGAATCTTCTCAAAAAATGAGGAAAAATCCCACATTTTGGAGGAGACTTCCTCGAAAGTTGAGGAGTTTTCGTCAAAACCTGGGGAGTCCCTTAAAGTTCTCCCCCTTCCTCAAAAAATGAAACATATGGTTTTTACCGACCGTGGGCCATTGGGTGAAAGCAAACAACGGCGAAATTGTACTCTTCTATGATGGGTTGTACATGAGGTGGTACATCCTCAGATGGATGAACTTCAAACTGTTGCCATTTTCCTCTGAACCGCAGCTGTAGCGCCTCGGTCCGATGCACCCGTGATACGGCGGCATCACGTGACCCGTCCACCAGACCAATAAGTTTGTGAAATACGAGCCACTTCCCAATAAATAAACGAGCGGCGAACCTAACTCACCTCTGACCCGGTTCTCGCCCCGCCCTGCCCACCACGCCCCGCCCTGCTCACCACGCCCCGCCTCACCCTACCCCGCCCTGCTGGGGCCCTGCACTTCTGGCACCCAACACCCAATAACCGGTTTTGCAAAAGAGATGGGCTTTTCAACTTAACGCTTGATGCATTGTGCGTGCATGTGTGTGTGTGCGCGCGCGTGCGTGCTTTCATGTAAGTCTCGATGGGAGAAAGTATGTATATAAGTTTTTGAACCCCGGCAGCGCGTCATATCATCATTGAGCTATCGGGAATGCTCTTGCCCTCCTCCACTCGAACGGTATAGGTTACCCTGGCTGACTAACTAGTTTGAAATTAGTTGTGATGGTATCGCACACTCCGGCTCATGTTTCTCTTTTGCTCGTAGTAGTTGTAGGAGGAGGAAAACTCGTGCTCGTGAGAGAGGGAGAGAGAGAGAGAGAGAGAGAGAGAGAGAGAGAGAGAGAGAGTGTACGCGTGTTCAGACTATCGCGGACGAAAAATACATTTTTTGATTTGAATATTTACGATCGATCTGATTAGTGCGCCGTGTTCCGACTTGTCGTGGCATGTTGGGCCACCCAGATTCTGACACGGCAGTAAACGTTTAAGGCACTCCCTTCCCGCCTACCTGTCCTTCATGCCCTCTATGGGTGCTGCTCGTATTCGAAAAGTGACATTTTACGAGCCCGGGGCTACCGGGTCTGGTGCCAGTCACCATGGCTCTCGCAACAGCAGCTTCCATCTTATTGTGTCGGACGAACGGCCAAACCATGTTACCTGCAGGTAAAAAATCTCACACACAGATCCTGTTCACGTTCACGGCCGATCCAATACCCCCATCCCCAAGTATTATTTAATGAAACCATAGTGCGTTGTCGTTGCACTCTAAAACCGGTGTGACATATTTTGAAAAATTGTGTCAAATTATGACGTGGATGCGCGTGGATGTGTGTGATTGTGTCTTGATTGTTTGTGATTGTGTCCGATTCTGTGATATTTCTTTTTCCGATACACATATTGAGTCCAGTTCCACCTCTCGAAAAAAAGCATAAACGCACTGGTTTTTAAGCAAGCAAAGTAATCACTGTCCGAAAAAAGGGTTTCCTCGTCTTGTAGCCGTGTAGTTATACTATACCGCAATGCAAGAGTGTGAGAGGGTTGCCTACTGCTGGGACCACGGCGCTCTGAGCGAACCTTCCAAAGTGACTCCATACACGGTGCAGTGGAATAGCGGAAGCGAACACATTACTTTTCCACAAACTGTTACATATTTTATCTACATGCATACATTCTTTAACAGTCGTTCTTGTTTGTTCCGGAGTCGTCGGTAACAGCCACCTTCTTCAACTTTCACTTCAAAAAGGGTTATAACGACCGCCTACGACTAAAACAATGTCTGATTTTTTATTTTATTGAAAAAAAAAATATTAATTTATAATTCGCGGAAACTCTGGGGCATTTTTTGCAGAGAACCTCCGTTAGACGGCAAAACCATGTCTGACTTTTTGAGGGGAAAGAGAATTTTGAGGACTTCCCTTAGTTTGAGAGAAACTCCCGGAAACTCCTTAGATTTTGGGGAAGTCTCCTCAATGAATGTGGGAATTTTCCTTTACTTTAGGATGAGACATCCTCAAAATCTGCGAGGGAGGTCTTCTCAAAATTAAGGAGTCCCTCACAGTTTTCCTGTTTCCCTAAGAATAATTCAGACATTTGTTTTTACCGTGGACGCGTCGGCGCGAAAACGGAAGTGGACGCGCCCGCTGGTCGTTAATTACGCTGCCCGCCGATTAATAAATTTGACTCCCGTGTCGCGGTGTCGTTTGTTACGCCGCCGGGGCCCTTTTCTAATTCCAGCGCGAACCAACAACAACGTACGACGAGAACAACACACACAAAAAAATATACGCCCAGGCGAACAACAAAAACTCACGCCGGAGGACGCCGTGTTCACAACACACGCTACTATAACGTCCACCTGGGCAGCCCGGCCGGACGTTTGCTCTAGGCGAGGAGGGAGAGAGAGATGGAGAGGGGGGAGGAAGGGGTATTTTATACGCTTATTTAGTTGTCCCCGGTGCTTTATTTACCGCTGGGCTTGTTGTTTTTTCTGCTGGTATTAGCGAGGTGCGCCGTAATTGGCTGGGTACGGTCATGACCAGGATCACCGTCGTGTGTTGACCGGGTGCACTGTGCAGCAGAGCTCTGCCAAAGCGGACTATTCGACCGACCGAGCTCGACCAGGGCGCGGTCTGCACCGACCGCGTGCAGGTCAGAGGTGAGGAGGAGAGGCAGCAAGGGAGCTCCTCTCCTTACCTCTCACCTGCAGCCGGCTTAGCTTAGCTTACCTTAGGGTTATGGTACCCTAACTCATCAATGGTTGCGCCAACTCATCGACTCTAGAAATCCTCTATAAGTGTACATCATTTTTTCACTTATAAGTAAGCGAATTAATTCACACTGTTGTAGATGTACGATGATGACCCCAGGGAGAAAAGATTCCCGTCGAGGTGAGGGTTGTCGTCGGCGTGATAATGGACGAGCAGGGTACAGTTCCTGATTCCTGATTGATGCTTCGGGCGCACAGTTTACGCATGCCGTTTACTTTTCGCTTCACCCCCTTTTCCATCCGCGAAAAGAAAAATATTGTCGGAACTTTTCGCATTTTAAAGTTTGAGCGCGCGCGCGCCTGCTGCGCATTCTTGGCGTTGATGAACCTACCGCCTCCATCTCAAGGTCCTAACTGCAATCGCCCGTCCCTAAAAACGGCACAGATGAACTGCCCGCATTTTTGCTTCTTTTTCTTTTCACCGACTTTTTGACCTGAAATCTTCGATGCCTCCTTGAAAGGCACATTTCAGACCAGCCCGCGTGCTGTCTGCCCGCGCGCAGTGGCTTGTCGAGGCGCGGGTGTGGAGCGTGCTGCGCTGTGCCTAACAAGATGTAGTTGAGGGTTCTCGTTATGCGCGCGTTTAGTATGTAAGGCTGCAACATGCAGTGGCTGAAACCACTCGGCCGCCCTGGGAGACGACACCTACAAGTCCCTCGGTTCACCCAAAGTTTTACCAAAAGTACGATGTTTGTTTCCTGGGCTGCTGTCCACCCGGCGCCATGCTGGTTCTGTGCACCTCATTGTGAAGGTTTGGTTGATTTCCAACAAAATAATTTCAAATTGATTTTCATCACATATTTTGAATCCCTATAACATCGTTGTTATCTTCCTATTTTCGGAATAAATTACAAGCTCATTACTAGAAAATTTGCTTTGTAACTAATAAAGATTTGTGGTATTCTATAATATCAAGAAATTCTTTAGTATTTACTGAATGTTTCCTTGGTATTATAATTTACAGTTCTAAGGAAATGTTTAATAATACTTCTGTTTGCTACAAGAAAATTCTTTACTAAGACGTTTAGTGTTTGTGTGGTGTGTGAGGGCGCCCATAGCAACAGCTCACGACGGCACCTAGGCCCCGCTGGTCGCCGCCCCCAACCCTCGTCGCGCGCAGCGCACTCCCCTTGGAAAGTTACCTTGGCCGCTTGTCACAACTCCGAAGCAAGTTTAACGCGTCCACAAAAAACAAAGGCCCGGCCCTTATTACCGCATTAAGGAGATATCTCGCATTACAAGACGTTAAGAGCGCCGCTAATACCCACCCTGGCGCTGTGCACGCACGCAGGGGGGCGCAGAGGATTTAGGGAGGTGTGTGTTTGTGAGAGGAGGAAGGGGTGAGAGAGCGAGAGCGAGCGAATGGGGGGAGAGAGACACAGAGAGAGAGAGAGAGAGAGAGAGAGAGAGAGAGAGAGAGAGAGAGAGAGAGCGAGAGCGGAGGGGGCATGGAGGCGGAGGGAACGCACCATGCCACCGCGACCTTTCCCTCCCCACTGGCCTCGCCGAGGCTTCACGGGTAGTTCTGCGATGAGGTTGCGCGGGGAGGGCACAACATTGTACTGCGCGGCTACATAGTGACACACAGACTCGTAACTTTTTAACGCCCTGGCGGGCAACGAGGCTTTGAGTGCCACCGTGATATTTCCGCCCCGTTTTGAAATCGTGCACGATCAGTGCCGCTGCTCGGCGTGCTGCTGGCTGCCACTGCCACTGCCGCCGCTTCGACCTCATCTACATCGTCCCCGCCGCCGACGGCGCAAAGTTGGCGCACGCTAGCCCGGCGTGTAGGGGTGGGGCCGGCCTGCTGATAGGGTGCGTTATACGTGAAACTACAAACTAATTGCTGGAGAGGGGAAGGGAGCAGGGGACAATCACGTCACTCGCGTGACACACGACGCTTCTCAATGGCCGGGTTTCGGTTTGCCTCGCGCGGCGCGCACTGCCGCCATTTGTCTCCGGCGATGACGGCGTCCTTCGCAAGGGCGCGCGGCGTCCATCACCAGAGGGGCGTAATGGACCGGAAGTCGCCCCCGGGACGTCTTATCTGCCGACCTATCAGCCCACCCCTTGCTTGATCTCCTTGGCAACAGCCTCCCTCACCCGCGGCCGCG